>NC_083351.1:185291606-185602700 GCF_030254825.1 Meriones unguiculatus
AGGCTACCAAGGCTCACTTGAAAACTTGTGTTGAGCTTTTAATTGCTCCCACCTGCCTCTTTACTCTGAACAAAACCGAACAAAGCTCTGTCCAAATTGTGTGAAACTGAACAATATTTCCATTGCCTATAATGCCAGCAACTATCATTAGTTTTTCCTCTGATTTCCAAGGAATTTGCTACACTTGGGAGAAAGGCAAGGAGGCCACAGTTCACAGTTCACAGCCTCTGTTTTGTTCCTGGCTCTGCTGTCTCCCTAACCCACAGCTAATATCAGATCTGCAGTCATGACTCCATTTTGCTGTGATTTTAATTAGAGGACACGAAATATCTTTTAATATTCTTCTGCACACTGGTGCTTCCAAGCACTTGTTACCAACCGATGCCTCAATATAATTTAGAAGCTGTGGCTTCATAAGCAAGTCCTCCAATCTTTAGATATTAGATTTTCAAATTAATATCTGCTGTATGCATCACTGGTGATTATCTTGGCCTAAATTATGCATCCTTCTTTAAGTGAGAAACAAAAGGCCTAGCTTCTGACAGTGAATCTCTACAGATACCCTATATCTGAAAAGACGTTTATTTTTAACCCTTTAGAATGGGGAACATTTTTAGGTCCACTGTTGTTTATAGTAATCTCACAGATAGCTACAATAAAAGTGAAATTGGTACTATTGATATTCCTTTTTAGCACCTTTTGTATCTTCCTAGAGAAGAATATTCCAGACCACATTATCTGTGTCAAAGTATAAGAAATTTAAATATCAATCTAAAGTGACAGGAATATAACTGTATTAAAAGAAAGAATATATAACTGATAATAGACGTTGTTATTTCTCAAAGGGAGTTTGTAGGGAGGCATAGACTTTTGGAAGCAACATTAGAAGCTTGAGGGATTTAATTTAAACATGACTGGTTAGGCCACATAAAAAATAAAAAAAATTGCCATTTTTTGTAGTTTATTTTTGGAGGTAGAATTTCAGGAAACAAAATACTGTATTTGTTTTTACCTAAATCCTCAAATAAAATTCTATAGCTTTTCTTTGGGAGATGGAGTCTAGTCTCTTGTTTGACTTGTGTTTCATGGCTTCTGGTTTTAAATCAAACACTTCACAATATTTCTTTAGCAGCTGCCACACAAATCTCAAATGAAGACATTTCGTCATCCAATTAGCTGACAAATATGTCCCATAAAATAACAACAAAAAATAAAATCTAAAAGCAGAAAAAAACCAAATAAACACTACAACTCACTGTGGAACTTTGAGATGTCCAAATAATGACCATTAGGGATTCTCCATCATGAAATAACAAGCAGCAGAGGAGAACTAGGTCAGCCACATCTCCAGACTGCATGGTCTGTTCTGAAGGTCAGTCTACCATATTGAAAACAACAACTCTAGAAAACTTCAGAGAATTCCTGTGCCTGGGATTGACCATTATACATAGAAGTGCAATTTTTCTTTTCTGTAAACAATCATCACGATGAAATATTTCTTTTTTTTGCCAAACAATACTGAAAGTAGACAAAAATAATCCAACTTCTTGCTTGAAGAAATGCCTGCTTTTGAAAGATGAGAGGCTGTTCTTGATTGTCAACTTTACAACATTTGGATTTAAACAAACCCAAATGATTAGACACAACTTTGGGAAATTTTTGCTGAATTAAATCCTTTAAGCTTGGAAAACCCTTTTCTCATCTGGATTTTGAAGTTGGAAGATACACCTCTAATCAAAATTATTTTTAGGTGTGAAGATACATATTTAATCTGGACCACCCTTTCTACGGCACCCTATAAAAATGGACATGGAAGAGGCTTTCCCTCTTTGCTTGCTTGCTCTTACTAGCAAACCCATGCCTTCACTAGCATTAAAACTTGCTTCCTTAGGATTTTGTCATATACTGAAGATCAGCTGAGACATCTAGCCTCAGCCTCATGGAGTGGACAACTACTGGATTCTGGGACTTTCTATTCATAGGCAGCCATTGTTGGATATATAATGGTTAAATAATCTTATATTTTATTTGCTGCAGCCTGTTTCCCTGATTCTGACGTGCTGCCAATATTAAGATGTGTTGTATGCCTTGACATGACATCTGAAAATTGTGTAGAGTGTAGCGTCATTCATGGTTTTCCATGATCATCTGCTTTTGCTTTGTTTTACATTCTGTCTTACCAGACTTCTTCACTTCATGTCTATTTTCTATTCCCCTCCAACTTGCTGTGTGTTATTCAGGACAGAACCTTCCACAGCTGATATTCTGCCTGATGTGGAGATTCTTGGGGCCTAAAGTGTTTCCTTCCTCCTTGGTGTAAGCCTCTTGAAGTGAACCTTTAAAGTGAAACAGTCAATGAACTCTTTATATAGCTTAAGTAACTCAACTACATTTCAAGTTTTGGAGTAATTCCTGCTTTAGTAACACAAAGGCTCTGCCTGTAACTTATCTGTGGCATAAAGTGACATCCTGGAACTTGGTAGATACTGGTGTCATCTGAAGTTTTTATTCTCCATACCAAATCCTGATGCTTTACCTTACAAAAATTAATGATGAACTGCAAACGTTATTTCAAAAGACTGAAGCAAAGCTGTTTAACATAGACAAAGTCAAAGGAGTTGTATTGAGAGCAAGGGAAGTGCGGAGTGATGGTGTATTGCATAACAGTGGAATTCTGCACATACCCTCAAATCCCTCGCAGGGACCTCAGTGCAAAAACAAAACAAAAAAACATTGCTTGATTCTGGGTTGTGGAATAGGGTCAACAATAGAAATGGTAATCATCTGTCTTAGGCTATTTTGACTGTAATAACAATACATGATACGTTAATAACATAAGCATGGAATTGAAGCACATTGGAGATAAAGATCATTTACAAACCACAGAAATATTTTTCTTATATTCTGGAAGCTAGCATGACCAAGATCAAGTTGCTAGCATATTTACTGTGTGGTAAAATTCTATTCCCAGGTACATAAAGAATGTATGTTTATTATGTCCCCACAGTGGAAAAAAAAGATATGAGTAGTCTTTAGGGTTTCATTAATAAAGGCAGTGATTCATTCATGAGGGATCTACCTTCATGACCCAAGTCAAAGCTTCATACCAGTTTTTCTCTTCACAGTCAAGGTTTCAACATATGAAATAATAATCTTCCTTAGTAAAAACATTAAGATATTTTCAATATTATTACACAAATATTTTTGAAACTGAATGGCTCACATAGTAAGTGTCACTGGGAAATCTCCCATGGATAACAGAGTGTGGATGAAAGTAAAAATCCAGACTGTAGTGGGGTGGAACTGAGTATTAAACTGGGAACAAAGAGGTCAATGAATATGCAAAGACAGCTGACATCTTTGATTCACTACAGGAAAATACAAGTCTTGACCTACGTTTGACGAAACAGGTCTTCTTCATGAAAGGGTGAAGCATATAAAGTGATCCCTTAGAACAGATCAGATTCAAGGAAGCATGTTCTTCTCTCTTTAGACTCTGAGAGAGAAAAAAGAATCCTCCAAGAGTCTTTGAAGTGTAATTAATAAAAGTTAAATAAAAAATTAAAAAAAAACATGATCTTCTTTTACTTTAGGATGTAGAGTTTGCATTTAAATTATTTTATTGTTTGTAAAGCTACATGCTTTGCTATTATCATACAAATGGGTCCTGAGTCTCTCGCCCTTTTGGGTACCTGAAAATTTTCAACAGTTATTCTCTGTAGGTGTATGAGAAAATAACCTTACTCTTTCAAATTATAAACATCCAAGGATGTTTTCTACCATGAGCAAGAAGCTACAGATGTAACAAACTGCAGCTGTGCGTCTTCTACCACTTCCTCACTAGAATCACAGGAGAGACGCTGCAGAAACAGGTTTAAAAGTCAAGGACAGAAATTTGTTTCAGACCACCAGAGAAACTAAAATGCAAAGAAACATAGCAAGTTATGAAAATGACAATGAAAGAATCACTTGACATCAAAGGTGGCTAGTAGTGCGGGGTGGAGGTGTGCAGTCAGTTAGAGACAACCAGAGGCAGAACTCTGTGAGTGTGACCTTGTTGTTAGAGAATTTTCCTGGGATGATGCAACACAGCATCTATGGGTCCCAGGTAATAAGCCAAGGGTTCCGAAGTAGTGATTGCACAAAAATCGAGCTTAGCAAACCAATGAGTAGACTGATGTTAATTACAGGATTAGGGGGAGGTGTTACAGGAACAAGGACAACTCAGAGGAAACTGTCTCTGAAAAGCCCACCAGACTGGCCATGACTCCAGAAAGCTGTGACCATGGCGCTCTTGGCTTAGCTTGCCTGCAGTTCTATAGGTCCGAGTGCCCTTGCTCTAGCAGTCACTTACAGATCCCATAATCTGTAAGAGAGGTCTTGTGAATCTTGATAGTTTAGGGAACTTACTGGAACTTGTTAGTTATTTACTTCCTTGGGGCAAGGTATTGTGATTAGAGTGTCTCTTACATTCTAAGAGACAGGAATTTTTCTAGACCTCACAGCAAGCTAATAATATAGCTTGAGGTCACTTAAGACTTCAGACGTGTTCTCTCCTGTACCCTGCCTGCTTATTTAACCTACTTCTAAGAGAACAATGTAACCAACATTGCTTGCCTTGGATTTCCCCAGTAATCAGCTTTTAAACATAAACTAGCAATAGCTATCATGTGAAGTGCTGTGCTCTTCCATGTCCCTCATCAAGGATTAACCTACATGTGTTAACATGTATGTTATAACCAGTTGTTGAAAACAGGAAATAGGTTTTCATTATTAAACCTAATAACATGAATATTCATTAAAATGCTAAAAGCAACATTGTAAATTGCTTGGTAGTGTTGGCTTGTTCTCTGTGTCATTTGGGGTCAGGTGGAATCAATAACTTCATCCTTTCTTAAATTCTGTTAAAGACTTCCATAACATATCTGTAATTCTCTCCCCATGTTATGTTTTCTGTGCTGCTCAATAAAAACAGAACAGAAGCCTCTTGTTAGAGATGATGGGAGACACAGGAAAAATAAAGCAGAGAGTTTAAATCTAGGCCCATTCTTGGTCAAATGATGGCAAGGGTAAATACTTTGATTTTCTTAAATTAATTTATCTATTTTCTTTATTTAATATTATTTTTTCTTTTTTATATTAATTACCCAGGGTCCTCCTTCTTGCTTCCTTAAAGTATACAGATTTTTAGTATGTTTAGCCTATGTTACATGTCTAATATGCACTTATAAGTGAGTATGTACCATGTGTGACTTTTTGCTTCTGAGGTAAGTCACTCAGGATGATCTTTTCCAGTTCCCACCATTTGCCAGCAAATTTCATGATTTCCTTGTTTTTAATTGCTGAGTAGTATTCCATTGTGTGAATGTACCACAATTTCTGTATCCATTCCTCAGTTGAGGGACATTGGGTTGTTTCCAGCTTCAGGGTATTACAAATAAAGCTGCTATGAACATGGTTGAGCGAATGTCATTGTTGTGTACTTGAGCATATTTTGGATATATGCCTAGGAGTGGTGTATCTGGTCGTACTATTCCTTATTGTCTGAGAAATAACCAGACTGATTTCCAAAGTGGTTGTACAAATTTACATTCCCACCAGCAATGGAGGAGGGTTCCCCTTTCTCCACATCCTCTCCAGCATGTGTTGTCATGTGAGTCTTTGAGCGTAGTAAAGATGGGTAAAATGGAATCTCAGGTTCTTTTTGTTTTGCATCTCCCTGATGACTAATAATGTTGAGCATTTTTAAGTGTTTCTCTGCCATTTAATATTCCTCTATTGAGAATTCTCTGTTTAGCTTGATACCCCATTTTTTAATTGGATTACTTGTTTTGTTGCTTTTTAACTTCTTGAGTTCTTTATTTATTCTGTATGTTAGCCCTCTGTCAGATATTGGGTTGGTGAAGGTCTTTTTCCAGTCTGTCGGCTGTTGTTTTCTTCTGATGATAGTGTCCTTTGCTTTACAGAAGTTTTTCAGTTTCATGAGGTCCCTTTTATTGATTTTTGATGTGCTGTTGGTGTTCTATTCAGGAAGTTGTCTCCTGTGCCAATGAGTTCAAGGCTCTTCCCCACTTTTTTTGCTAACAGATTTAGTGAATCTGGTTTTAATTTGAGGTCTTTGATCCACTTGGACTTTAGTATTGTGCAGGGTGATGAATACCGTTCTATTTACATTTTTCTACAGTAGACATCCAATTAAACCAGCACCATTTGTTGAAGATGCTGTCTTTTTTCCATTGTATGGTTTTGGCTTCTTTGTCAAAGATTTGTGGGTGTTTCTTTCAGGGTCTTCTATTTGATGTCATTGAGCTATTTCTCTATGCCAGTACCTTGCAGTTTTTATAACTATTGCTCTATAGTACAGATTGAGATCTAGGATGGAGATACCTCCAAGATGATCTGTTGTTGTACAGGATTGTTTTAGCAAGTATTTTATTGAATATTTTTGCGTCAATATTCATAAGAGAGATAGGTCTGAAGTTCTCTTTTTTTGTTGGGTCTTTGTGTGGTTTAGTTATCAAGGTAGGTCTGAGGTTATCTTTTTTTTTTGTTGGGTCTTTGTGTGGTTTAGTTATCAAGGTGACTTATTCATAGAATGAGTTTGATAATGTTTCTTTTTCTGTTTCTTTTTTGTGGAACATTTGAAAAGAATTGGAGTTAGCTCTTCTTTGAAGGTCTGGTAGAATTCTGCACTGAAGCCATTGGCCCTGGGCTTTTTATGGAGGGTAGGGTTTTAATTACTGCTATCTTGGAGGATATATGACTATTCAATCTATTTACCTGATCTTGATCTAATTTTTGTAGATGGAATCTATCAAGAAAATTGTCATTTCTTTAGGTTTTCAAATTTTGTGGCATATAGGCTTTTGTATTAAGACCTAATGATTGTTTGGATTTCTTTAATATCTATCATTATGTCCCATTTTTCTTTTCTGATTTTGCTCATTTGGATAGTTTCTCTCTGCCTTCTAGTTAGTTTGGCTAGGGGTTTGTCTATCTTATTGATTTTTCTTAAATAACGTGCTTTTGGTCTCATTGATTCTTTGAATTGTTTTCTTTGTTTCTAAATCATTGATTTCAGCTCTGTGTTTGATTATTTCCAATTGTGTACTCCTCTTGGGTGTGTCTGTTTCTTTTTTTCTAGGGCTTTTAGGAGTGCTGTTACATTGTTTATATGCGGTGTCTCCCTCTTCTCTCCAGAGGCACTTAGTGCTATGAACTTTCCTCTTAACACTGCTTTCATTGTTTACTATAAATTTGGGTAAGTCTTGACTTCATTTTTTTGAATTTTAGGAAGTCTCTAGTTTACTTTTTTTTCCATTTCTTTCTTGGCCAAGCTGTCATTGAGTTGAGAATTGTTTAGTTTCCATGTGTATGTAGGCTTTTTCTTATTTCTGTTGTTGTTGAGGTCTAGTTTTAGGCCATGGTAGTCTGATAAGATACAAGGGATTATTTCAGTCCTCTTGTATCTGTTGAGGCTTGCTTTGCCAACTATATGGTTAATTTTTGAGAAGATTCTGTTAGATACTGAAAAGAAAGTAACTCTTTTGAGTTTGGGTGAAAAGTTCTGTAGACATCTATTAGGTCCATTTGATTTTGGACTTTTGTAAGTTTCATTATTTCCCTATTTAGCTTCCGTCTAGATGATCTGTTCCTTCATGAGTGTGGAGTGTTGAAGTCTCCCACTATTAAGGTGTTGGGATTGATGTATGATTTCAGCTTTAATAATATTTCATTTACAAATGCAGATGCTCTTATATTTAGGGCATAGCTGTTGAGGATTGTGATGTTCTCCTGGTAGATTTTTCCTTTGATGAGAATGAAGTGCCCCTCCTCATCTTTTTATTATTAATTTTGGTTGAAAGTCTATTTTATTAGACATTAGGATAGCCAACCCCAGCTTGTTTTCTGGGTCCGTTTGCTTGAAAAACATTTTTCTACCCCTTTACTCTGAGGTACTCTGTTTATCTTTGTGTGTTTCTTGGATGCAGCAGAATTTTGGATCCTGTTTCTGCAACTATTCTGTTAGTTTGTGTCTTTTTATTGAAGAATTTAGTCCATTGATGTTGATAGATAATATTGAGTAATGATTTTTTTTTTTTACCTTTTATTGTGGAGTTGAGGGTATTACTCTGTTTTTATGCTTGTTTTCTTTTAATTTCTTTTGTGAAATTATCTTTATCCTGTGTTTTCTTGGGTGTAGTTGATTTCATTGGATTGGAGTTTTCCTTCTAGTATCTTCTGTAGGGCTGGGTTGCTGTGTGGATATTGTTTAAGTTTAGTTTTGTCATGAAATATTTTGTTTTCTCTATCTATGTTGATTGAAAGCTTTGCAGCGTATAGTAGTCAGGGTTGGCGTCTGTGGTCTCTGAGTCTGCATAACATCTGCCTAGGCCATTTTGGCTTTCAGAGTGTCTGTTGAGAAGTCTGGTGTGATTCTGATAGGTCTACCTTTATATGTTGCTTGTCCTTTTCCCTTGCTGCTTTTAATATTTTTTTCTTTGTTCTGTAGATTTAGTGTTTTGACTATGATGTGACGTGAGAATTTTTTTTTTTCTGGTCTAGTCTATTTGGTGTTCTGTAGGCCTCTTGTATGTTTATGGACTTCTCCTTAAGTTGGGAAAATTTTCTTGTATGATTTTGTTGAAAATATTTTCTGGACTTTGGAGCCTGGAATCTTCTTTTTTTGTCTATTCCTACTATTCTTAAATTTCGTCTTTTTATGGTGTCCTTTATTTCTTAGTTGTTTTGTGTTTGGGACTTTTCTGATTCTACTTTTTCTTTGAGAGAAGTATCAGTTCCTATAGTTTTATCTTCAGTGCCTGATATTCTCTCTTCCATCTCTTGTATTCTGTTGGTTATTCTTACCTTTGTGGTTCCTGATCTTTTCTCTAAGTTCTCCAGCTCCAGAGTTTTCTCTGTTTGTGTTTTCTAATTTTGATTCTAATTCTGTTTTCATGTCTTGCCCCATTCCCTTCATCTGTTTGAATGTGGATTCCTATCTTTCCATGATGGCCTCTATTTTGTTGTTGTTGTTCATTTCCTCTCTACATACCATTCCTTGTGCCTCTCTTTGGCTATATTTGCCTATATTTTTTCTTATATTTGCCTATATTTCTTTGAGAGCTTTGTTTGTTTCCTATTTATGTGCATCTAATAACTGGATAAAGCACATATTTGAGATCATTTTCCTGTGTTTCTTTTTTTGTTTAATTTTTTATTTAACTTTTATTAATTACACTTTATTCATTTTGTATTCCCCCATAAGCCCCTCCCTCCTCCCCTCCCGGTCCCACCCTTCCCCCCCTTTCTGAATGCATGCCCCTCCCCAAGTCCACTGATAGGGGGAGGTCCTCCTCTCCTTCTTTCTGATCTTAGTCTATCAGTTCTCATCAGAAGTGGCTGCATTGTCAGGGTTCTAGGTTATCTCCGTGAATAGTCCTTGGTTGGAGTATGAGTCTCTGGGAAGTTCAATGTGTTCAAATTTTCTTGTTCTGTTGCTCTCCTTGTGGAGTTCCTGTCCTCTCCAGCTCTTACTATTTCCCACTTCTTACATTTTCCTGTGTTTCTAATAAATTAGCTTATGCATTGATTTTAGGGTTGGTGGTGAAGCCATGATGTCTGGATTTTTGTTGGATATGTTCTTACTATTTTTAAAATTTATTTATTTTTTATTAATTACATTTTTTTCCACTTTGTATCCAATCTGTAGCCCCTTCCGTCATTCCATCCCAATCTCACCCTCCCTCCCTCCCTTTTCATCCATGCCTCTCTACCAGTACACTGATAAGGGAGTTCATTCTCTTCTTCCCTCTGACCCTAGCCTATCAGGTCTCATCAGGACTGGTTGCATTGTCTTCCTCTGTGTCCTGGTAAGGCTGCACCCACCTCAGGGTGAGGTGATCAAAGAACCAGCTCCGAGTTCTTGTCAGAGGCAGTCCCTGTTTGACCTCTAGCCATCTGCTTATCTGTAAACTCTGTTGTTTGTGCCTGGAGTCTGTACTTCAGACTGGGTCTGTCTCTTGTGTCTGGAGTATTCTTCAGGAAGATGAGAGAGGTTCACTGGTTTGAGACTGGGTATTGGTGTTTCAGTAGTAGCTAAGGGATAAGGGTCACAGGTGCATGTGCACAAGCGCAGACATGTGTATGGAAGTGTGCCTTGAAGGACAGAGTGTAGATGCCTGGGAGGGTAAAGCTTAAGCGCAGGAGGGGGTGCTAGTGTTGTCTGCAGTCACAGTACTCATGCACAGGAGCCCTGAATTCCTCATTGGCCTACAGACATATCCTACTGCCCTCCTGGTATTCAAATCTGTCTTTGCTCCAGGAATTGTTTGTCTGAACTCCACTGGTACACCCGCAGAACAGGGGCGTTAATGTTGAGAATGCTGTCCCAAGGATCCCTAAGTTGCCCACAGTGGGGGTGTGGTTGTGAAGAAGCCTATGTCTGGCTGCTAGCGAGAGGGACCCTGGATCTGGGGTTCGGCATGCAGTAACTTGAAGGTGCAGTTACTTGCTGGCAGGCCTAATCAGAAAGCACAGGGCTCCCCTGTTCCCTTCTCTCATATATGGGCCCTTAGGTACAAATGAGAATGTAGATCTGTCAGATCAGTGGTGTCTGCTGTTCGGCCTCCGGAGCTCAGAGGCTCCTGCTTGATCAGCCACTGCCAGCCCTGCTGCAGTTTCAGATCTAGGAGGCCTGTACAGCTGCCTGCAGATCTGGGAGGCATGTAGTGCTGCTGCCTCTGCCTTCTCAGTCACCAGGCACAGAGGCTCATGCCTGGGGAAGCCACTGCTGCCTCTGCTGAGCAGGAGGCTAGTGCTTGGGCATGGGGAAGTACCGGGGTATGTCCATGGGTGACGTGGATCCAAACTGTCCCAGCTCATGGGTTGTCTCCTCTTACCCAGGAAGCCTCAGTGTTCTGCTTCAGCTTCCCCTCCCCTACCAATTTCAGAGTTTTGGACCCTGTGCCCCTCAGGTATGGTGCTCGCTGGTTGCTAACAGCACCAGCTCCCCCACTATTTTGATATTTATTTTTGGTCACATTATTGATGATTCAGGTTGTTAATAATATGTTCAAATTCTCATACTTCCTGAGTCTTATAAACCTTGTTCCTTTGTCCAGGAAGGAAATGAAAATGGAGGAAATTGCTACACAACTCTGATTCCATTACTGGACTCTGTAAGTCATGCCCAGGTATGCTGCTTTTGTTTTTCCCATATACTTAAAAAAAGAGGGAGGTTAGGTGGGCTAGATTGCAGCAAGCATGTATATCCTCCTACAAAGCATCCTTCAACCATGACAAGGTCATGACAAGATCTTTAGTGTCAAAATCCTTCTGTAGAAGCAAATGATCGTCAGGTGATGGCCCATGGAATACTATTAAATTTTATTAAGATCAGGTAAGATTAATTTATTTGTTCTAGTATTTCTTTCTTTGGATCACATTGTTTACATGGAATAATAAACCTTCTTTTAACCATGGATGGGTATAGAAACCCAATGGAAACATTTTTACATTCTAGGTTAGCTATTTAAGTGATATAAACTGGAGTAAAATCTAAACAATTCAGTATACTTTTGAAATGTAAAAACACTTTAACTAGTAGAATAGCAAACACTAAATTTTCTGCATGTTTCACTTATTTAATAATCTTATCAGTTAGGGTTTTGGGAGGTTTTATTGTTGTTTTTGTTTTTCTTAGAAAACAAAGATAATGAAGCCCATGGAGATGAACTGATTCACCTACAGAGAAGCTGTGTCTGTTTTTAGGCATCATGCATTCTCACTGTGTCACTCTATTGTGTCATATGCCTGCTCCTGCACTGCTAATCATTATTAACTGGTATAAAATGCACACCCCAAGGAATTTACACTGTTAGTTTTGAAACCAGCCATAAACTAAAATTTTGTGGTACTTTTTAACTTTTCAATTGTACTGTTTAACCTAATTCTGAAATAAAGACTAGAATTACAATGACAGTTCAATCCTACCAATTTCTGCTAGGGTCATCTGCTCTATCAAAACTATAGTCTCTACTTTCTATTCAAATTTGACACAAGTTTCAACTTATAAAAAAAAATGTGTGTCTCCATTCTCCTCTGGGACATTCTCAGCTATACAAAGCAGTGGTAACTTTTGAGAAAACTAACAACTCATCACTGAGAAAGTGATGAGGCCATGGAGGTTATTGAAAACAACTCTTATGTTGTTGTAGGTATGAGATTAAATGGTAGAAATGATACATAAAATATTGAAAGACACTGGTAAAAGATTTCCAATGTAGAGAGGGTTCCTAAGAAAGGATAATGATAAAAATTTATCTTAAGAATTACTTGGCTTCTCTTTCTTGTAATCCTACAAACTTTTCACTTGCTAACTATTCATGTTCTGTCATCCTATTAGACTCATTGTTAATCCGTTGTGCATATGACAACTACCACAATTTTGAACCAATTTTGAAGCAAGCTTATTTTTTTTATTGGAGTGCACGCAAAAGCTGGCAAGCCACTGCCTCAGAAATTGGTCAAAGAGAGTAGCCAGAGTTGATTTCTTGGATTCCTTTTAAGGAGTGAAATAATGAGTGGTTGCAAAGCAGATTTACAAAAGGGATACAGTGGAGCAATACAGAGAAGCACAGCCAAATCTCATGAAACATGTAGTTACTATGTGTTTAGGTTAGGGAAGGTAAGAGAGGGTTAGGTTGTTCTCAAAATCAAGTCAATGTCATGGATTGGGTTTAGGTCAGGCTTTAGGAAACAGATTTAAAAACAGTAACTCAGCTCTTACTGTAAATGGAAATTTATTTTTAATTACGGCATAATGGCTCTTGCCTTCAAAATGGAGGCAGGCAGATTCCTCACTATCTTACCTGAAGTCCTTTCCAGACTTCTGGGTATTCATTTCTGTTGGGTTTCTATTACTAGTTGTAATCACTGCATCATCATTTTGCTACTATTTTTGAGCTTCTTGAACATGGCTGGTAAGAAGCTAAGTTCTTATCTTGATCTATTATTATATAGGAATAAAGCTACTCCATAAAGTAATTCTAGAAAATCAATAGATGTTAGCCTATTAGGTAGAGAAACCAGAATTCAAATCTTTCTTCTTTCTCTCTGACCCAAGTTCTAAAGCATCATGTTATGTCACATGTATTAACCAAAAGGTGTGATGTAACTACAACAAAGCAAAGGATTGCATCATAGATGGCTTTGAAAAATAAGAGGCTGATATGATGAAAGTGCTTTATCCTTCAAGAAAGATAAAGTGTAGTAAATTCCTTAAAATGTTTTTTACTAACTGGTTTGTTTCCTCCAAATCTGTGGGAGTGTATTGTAAGTTTTCAAAGCATATCTTGTAAGACAACACTTGTGTAGATGCTTTTATAGGCTAAGATCTCCCTGGAGCAAAAGCTACATAATTACTTTTGCCAAAATGTAAATTCTTGAGGTGTATGTAACACCTGATCAGCCCTCTTGCAGAGTGTTATTTTAGTTAGCATTCTTTTCTTACCTGTATATGCTTTGAATTTCACTGAACATCTGGAGAAAATCTGTATTATCACTTTAGGTCACATCATAACATTAATAATGTTCACAGTTCCTTCTCCTATGAAATTTTGCCCCATTTTCTCACTTCCATTCATTAAAGTTCCTAAAGATTTTTATTATTTTCCGCAAGAGACTTTTAACAGAGCTAAAGAACTGGGATTTTAGTTGTATTCTTAAACTCAACTTTCAAAACAAAAATGTGTGAAAAGGTCACCAAAATAAAATGATTATAAGTTTTAATTAATATATTTTTTGTTAAATTTGAAAATTTGAAATGCATCCATACTTTGTACAGTGACCAGTCAGTGCTTAAACTAGTTCAGTTTCACAGATTGTGGACTCTGCATGCAACTGATAGTTGCAACTTGCTTCTCTGCATTTCCCTCAGTCTATTGGCCCTGCCACAACAAAGATGATCAATAATGCAGTGAAACAGGAGAAAGATTGACTGTGGAAAAAAAATGTTGCAGATAGGTATGCTGGAAAATACATGAACTGTATAGGGAAATAGGGTGGGAAGTCCTGGTTTTGAATAATAATAGGTCCTAGGAAATAGTCTGCAAAGAATTCCTGATTTTTCTCAGTCTATGGGTAGAAGAGGCAAGGAAACCAACCCTCTTTCCCTTTATCTTTGAAGATTCAGAGTCCAGGCAATTAGGATTCTGCCCCTGAGAACCTGTGCTCATAATATGTAGGAGGGAAAATGACTGGGGTGAGTATAAAGCCTGTGGATTTAGAATGGTGCACTTGTTCTATATGTCCTGATGAGAGATGGAAAATAACCTCTGGAAATCAGGGCTCCAGATTCCTTTTCTCCATTTCATCAAAAGCAACTGGGAGTTCTTTTTAGGAAAAATAAATATTTTCAAACTACAACTTAGTCAATACTCGATCGTGAGTATGTGCCATGATCTTTGGGACTGGTCCCCAAATAACTTTTCTTAAATTTTTAAATGTATTTTGAGTTTGTGATGTAATTGCATCATTTTTCCTGTTCCTTCACCCAAACCCATCCAGATACACAGCCCCATATACAGACTCTATTGTCTTTCAAATTCACAGCCTCTTTAAGTAACTGGAGGTTGAGAAGCGGTGAGATTTGACTCAAGAAACAAGATTTTCTAGAGACTTGTGAGTGCATAGAGCAGAGCTGACACAGCAGCAGTACTGTGAGTCTTCCTACTCTTTGTTATTGCCAAGCACAGAACGATAGTGAAATTTTACTGCAATTAGAGAATGATCAAGCCTTGTGAACCATTTCTATTCTGTCAAGGCAAACAGCTGTGATTATAGTCTCCTCTAATCTGGAGGTATGGTAAAACCTGGTTGACAGAAATCCTAGATAGATCAGATAGAAGATTCCTTCTCTGCTAATATCTCATCTAATTCTACTAGAATGGTAAGTTGAAAGAATCAGTAAAAGCTCTCTCTATCTCACAAATACACACACACACACACACACACACACACACACACACACACAGAGTTCAGCTGATCATATGAAAGTTAAACTCCAGTAAACAAACATTAGGATTACCGGATATGTGAGAAGTACCACAATGAATGGGTCAAAACAAAGAGCTGATGGGGAAAGCAGACCATAGCAGTGGTATAATTTCCCACACTCAATAAAATATTTTAAAAGTGGCTCAATAAATAAAACCAAGAGGCTGAACAAAATAATAACATGAAACTCTTGTAATAATACAGTCATGACCACATAATGGGAATAAGAGAACACAGAAGAGCTAGATGAATAGTAAAATAGACAAATTAAAGGAAAACATAGTGATCTGGAAGATGAAGCTTTCTAGAAAGCATATCCATGACATGACATGTAAGAACTCATAGTCCAGGTGACAAGAGTTTGTATGGCTGAGGGCTCATTATCTTCTTTATAAGCATGCACTTGAGAATGTCAGGCAAGGTTACAGAAGATAACAGCCCAGCCCCTAGCTAATGACTGAACATTATAGTGGTAATGGTGTGTGTGGATATGAGGAATAAGGATTCCTCATGAGATAATTCCTCATGGAATCCTTATTCCAGTGTTAACAATCACCCTGGAGAGGACAGTTAGGTAACATTTTGATTTCAGCTCAACTACCCAATCTTTCACTCTCTTATTTATGATCAAAAACTATTAGTCTTTACTCAAGCACAGAATCATAACTCTACTACAGTGCTTCCTTGTTTGATATTTACCAATGTTACATAATGAAAAGGCACAGTAGTCAAGCTGAAAGTGTTAAAATGTTAAGTACACGGGTAATTTTGTGTGATACTATGTATATTTTCAATCCATCATTTGCTAAATTGATTGTTGTAGAGTCTACATATGCAGAAGACTGATTATAATTTTCGAACATAAAAAAATGAATAGAAATAAAATTTATTAATTTTTCGGATGGAAGAACAGGACACTAAAAGGAAGAGTCAAGTCAATAAAAATTAATAATAACAAAGAGAGCCTATATTATACTGCTTTCAAGAGATATTTCTTTCAAAAATAAAGTGGAAATACATGTACCAGAAAATATAAACAAATCACAGTTTTATATCAAATAAACTGAAACTTAAGGATAAAAATTTTACAAAGGGGAAAGGAATATTTCAAATAAATAAATCTTATAATATGCCAAGAAGAAACCTTTATGGTTTTGTCTTATTATAATATTATTTATCTATAAAGGTTAACCAAGTACACTTACCAAATACCAAATAATTACATTTTATCGTATGTTTTCTCATCAAGTAAAAAACAAAAAAAAAAACAAAAAACAAAACAAAAAACAATTGAGACTTCTTTAATAGTCAAAAAACTTGAAAAATAATTCTGTTGAATGTAAAAAATTTAAAAATCAGGACTTTGATTGTGAGAGGGCACATGATGTTCTCCTGTGAACTCTCTTGTTCAAGGGGCATGACTTTGGCCAGCTGATAACATGAATGGGTGGACTCTGAGAAGTGATTTATAGACGTCCAGGCACAGTGAGACATCATTTTCAGATCAACATTGCTATGCTGATCTTTGTGCAGAGAGAAAAGTTCTAGAGAACTTCTCAGGGCAGTCCAGCTGAATCTTGAGACTTTTGCTGTCTTCTCCACATCTTCTGAATTGTGCTGATTCATGTTGCTGCTTGGTGTTGGCCTTTGGTCTGGACTGCTGGTATTCTGACAACTCAGTTTGGTAATCCCCTAAGGAACCATTGACCCCAATCAGCAGGAAGTAGATAAAAGAGGTCTACAGCCCTTTTCCTTACTAATCTCCTACCTAAAGTTAGGGGATGGAAGGAAGGTAAATGTGTTTAAGACCCCTAAATAAAATAGGTTTGCTGAAAAATCTAGGATTACAGGTCATGCCCAGCTGTGACTTAGGCACAATGGGTAACTTTACATCTAATGTTGAGGAGGAATCCTCAAGTTTTGATGGGTTATCACTGTTGTTTAAGGAGATTGGCAAAATAGCAGCTATTGTCTCTGGGTGGTATCTTTTCTTACTCCTGCCAGAGTTTTTCTGGTTTTGCTTTGTTGTTGTCATATATACCATTTTGACAAAAAAAAGGGAGGGGGGAGTTGAAAACTCAGAAGTTCACTCAATTCTCTGATGTTTAAAAGGGATTGTAGAGTTGGCTATGTACCTAGAAAGTTTGCAAATAGAAGTTGAGGTTCTCGAAAAGCAAAAAGAGCCAGTGGGAAGAGAACAACAGGGTTCAGGCTTGGGGTCTGCAACAGAATATTTTTCACACAATGAAAGAGAGAAGCAAGCTAGGCTGGAAGGCAGGCTGCTACTGCCCTACCCTGTTCCACGTACTTTCACTACCAGTTGCCCAGAGCACCTCCACAAGGCAAGGGGCTTGGAAGAGCAGAAGGCTGTACAGAGTAATTGGGTTATTGTAGAGCCAAGTGAACCACCAGAGGAGTTGATTACAGCTATACAGGTATCATCACCCATCCCAGTCTTGGTGCAGAATATGCCTGCTAAGGAGGTTGGTAAAGCTTATGAAGAGATGACATGACATCCAATAGATGTGCTAGATTTAAAATTTTTCAAAAGTCTATTTTAAAGTATGGGATACATTCACCATTCATTAAGCAAGTATTAAATAACTGGGCTATTCAAAACAGACTTATTTCCCAAGATTGGAAAAGTTTGGTGTTAGTTGCTCTAGAAACTAGTCAACAATTACAGTGGTTATTATGGTTGATGAAAGAAGCCATGAAAATGGAACAATGTAATAGAGTAAGGGGTATAAATGTAGTTAAAGATCAGCTGCTTGGGGATGGATGTTATACTGATTTACAAGAGCAAATCTGGTCTGATAATGAATGTCCTGTTTGAGCAATGTTCTGGTGCAGCTTTAAGAGCATAGGACACGGTTGAGGAGCATGAGGGGTGAGGAAACACCTCCTTTATTAAGGTAATACATGGCTCTGGAGTAGCTGTCACTGAATTCTTGCAGAGATTGACTTCAGATGTCATTAGAGCTTTACCAGATCCTGAAACCAGAAAGTCGTTGATGAAGAACTTGTCACTTGAAAATTCAAATACTGAATGTAAGAGAGCCTTTAGACCATTAAAAGCAAGAAGAGCCTCTGTATATGAATGGATAATAGAGACAACTAATATTGGCTCTCAGGAGCATAATGCCAATATCATTGGACAAGCTGTAGCTGAAAAGTCTCAGAAATCAAAATACATAGTATTATAATTATGGTGAATTTGGCCATTTCCAATGAAATTTTAAGACTAGAAGCTTCAGAGTTGAACATCATAGGTGCACAGATGCTGAAGAAAATGCTAGTCATAGAAGGGAACAAACAGTTTCTGCCTTCAATGGAATGAAAAAGCTTCCAGAATGTTGTAGCTGCTGTGGCAAGGGAAAACATTGGTCTCGGGATTGGATGTCCCAAAGAGGAATACAAGGTAACCTCCTCTTGCCATCTGGAAACAAAGAAAGAGGCCTGTGAGATCTAGGCCAGCAACAAACAATGTAAGCCATCTTCCTTTGGTCAGCCAGAAGGTACCAATCAGGCAGGAAAATCAAATCTAAATATTGATGAGCTAATGCCTGCTACTAAAGGTAGTGAAGTTTGGATCTGGCCGCCTAGTACACTATCTCCAAATGTTGAGGTAACTGTTGATGTTAATGGTCCTTTACCTTCAGGGATCATAGGAATAATTCTGGGAAGAAGTGGATTAACTCTCTCAAGGATTTATTTTGCATATGGCTATCATAAACGGGGATTGCAAGAAAAAAATTAAAATCATGGCATATGTGAAAAGGGAAATGCAAGCTAAGGCAAGGGATAGAATTGCTCAGCAGTTGCTGTTTCCTTACATCAAGTGCAAAGCTGCTCCAGTAGAAAGAACAGGGGCTTTTGGAAGTACTGGAAAACGTGCATTCTGGTAAAGAGTGGTTAATGATCAGAGACACAACAGTATAAATGGATGGTGTTAGAATAGAAGATTTGGTGGATACCAGAGCTGATGTCAATATACTTTTCCAAAAGTCTTGGAACCATGATTAGCCACTTCAGAGGTTAATGCACAGTTTATAGGCATCGGCAAATTATCACAAATAAGACAAAGTGTACAATGTAATAAATGTGGGACCAGAAGGGTGAACAGGGAAGTTGAGACCCTATGTGGCTGACATACCCATAACTTGATGGTTCAGGGATCTTTTGCAACAATGATGTACTCAAATGACTGTTCCTACAATCCCAGAGAGAACAAATGAGGGAACTAGGGATGGTATGGTGGATGCTCCTGGAGGAGGTATTGATGCAAGTGATCAAGAACAAGCACAAGCTGTACTCATTGTCTAAACACAGAACATCACAAGAATTGAGTTTTCAAATTTATAATAGGGGTCGCTGATGAAATACCAACAGTCTTGCCCCTGAAATGGGTATTGAACAGAAATTTGTGGCAAGAGTAATGACCCATAACAACAACAACAACAACAACAAAAAAAGTAGGCGCTTGAACAACTGCTACACGAGCAGCTGGAGGCTCAACGTATAGAAGTTTTCCAGCCCATGGAATTCCCCCATGTTTGTTGTAAGAAAAAGAAATCAGGAAAATGGAGGATGATAATGGATTTATGAGCAGTGAATAGAGTAATTAAACCAATGGGTGCTTTACATCCTGGACTTCCTTTACTTTATTTGTTGCGTAGATCATGGACTATAATAATAATTGATTGAAAGAATGCTTTTTTACAATACCCTTGCATGCACAGAGAGGAGAAGGTTTGCTTTCTCTGTACCTACTCTGAACAGCAGTGGTCCAAAGAAAGAGATCCCTGGAAGGTACTTCCGCATGGACTGCTAGATACTCCAACTTTATGTCAGAATTTTGTGGTGTGACTACTGTTAGAAATAATGTGTAGGCAATTCCTCAATCTATCATATATACTTACAGGATGATATTTCTTGGCTGAATCTCATGCAGATACTTTAGAGGAAACATTTAAGGAATCACAAAGAATTCTGCCACGTTGGGGGTTTCAGATTGCTCCAGAAAACACACACACACACACACACACACACACACACACACAAAGAGATTCACTTAGTTATTTGGGTTATAAAATCAGTCAACAAAAAAGTTCAACCGCAAATATACAGATCTGTAAGGACCAACTGCAAACTCTTAATGATTTTCAAAAATTAATGGGAGAGATTAACTCGTTGAGGCCTACAATTGGATTGAGTACTTATAAGTTAAGTAATTTTTTTTTCAAATATTACAAGAAGATTAAAACTTAAACAGTCCAAGATGTCTAAGTGCTGAAGCAGAAAAAAATGTTAACTCTTGTAGAACAAAGACTGCAAGATGCACATGTGGATTGAGTTGATCCTAAACTTGATTGTATTTTGGTCGTTTTGCCTTCAACTCATTCTCTTCTTCTTCTTATTTTTCTAAAGCTTTCAGGTGATCTCTAAGTTGCTAATATGGGATCTCTCCAATTTCTTTATGAAGGCACTTAGTGCTATGAACTTTCCTCTTAGCACTGCTTTCATGGTGTCCCATGAGTTTGGATAGTTGTGTCCTCATTTTGATTGAATTCTAGGAAGTCTTTAATTTGTTTCTTTATTTCTTTCCTCACCCAGAAATTATTGAGCAGGAACTTGTTTAGTTTCCATGAATGTGTAAGCTTTTTGTTGTTTCTGTCGTTGAGTTCTAGCTTTAATCCATGGTGATCTGATAAAGAACAATTGGTTAATCTAATTTTCATGTGTCAGTTGAGGTTTGCATTGTGACTGTCTATATGGTCAATTTTGGAGACAGTTCTCTATGGTGTTGAGAACAAAGTATATTTTTTTGTGTTTGAGTGAAAAGTTCTGTAGACATCTATTAGGTTCATTTGATTCATGACCTTAGTTAGCTTCATTTTTTTCTGTTTACCTTCTGTCTTGATGATCCCATTGGTAAAAGTGGGCTGTTGATGTCTTCTACTGTTAATATATTGGGATTAATGTGTGATTTAAGTTTTAAAAAGTGTTTCTTTTGTGAATGCCAGTGCTATTATATTTGGGGCATAGATGTTCAAGATTGTGCTGTCCTCCTCTTGAATTATTCCTTTGATGAGAACAAAGTGACCTTCTCCATCTCTTTTGATTAATATTGGTTGAAAGTCTATTTTATTTATTAGGATGACTACTTGTCTTTCTTCTTGGGTCCATTTGCTTGGAAACATTTTTCCAGCCCTTTATTTTGAAGTAGTGTCTGTCTTTCTTGCTGAAATGTATTTCTTGAATGCAGCTGAATGTTAGACCATGTTTCTGCAAACATTCTGTTTGCTTGTGTCTATTTATTAGGGAGTTGAATCCATTGATGTTGATATTACTGACACATAACTATTAGTGCTTTTTAGTGTGGAGTTGGTGGTAAGTGTGCTTGTTTTCTTTTGGTTTAGCTGTGAGGTTATCTATATCCTTTGTGTTTTGGATCTAGTTGACCTTGTTGGGTTGGAGTTTTCCTTCTATTATTATTATTTTTTTTGGTAGGGCTGGGTGGGTGCACATATAATTGTGTAAATTTAGTTTTGTCATGGAATAGCTTGTGTTTTTATTGTCATTTTTTTTATCTATGGTGATTGAAAGTTTTGCTGGGTGTAGTAGTCTGGGATGGCATCTGTGGTCTCTTATTGTATACATGACATCTGCCCAGACCCTTCTGGATTTTATAGTCTCTGTTAAAAAGTCAGCTGTGGGTGTGATTACAATAGGTATACCTTTATATGTCACTTGTACTTTTTTCCTTGCCACTTTTAATTTTTTCTTTTTTCTTTTTTTTTGGGGGGGGTTTGGTAGATTTAATATTTTGATTATAATGGCTCATGATGAATTTCTCTTCTGGTATAGTCTATTTGGTGTTTTTTTTTTTTTCTGTTTCTTAGATGTTTAAGGACCTCTCTTCTTTCAGGTTGGAAAAAATTTGTTCTATGATTTTCTTGAAAGTATTTTCTTAACCTTGGAGCCTGAAATCTTCTTTTTTTGTATATTCTTATTAATCTTTGGTTTTGCCTTTCATGGTATCCTTGAGTTCTCAGATGTTTTATTTCAAGAAATTTTCCATCTTAACATTTTCTTTGAGAGATGTGTCAAGTTTTTCAATTGTATTATCAAGCCCTGAGATTGTCTTCTTCATCTCTTGTATTCAGTTAGTGATGCTTCCCTCTGTGGTTCTTGATCTCTTCTTTAAGTTTTCCATCTCCAGGGTTTTCTTAATTTGTGCATTCTTTATTGATTTTAATTCTGTTTTCAGGTCTTAAACTGTTTTATTCATTCCTTTCACCTGTTTGTTGTGATTTCCTGTCTGTCCTTGATGGCCTCTATTTGTTTAGTTGTATTTTCCTGTATTTTTAAGAGATTTGTTTGTTTCCTTTTTGTATGCCCTTAATACCCAAATAATCATAGATTTAAGGTCATTTTCCTGTGCTTCAGCTGCATTAAAATATACATTGTTTTGGGAGTTTTTTGGTGGAGCCATGATATCCTGTTTTTTGTTGATTGTGTTCTTGTGCTGGCCTTGAGACATCTGGTTGTCCATGGCCTTGAATATCCTTGAACCTGCAGCTATGACTGCATCCTTCTATCTCTGGTGTTTACAGTAGTCTTCAGGATGAGCAGAGAGGTCCAGGTGAAAATGCTGGCATTTTGGATGCAGCCGAGCTGGGCTGGTGTTTTGTAAGCAGCGCAGGCACAGGTGCCTTGAAAGAGAAGGGTTCTTGGCAAGGATGAATGGCATGGTTTTGGGTGTGAGGGCCTAGAATGGCAGGGGCTTGGGCACTGGTGCTATGAATGGCAGAGGTAAGGGCATAGATGCCTAAAATTGAAAGGAGAGCTGTTGTGGGTGTCTTGAATGGCAGAGACATGGTGCAGATGCCTTGAAAAGTAAGGGCTGAGGGTGCTTTTCCTTAGAAGGGCCGAGAGAGGGTGTATCAGCTGAGGGGGCACAGACACCTCAGGTGGAAGCTGCAGGGAGGTGGGTGTCTACCTCAGATGGCAATCATGGGGGACCCAGTGCTTCAGAAGGCAGCTGAGCTTCAACTTACATGCCTAACAGACACTGCTCTCCTGGGGCCTCATATTCGGCTGGGCTCCACCATCTTGGATGCAGGATTCTTACGATTTTATTGTCCACCTGTTTTCCATAGGGGGATCAGTAGAACCTTGGAGGTCTGGATGCTGTCCCAGATGAGACGTGGCCCTCATCTGAACAGGTGGCTTCTGGAGCGGAGGGTCCCTAGACCTGGGGGCCTGTACTCTCTCAAGTATGTGGAAAGGTCAGAGGGCTCACAGTTCATGACACCTGGAAGCAGGAAGCAGGCACGGGGGACCTGGATCTGATTATCCCCAAACTCTCTGGATGTATAGGCAGGAAGTACCAAAGTTGATGTTTTGAATCCAGCCACCTGTTTACTCATTAGGTCCAAAGTCTCTGATAGTCAGCCCCTTGATATAGTACATACTGGTTGCTGCCATCTTGGAACTCCAATATTTTACTTTTTTTTTTTTTTCTGGTGACAATGTAGTTGAAATGACATTACCAAGGCTATGTGAGCCAGTCTAGGTCTGGGTCTTAGTGCCAAATTGTCATTTGAGTTCAATTTCTCACATCCTTAATTAGCAGAATCTACCTGTTAGAAATGCTTATCATAAAAAAATCCAACCAAAGATAAAAATTCATTTCAGTTAAGTTAGACATAATTACATGAGGAAAAATGGCTACAGCAGGTAATATTCAGACGTGGCTAACAAGTAGTGCATTACTACTCAAACATGAAGCCCTTTGGCTTTACACTGTATCTCAAGAAGGTTGGGAGTGCACTAAATCCTGGGGAAGAAGAATGAGAAACAGTTTCCCAGTTCCCAGTGCATCAATAGTAACTATTCTCCTTTGTCAGTAAATTTATCATCCTTTCATTTTCTTTCATGACTTTTTCCTCATAAAAGAGTCAAATTTTGAGATCAGCCATGTCAAGCTGATTAGCACTGCTAGATATTTTGATGAAAAAGATAATTAAACATGAACAAAAGTAATTGACTTGAGTTTTTGGAGATTCAAAGTTATCTTGGAGAGATTCAGACCCCAAAAAAAGATGGTTTATTAGCCAAATGTGTTGAGTTAGTGGAAGAAAGTAGGGAGGAGATAAAGGAAAAACACAGGGTAAATTTCTTTTTAATTGAAAAAGCAGGGCATGCTTGCTTTTGTAATAGAATGTTTTAGTCTGGAAGCAACTGAATGTGAGACATATCAGTAAATCTTTCGTTACTTTCAAATTACTAAGAACTTGAAAGAAAGAAGATAGAACCACATGAAGCAACAATAGTTTGGCAAAGATGATTCCTGGTTGAAGACTATCAGATCTCATTGGTGGAAGGGTGAAAGTAGAAATTTATCAGTGAATGCCCAGTGCATTTCAGGTTATTGCCATCACCATGATCTTCACTGATGGACCATGAAGGATATTGGAGGAGCCTGGAGATTTGTAAAGTGATGCTAATGTCTGTTAACAGCATAACAAAGAGAACTAAAAAAGGAGACTACATACTCACACACACACATGCTCTAAAAAGAGGGCCTCTGAAAGCCTCTGCCCTATAGACTATCAAAGCAGATGCTGAGCCTGATGGGCAACTGTTGGGCAGAGTACATGGAATTTTATGTAAGATGTGGGAAATAGCAAGAGCTGGAGAGAACAGGGTCTCCACAAGGAGAGCAACAGAACAAGACAATTTGAACACAGGGAACTTCCCAGAGACTCATACTCCAACCAAAGACTATTCATGGAGATAACCTAGAACCCCTGCATAGATATAGCCCATGGCAGTACAGTGTCCAAGTGGGTTACACAGTAATGGGAAGAAGGACTGTCTCTGACATAATCTGATTGGCCTGCTCTTTGATCACCTCCCCCTGAGGGGGGAGCAGCCTTACCAGGCCATAGTAGAGGACAATGCAGCCACCTTTGATGTGAACTGATAGACTAATATCAGAAAGGAGAGGAGAACCTCCCCTATCAGTGCATTTGGGGAGTGGCATGCATGCAGAAAGGGGAGGGAGGGACTTATGGGGGGATACAAAATGAATAAAGTGTAATTAATAAATAAAAAAAGAAAAAAAAGAATTGTGTTTTTACTGTGTATAGGTGGAAGACATGGAAAACACTTGAATCATCTCACTACTATAAGTCCTTTGAGAGAAAACACAATGTTTGTGTCAATATGAGCTTCATTCATAAAGTCTGATCACCTACATTTGTGAATCAAGAATGAGCTGAAGGCAAACATGTAAAAACAAAAGTATCTTTCCAGCACTTGAGGATTTTGTTTTGTTTTGTTTTAATGAGATTGTTTTAATTTTTTGAGTTGTTTTTTTAATAAAATTTTTTTAAAATTAATTACAGTTTATTTACTTTGTATCTCAGCTGTATCCCTCATTCCCTTCCAATCCTACCCTCCCTCCCTCATCTCCTCCCTGCCCCTCTCTAAGTCCACTGATGGGGAGGTCCTCCTCCCCTTCCATTTGACCCTAGCTTATCAGGTATCTTCAGGACTGGATGCAATGTCTTCTTCTGTGGCCTGGCAAGGCTGCTCCTCCCTCAGGCGGGGTTGGGGGGTGGGGAGTGGTAGAGGAAAGGTCAAAGAGCCAGCCAGCCACTGAGTTCATGTCAGAAACAGTCCCTGTTCCCGATCAATTATTCTGTCTGAATTTGTTTTCTCCTCTTGAAAAACTCTTCACTGAAGTTACTTGAATCTTACTCTGCTCCCTATATTATTTCTTACTTGTGTGACTTTGGAGGCTCATTTTAATTCATTGCATAACAGTAGACTTCGGATATTACCCATAAGTGTGTTCACATATGAAAGAATATGTGTATACATAAGTACATTTTATTATTATTTTATTTTGCATTAATATCCAGAAAATATATATAGATATAGATAGATAGATACACACACATATATATCAACCACAGAATATATATATATATATATATATATATATATATATCACATTCATGATATCAACTCCTCTATCATCTATCTATATACCTACCTACCTATCTACCTACCTATCTCTTGTTATTTATAAATTTTAACAATGTGTATAAAACTATTGATATTCATATTGTTCTTTCATACTAAGGATGAAAAACTATAGCCTACTGTAATATTTGGAGTAAAATAGAAACAGAATTCAAAACTAAGTCCTTCTGTTCCTCAATGCGCCTGTTAAGCTACTCACTCCATTAGTCCGGCAATCACAGAACACACTGAATTAAAAGATGCTTCAGTCCTAACTAAGATGTCTTAGAGACCTAAATTTTTTTCTAACTTTGTGAAACAAAACAAAGCATGTATAGGCCACTCTCATGAAAACATGAAGCGAAATGACTTTGGTACTCACTTTCTAGACACCTGTAACAAGTGTTTCCATTTCTTCTGAAGAGAATATCCACTGAATTATGCCATCAATGTGATCACTGGACTAAATGAAACTGTACCAAATAGACTTAAATTTATATGGATACACACATTCAGCAATTTCATGGAAAATTACTTTCAAAATTGCATCCCTAGAAGGGGCCCCCATCAATAATGCTCCTTGAGGCCACATAAATTCCTTCCCATCTTTTGCTTTACATAATTAGATGCACTGGAAAGCATCTGGCCTCTTAGAGGTAGACTGAGTTAATGAAAACATAGTGGGGTTCTTAACATAATGACTCTAAGATTGCCGTGGACACAGTTCATGTTCTTCAAACCAAAGAAGAATATGTCTCTATGAGAATTTGACCTATAAAACCATCCCAGGGATAATGACCATAAACATTTAACAACAATTTGCTATTTGCTAAATGCTTCCAATTCCAAGTGCTCCTGTAATCTTCAGAACAACTGTGTGAGGTAAATGGAAGAAAACTTCATCCTCCATTTTATATCAGTGAAAAAACCCAAGGTCCTACATAATTAATCTCTTTGAATTCATACCTGTAACATAGTATATTTAGCTATTGAACTTTATTAGTTTTAAAGAGAATGTGATATACATATATACATATATACATATAGATACATGGATCAGAATGGTCCATGTTTCTGCATTATATGATTTAAGCTCTACACCGATAGGCCCTTAATAAGTAGAGTGTACACAAGAGAGGAGAGAGAAAATGAGAGATATAACTTGCTGTTCAAGGTTAGATAGGCATTATCAAATAAATAAGCATTGAGTTGTGATAAATTTTTAGCTTATGGGAAAGATACATAAATGCATTTCATGTGTTTGTTACTACTATGACACATATCTAAGCTTGGGTATTTTATCAAGAAGCAAGGTTAATCTAGATCACAGTTTGGGGGGTTGTCAACTCAAATAATTTACTGCCTGCTCTGATTAGGTCTCCTAGGTACATCACATCCCAGAGAATATACTTTGAAAGAAGCCTGGACTATAATGAGTGCACACATGATGAAACAGAAATCTAGAAAACAATCCAGTGGATAGGTTTGGTCTTCTAGTTTGCTTCTTCCTAGTACTGACTCTGGACCCCACAAAATTACCATATATTCTTCCAAACAAAGAGTCCCAATGACCTCACTATGTTCCATCCTATTCTACTTCTTACTTTCCCCAACTTTTGGGACCACTCAACTGGGCAAAGCTCAGACTACATGACCTTAGCAGTACCCAGTCAAACCATGTTCAGACCATCATAGTGAGCAAATTTAAGGACAGAGTTTAAACTCATATTCATATGAACACTAAAAAGTTTTATTCTCTCAGATTAAAGAGATCCTTTTCTTACTTTGTCCATTGTTGTTGTTGTTGTTAACTAGGTGCAGTAGTTCCTTGAAAGGCCACAATTGGCATTTAGATGTCTGTGGTATGAGTAAAGAGAGAAAATCCCAGTTTACAGTTATGGAACTTGGACATGTTTGCAAAAATTCACAAAAAATTTTATCAAATTGTCCTACTTTTTGTTTCCAAGTTGATGTTACTTCTTAGATGATCAGTGTGTACCTTCTTCTCCCTTTGTTATTAAGCACCACACAAAAGTATGGTAGGTAGGACACTGCAAGTATAGAGCTAGAGCACTATTATCTGTGAAGAGCTAAGCAAACAGAGTTCTGAACGATTTTCAGTCTCCTTGAGCCTCCTTGCACATAGTGCCTTTTTCAATTAGAGCCCTCAGAAACTTGAGGTATCATTAGTAACAGAATTCAAGAAACTTCAGGGGGAAAAACTGTCCTGTGTATTTCTGCCTCATTGACTCTTCATCTCATTTCCAATCTCATCTGAAAACATATCTTTTTCTCTCCTGACCGCATCTGCTAATTGCCCTCT
This sequence comes from Meriones unguiculatus, assembly GCF_030254825.1. Taxonomy (NCBI): domain Eukaryota; kingdom Metazoa; phylum Chordata; class Mammalia; order Rodentia; family Muridae; genus Meriones; species Meriones unguiculatus. The sequence continues at coordinate 185,320,027 of NC_083351.1, forward strand.
CCCACGGCTATTATTTAACTGGAAATATGTGATCATTTTAACAAGTGTGTTTAACTTCATGGGGTTGTTAAGGTGTTTTTAATAATGTCTGGATGAAAGCATAGTGGATGAGGTTCTTAAGTGGGGAAGGGCTTTATGGAAACTCCACACAGTCTCTTATTGTCGTAGTTTTAATCTTTCAATCTCACCCACCCAACTTTACCTTGTGGAGACTGGCAATACTTAGAATCAATAGTATATATTAGAAAAATAAAACTTTTCAAATGTCAGTATTAAAAAATTCATTAGTATTATTTATGATGTTTAGACAAATCACACTGGACTTTGCTACTTGCTCTCCAGAGTATTCATCGTGTTGCCCCACATTCCGTTTAAAATCATACATTTTACACAAGGAGTCACTCCTTGAAACCAAGGTGTGCAACCTTAATATTTGGAGTTTTAATTTTGACATCTTCAAATTGTTAGAGATATGAGTATCTCAAAGACTCCTTTGTAATTAAGTGATATCCTGATCTTAATCACCTCACAAAATGAGTTCTCTCTCATAACCTATGCAATTCTATTTTTGTTTTTTTTTATGTTTTGTTTTGTTTTATTTTATTTGAGACAGGGTTTCTCTGTGTTGTCCTGGCTGTCCTGGAACTCACTTTGTAGACCAGGCTGTCTTCAAACTCAGAGATCCAGCTGCCTCTGCTTCCCGAGTGCTGGCATTAAAGGTGAATGCCATCACCACCCAGCAACCTATGTAGTTCTTGACTGAGAATTGGAGAGCCTCGTGTTATACAGGGATGCAAACTCTGAGAGTAAGACATTGCTTAATGCTGTTTACTAGGAGCATGGAAGATGACAGTGAACTGTGAATGAATTTCTTTCACCATTATAATGTTTCAAAATTTACAAAGTGCTCATCTGTGATCTTATGTGGTTCTGTAAGGATCATTGTACAGAAATACACCAAAAACTTGCCACTGAAAGGTGAAGAAAATGTGACTCATATAAATCCTAGCTATTAGAGATTTAGTTTGAAGATCTGTGCTGCAAAGTGGATGAGTGCTGACACCAGCAATCAAATGGTGACCAAACTCGGCTATACCTGCTTATGTTTTTCAAACATATACCTGTGTCTACTAACATAGATCAACTCTTCAGTATTTTTTGAACTAAATAGCTGAAAAAGTTCTTTATTTAGACTGCCTTCTCTTAGTACTCATTTGCAAATACTAAGTTCTTGTGAAGCTCCTACAATGAGAAGGGCACTGTTAGGTACCTACAAGAGAGAGCAACACATATGCAATCCTCTTGTCCATTTTCCATTCAGGAGACCTTCTTTATAATTTTAATTCTTTTCACAATTTATTGATTATATATCCTTATTGAAGCCCCCTCCCTCAACTCCTCCAGTCCCACCTGTTCTCCCTCTTCCACCTTATCCTCAAGGGACCTTATTATGGTATCAAGTTAACCACTCTGTCTCATTAAATCCCTAATACCACTTAGTTAAAGATTCTTTAAAATGGAATTGAGAGTGCTTTATCCTAGCTACTCTACCTTTTTCAACTCGTCTTTGAAATAATCTTTTAGATATTCCTCTAACCAGCTTGAAACTTAACAATCAACAACCTCATTTGTCTCTTACCACCTAGAATGTGCCATGATTTTTATGCTCCTAAACTTATCATTCTTTCTTTCTACACAGTTCTGCTGAAACCACTCTTGACAATTTTCTCTCACAAGTGAAAATAATGCTGGTTATGGCTCTACTCTGAGTGATTTCTTTCTGAGAGTCATAGCACTCAATGCTGTATGTGGGGGCACTTATACAAACTCCCACGCAGAAATTCATTTTGTGTAATTCTAAAATGATTATTTTATTTATAAAAGAATTGAAATTCACGAAAATAAGATCATGTTGCGTTGGCAGGTTTTCTGTCGCTGTGACAAAAACACCATGACCAAGGCAACGTATGAAGCAGTTAATTGTGTTTATGATTTCAGGGGACTAGAGTCCACGATGGAAGATTATTAGACGGTGTCAGCATCAGTTTAGAGTTCACACCTTGATTCACAAGCAGGGGGCTGAGAAGACAAATTGGTGATGGAAAAAACCTTTCAAAGCCTCAAAGTCTGCCTCCAGTGACACGCTTCCTCCAACAAAGGACCACACCTCCTAACTTTTCCAAACACTTCCACTAACTGGGGATCAACCATTCAAACATAAGAACCTATGGAGGATATTCTCATTCAAACTATCACAACCTCACATTTAGCATGTTGGGAGGAGTCTCAGTCTCCAAATTGTGAGTTCGTAACTACTCTACCTCTAATGAGTAGTCTTCAAGCCTTTCTTCAAGTACCAGATCAAGGGCAATCTATCCCTGAGCTTATCCTTGGCTTGTCAGACAGAAAACAGCTCTGTCCTTCACATTCATCTTGTATGTATGGCTATGGTGGCCTTTTGTACATTTTTCTTCTATGAACACATTATTAGTTTAAAAGTCTGTTTCTGATGTAAGTCTACATAAAATCACCAATTAAGGCATACTCAACAGCAGAATTTATGAGCCTAGTATAGTATCCCATCCATGACAGGTTCTCAATAAATGAGTCAAGCCATGTTGTGCCAGGTAAGGCAGTACATCCTGTTAAAAAACAAGTGCCAATGAGAAAGTCAGAAGTAACCCACAAAAGAGAAGGAGGTAGCAACAAGTGGTGAAGACTATGTTTATCCCACGTTGGTTTGAACTGATTCAAGAAAAAAAAAAGAAAGAAATCAAAAATTGCTAGGAAAACTGGATACAGAACACAAACAAACCTCAAATTTTTCTCTTCACTGTTTGCATTTCTGTCTGGTTGTCTGGTACTGTACTGACACTCCAGCGGCAGGTCAGGGCTAAGTTCACCTGGGCTTAATTGGAAAGTACACGGGCTCCTCCTGGGGATACTCTGAGGACAGCTGACCAATAGACCTTTGCTACCAATTTGAAACATAGCTGTATGAGAATTTCAAAAACAAACAAAACCCCACTGTGTTCTTTGTAGAATGCCATCTATTTCTCATGGCTATGTCTGGTGTTTTTTCCCTTGAAGGAGAAAAAATAAAAGTACATGATTCGCTGGTTTGTTTAAAAGGAGAGTTTGGAAGTGATGGGCAACACAGCAATTACACTACTGGACACTGTTCTTGGTCCCTCAGATTATACCTCAAGTTACCAGTTCTCCCAATATTACCAACAAGAATCTCAAATTCTGAGAACCTCTCTGTCACAGAAAACTCTTCATTTGCACCCCCTAAAAATAGCCCAATAGAGAGAGGAAAGTAGTTTCTTTATGGTTTTGCTTACCTTGTGTGTGTATGTGTGTGTGTGTATGTGTGTGTGACTATTATTACCATGAAAGTATGCCAGCAGGAAGATAATTTGCATTGGTGGGAAGCTGAAGTGAGTCCTGTTGCCACAGACTAAGACAACTAGATCTCTTGTCAGCCTAAAAACTCTCTGGCTCTGTGAAGCACACAGACACATATGAGGTATGAATCCTGGTCTCAGAGATATTTACATAAGCAAACATAAAGCAAAATATTAATATGCTAACTTGGTTCACAGATGTGAAAGGCTATTATGAAAAAAAACACATTCATTTTGTCTATGTTTATTGAATGAAATTATGAAAACATGTGAAATGTATAGAAAAACAAATATAGAATAAAACATTATTTCCATGTGAGAGGAAACCTTTGCAAACCCAGGCAGTGTGTGCACTGCTATTCACGTTGAATTCTGGCTCTTCAGTGTAGTAAAGAGGAAGACATCAGCGAGGGAATTGACTCCAAAGCTAAAAAGGGTCTTTACAGAGATTCTATAAAGGCGTTCAACTAACCTGATGACACTAAAAGAATTGAGTGTCCTGAACATTTCACTAGGCACAGGCATTAAACAATGACTTCTTTCAAGAAGGTACAGGTAAGTTTCCAAAGTAAACAATGACTGCTCTTTGTCATAAATATAAATCAGTAGTATGGAACCACTTAGAAATAGTTTGGAAGAAAAATTGCTTTAACTGTGTGTGTGTGAGTGTGTGTGTGTGTGTGTGTGTGTGTGTGTGCTTAGCAAGGTAGAATTATTTTTAGAAAAGTGTTCTCTGACCAACTGATATTTTAGTTTAACTTTGAAGGAAAAGCCACCTTGAATATTGAAACTAGATAGGGGAGTTATCATCTGTTCAACTTTTAGGAACCCATGAAAATTACTACACAGGGTCTTTTACACAAAAATTATTAAGACTGACAAGGTGCTAATAGCAGAGTATTAAATGAACTAAGGCTCTCCTTGGCAAGAGGTTTATAAATACACTTATGCCTACAAAGGAAGTCTTGGTTGAAATAAGAAATTCCCAACAGAATAAGAAATAAATATACAACCATGAATCTCATTATATGACATTATGGAGACATATGTACTGCATAGTTATCGATTGGCTGATTCTGTGATGGGAATCAGTAACACTGCAGAAGAGATAGCAGGATAGGTTTGCTACATATCAATTTAGTTAATCTGGTCCTGAATTTTCAAGGTTAGTCTACCCAGGATATTCCAACATTACTGGTAGGCCACAAGAAACATTTTATGTAACTTCAAAATCAGGCACATAATCTTTCTAGACATGGAAAATTTGTGTACGGAACTGAACCTGACACAGGTCAGCCACACTGCTGCTTATGTCTTGCCTTGTGACACAGGGCAGCAGAAAACCTGCAGCTCCTTTAGTTGTGAACAAATACCTGTGAACTTCTAAAATTTCCTGAAACAAAGGACACTGCCAATCAGCTACAAAATCTGTATGCATGAAGATATTGCGATCCCCAAACAAGTACCATTTCATACCCTGGTTTCCTGCTTATCTCAACAGTTTCCAGTTTGTTCTTATATTCATCCACTTCACATCTGTTCTTGCTTGTTTATGATAACTTGATATAAGCTAGTCATTTGGAAGAAGAATTCTCAGTTAAGAAAATGCCTCTACAAGACTGGCTGGTAGGCAAGACTAGTATATTTTCTTTTTTAATTTTTATTTTTTTTATCAGTTACATTTTATTAACTCTGTATCCCAGCCGTGTCCCCATCCCTCATTCCCTCCCACTCCCTCCCTCCCTCCCTCATCTCCACCGTGCCCCTTTCCAAGTCCACTGATGGGGGGGACCTCCTCCCCATTCATCTGATCCTGTTTTATCAGGTATCTTCAGGACTGGCTGCAAAGCCCTCCTCTGTGGCCTAACAGGACTGCTCCTCCCTTCGGGGGTGGGGAGACCAAAGAGCCAGTCATTGAGTTCCTGTTAGAAATAGTCCTTGTGCCCCTCACTTTGGGAAACCAATTGGTTACTGAGCTACCACAGGCTACATCTGAGTGGAGGTTCTAGGTTATATCCATACATGGTCCTTGTTTGAATGTCAGTCTCAGAAAAGACCCTGTGCCCAGATATATTTGGTCCTTGTGGAGCTCCTATCCTTTCCCCATCAGACTAATTCCCCTTCTTTCTTATGATTCCCTGTACTTTGCCAAAGGTTTGGTCATGAGTCTTTTCTTTGAAAACACTGCTAGTTAGAGTATATTTTCTTAATTAATTTTTTGTGTAAGAAAACCCTTCCCATTGTTGGTGGTGCTCTTCAAGGCAGGTAGTCTTGTGTGTGATAAGAAAGTAAGATGAGCAAGCCTTGTGGACAGGGCAGGCCAACAAGTAGCACTCCTCCTTAGCCTTTGTATCAGTTCCTGTGCCTCCAGGTTCTTTCTCTGAGTTCCTGCTCTGAGTTTATTCAGTGATGGAGTATTATATGGAGCTGTAAACTGAAATAAACCTGTTCTCAACCAAGTTTTTTGGTCATGGTGTTTTATCACAGAAATGCAAACACTAAGGCAACGTCCATTTTTTTTCCTTATGGAGATTAAGTCTTGGTCCATTTCCAAACCTAGTTTACACTGTATGTGTAAGCAGAAACTTCATATGGCCAACTCATTGAAAAAGCAAATCCTTCATTCAACACAACTGCTAATGAGCCTGCATCTCTATTCAAACCTTGATTTGTAGGGACAGGCTTTGAAGGTGGGGTATTTGACAAGCTCTTCCCAAAAGACAGAGAGAATGGTTAATATCTGGATTAAGAGATTAAGATATACTCTGCTTCATAAACCCACCTGACCACTAGTTTACTAATTGCATAGTATACATTTGTATGACAGGTAGCCTTCAGTATGTATGCCTTTGAGGCATTGTCTTACATGAAGTATCAGGGTTGGTATGATTAGCCAGTAGAGTACCGTAAAAATGTTACAGTGTCACTCTTAATTCCAGGGGAGAAAACATTATTATAGCTTCTGTCTCTTCTTCTCTTGATATATTCCTTCTGGGGAAGGCAGTGGTAAATCTGTGAGCAAGACCCAGACACTAAGGTTAGCTGCTTGTCAACAAACATATGTCTTGAAGTTCGGTCAATCCTGTGTCCCAGGTCTAATCATCTGATCACATCAGTCCTGGGCAATGTATTCTGTGCAAAACTATAAAGTAATTAGCTGCTAAATGCCTCCAGACTCCTAAAAAACTTTGAGAAATTTCATAAGGTAATATTTCTTGTAATCGGATGGTGAATTTGGGCATACTTTGCTATGGAGCAGTAAATAACCAATCACTAATGCAATACCCAGTGAACAAATAGCTAACTTAATAAAGTTTATCAAAACTAAATTGTGAATAATTATAGTGCCAGTTTCATTAGGTTGTAATCAAAACTGAGTTAAAAAATGTTTATATAGAATGGAGCTGAGTGTTTGGCATAGAATGCATAAACATTGTTCCTATGGATCCTTCTGGAACACTATGATTGTGATAATACTCTTATTCCAAGTGTGACATTTTATGATTCCTTAACGTCAGACCGTAGTAGCCAGTGAAGTCTTCAGTGAGATGCTGAGTTTTACATTTTGATTTTTGCCTGCCACTGGAGATATAGCTGAGTATATAGTAGATAACTAACCCTATATCTGGGCTTTACTAATGTTGGTTTTCTATGCATAGAGGGAGGCTCCGAGGAAGTGTCCAAAAGTTAATTCACAGCAGTCAAAAGCATCAGGTAATATAAATAAACCAATGGCCCAAGGAAGAAATGGATAAAATTACAGGGTGAGAATGAAAATCTGTTGCCTCCTGACTACCTGGACAATTACCCCAGGAGGAATATTGGAAAGTTAAAAGAATCATGGATACCTTTCCTGGATTTGATGGGGCACACATATTGAATAGCATTTAACATATCTAATTGTTAATGTAATAGAGTATTAATTGTAGAGTGCTAATTCCTTCCTTTCAGCAAGAAAATAGCTGCTTGCTTTCACTGGAAGCGTTTTTAACTGAATAATGAAACTTGGAGCTTGAAGGAGTTTTCTAGATGAGTTAAGCCTTCTACCTTCACAAGGGAATAAATAGGATAAGAAAGATTGTAGTTTCACAGGTAGATCATAGCGCTCAATCAGTTTGACTCTATTCTGAATACAAGGTAATGAGAATAGGCAAGCATTTGAGAGGGGAATTTCTTTGGTTTGCACTTAATATGAGGCCTTTAATGTAGGCCCTTGGGTGGCTGAGGCACGAGGAGGGAAGTGTCTAGGCCAGCAAGCACCAACTACATAGTGAGATCCTGTCTCAAAACTAACCAGCCAACAGACAAAAATTAGAATATGAAACCAATAAAGAGAGGACGGAAAGAAGAAAGTATATAATTAGTGCTTATGAGTAGAAATATTGATATTATGTTGGACTTAATAAAATTTCTCTTTCATAGTTTTCCAAGTGAACGATTTTCAATGAGCTAATTTGTAATGAAACACTTTTATTTCCAAGCTTTCATTTTTTATCTGTAAAATAGAAATAAAAATATTTTGTTATCAAGTATTAAAAGGATTATGAATATAGTTAGCATAGAAAATGTATGACCCAATTGCAGTTTTTAACGTTATTTTACAAATGAAATTCCAGCGTAATCATTTGTATGTTAGGATGAAAGGGGTGTATGTCCTGTCAAAGAGGTTCACCTGCGTTGAGCAATAGCTAAAATAATACTTTTAATTTTTTTTTAATTGAATCAAGTCACACAACATTGTATCAAAACTGAAAACATTTCTTATAACAAACCTTAGCTTCTAGCATTGTGCTCTCCCAGGGACACATCTTGATTATCCTCAGTGTTTTGGGTTGATAAAGTAAAAGAAGATAAGTCCAGAGGCAACTTAGGAGGAGAGTGATAACCATCAAAAGAGGTCAACAGAAATCTGTTTTAAGTTTAACCTTAAAGAGCACTAGAGTGTCAGTCTGGGCATGTGATCCTTTAATATGAGTCCTGCAAACTTTAATTTGTTTTTTGCCCTTTGAAAGTAATTCTTCCCTCTTCCCTCTAGGAGCATTTTACTTCTTAGTGTTGTTTTATCCATGCTCTACCCTTTTGGGGACAGTTAAACCTGGATGTAGTTAACATCAAGATCAGGTAGGACTTTCTGGGTGTAACCTGAAATTCCACAACTAGGAAGGCTTGAGGTAAGAGAAATGGAGGCTGAAATTTAGGTTGGTCTATATAGTGAGATCCTGTTTTAGCATCTACCCCTAATCATCACCAAAGAAAAAAACCAAGAAGCTCTTTTATAAATGGATAGGAACTATCACAGTATAATATTAAATATAACCTTAATTGGTGCTTTAGAAAAATAACAGGAGAAGAGAAAAACACTCAAAGGTGGCTAAAGCTTACATCACCAGAGTTACTTATAAAAGTAGAAATGCAGTACAAAATAGTTCACAGTAACAGTTTTAAAAATGGGAAGAAAAAAAAATTAGTTCCTAGTAGATTCTGTACATAGAAACAATTAAAGTAATGACTCAAAAAAGCACAAAGTCAATCCCCAGAGAAGTTTCAAGGCATATGAGAAATTTTATTTATATGGTCTCTATTTCATTCATTGGATGTGAAAGCTTTATTAATCTTTTATTTCCCAGTTTAAGGAATAAAAACTTGACTTCTACATAGTTTTCTGATTACTTAGTGATGTAAAGTGAGGTAGGTCTTGGAACTGAATCTTCATGAACTAAACAGTTGGTTGTGAAAACTGCACAAATGGAATTGAGGATTACAGATATTAATAAGCTTTACGAGTTTATTAGTAACTTTAATCTGATACTTATATGTTGTGATAACAGTAGTGAGTCTGTGATAGCCAGAGAAGCCAACTTGGAATATATGAGCCCTAGATCTTTAAATACAAACTGAAAACGCCACTCTATTTTTGGGAATCACCTTCCTTTGAATGATCAATGTCACTCAGATTTTTATTATAGTCTAGCAATGGCTCAGAGTTACTTGAAGAGTTCTATTTTTTGATACCAAATGGGTATTATCAAGTGCATCTCTGTTTTAATTTTCTCAAGTGATAAGGGTATTTAAAAAGACTTTAAACAAAAATTAGACCAAGAGAGTTTACCTTCACTCACACAGCACAAGCAATAAGAGTTGAGCAGCTTCAAAAAGGCAAAGATGGAGCCCTGGTTTGTCTTTAACCCACAGTTGTGCATTTGGATGAGTTTCATTTATTTATACTTTCCAATTTTGTTTCTGCTTTGGGTTTTTATTTATTTATTTATTTATTTATTTATTTTGGTTTGTTTGTTAGAAAGAGAGTTTCTCTGTGTAACCTTGGCTCTTATGAAAGTGCTATGTAGACCAGGCTAGTCTTGAACTCACATACATCTTCCTGTCTCTGCCTCATGAGTGTGTGGCTTAAAGGCATAAAACACTGCCACCCAGATTACTTTCTAATCTTTAAAAGGCAAAATATGCTTGCTGTATGTACTCTCATGAAGTTCTAATTAATCAGAGAGGATATTGTGTGGACTAATTTTCTAAACTGTCCAAGATCGTGTGGAAGTGAGCAAAATTCCATTAATGTCAGTCGACAAAATCACCACTTGCTTAGAAGAGGGGGCTATCCAAAGAAATATACATTAGTATTTGTATTCTACATTGAGCCAAGAAGAGCCCAAAAGAATGTATAGAGCAGTGAATGAGAGGGCATCTGAATGGCATATCACTTCTACTTCTGATATCGGCTACGTGACCTCAGGCAGTTATTCCTTCACTTCCCTGATCCCTAATTATCTCTCTTTTTAAGTGAGGGAACTAATCTAAAATCTAAAAGACAGCTTCCTAAAAATGGCTACAAACTGTACTCCAGATTTCTTTGGAAAGCAGTCACAGGAGGCTTCTCAGACTAATTGAAGTAAAATCTCTGAATTCAATGATAGGCACTGGCTTTTTTAGAAACCTTCCAGGTGATTAAAAAAAATGTAACCTTGTTTAAGAACCAGTGATCACTGTAGAGTCAGGTCTAACCTTGACTGTTGAGGGAACTTATTTCTAATCCGGTGTGGGTAATTTTTGCCTATAAATGTACAGGTGCTAGCAAAGATTATGGTTCTCCCAAATGTACAGAATACTGCAGATGGCTTAGCTCAAACATGAATTTCTCATGGTCCTAGAAGGTAAAGTCTGACATCTTGGAGTTGGCAGGTCCAGTTGTTCTTAGGGATATAGAGAACACTGTTCCCAACATTACACTTAATTTACAGGGTCTTCCTGGTTCTATTTTGCATTTCTTGATTTGTGAAAGGGTTACTATGACCTCAGCCTTCTTCCCATAACAGCTTCTTCATGTGTGCTTATCTATGTTCAGATTTTCTTTATGTATGAGGAAACCAGTTAGACTGAGTTAAAGGTTGAGCCAGCATGAACACCTCTTAACCAATAACATTACAATGGCCTTATTTCCAAATAAAGTCTCAGACTGAGGTCCTGTGAGTTAAGACTTTAATGTGTGAATTGATTCAATCCTTAAAAACAATTTCATGGTATATTTGATTTTTTTTAAACAATTGCTTTATTAACTGTTAAGTAACAAAATACTTGACTGAAACAAAATTTGAGGAAGGAAAACAAATTGCTCTAGATTGCAGTTCCGGAAGATAAATTCTATCGTGGTGGTAAGAGCAGAAGGCTACTCCAACTGCTCTCAGGAGGCAGCAAGCATAGAGGAAGTGAGCTAAGTTTTTAAAACCCTAGACCTGTCTCCACTGACTCACTTCCTCCAGCAATATTCCACCTTCTCAAGATTTACAGGTTTCTAAAACGGTGTTACCAACCGGGGACCAGTCGTTAAAACATTTGGGTTCATGGGGACTAATTCACATGTAAACCACAATAATCAGGAAGTACATTATATGTAGAAAGTGACCTCCTAAGGTCTCCATCAGTACCTAATCACAGTGAGACTAGTTCTTAGAAACAGGAAACAGCACAGCAGCACACTCTATCTCTCCCTCCCAGCACCCATAATCTTATCAATCACATTCTTAGAATTCTGTTACCTGGCTACACATAAAGCCTCTGAACATTCCTTTCCATGACAAGAGACTCTTCCCTTCCAGGGTGGATATTTTCCATTCAGCATCTCAGGCTGCTGCCAACAGCCTCTAGTTATTAAAATGCAGCTCAGGATGTCTCACTCTGGCTGTTACATTATCATTCCTCGTTAGAGACTCCTCCAGGGCCTGAGACATCCCTGTACTGACTGTATAATTACAAAGTCAATTTCTAAACAGGCATTTGCAAATAAGTCAATTTAAATACTGAGATTTGCAAACAATAATTAAGCAGTAGCTTCTTTTTTAATATCTTTATATATAATTAATGCCTGTGGGCTTTTCATTTTACCTTGCAACTGGGTAGTTTGCAAGTGTTTGTTGAGCTAAAGTGTTCTCTGAAAGGATATCAAAGCACAGAGTAGATTTTGTGACTAAAAAAAGAGGGGTTTTTAATTTTTTTTTATTTCCATCATTGTTTCATTTGACTGGACATGTTTTCCTCATTAGTTGGGATGGTGATAAAGTAAGGAAACCAAAACAGGGTCATTTTCTACACTAGAAACAATAAGAAACAACAACCAAGTATCCTGGTCTATGGGAAAGTTCTTAATGTGGTGTTGACTGATACACAGTCAGAGATACTTGTTCCGAGCCTCAGCCCCTTCCTCATTTAGGAAATTTAATTGCTAATCTATACATCTAAAGCTAAACTATAGCAACCAATAGTTTGTTGTAGTTTAGCTTTATATTGCTTTTCTTGTGGTTTAATAAACACACACACACACACACACACACACACAGACACTGGCTTGGGTTCACCTGTTGGATAATATCAAGATTCTTTATAATTTTTCCTTGGCTTCTTTTTCAGTCTGTTTTATTTTGAACTTATTTTATCAAAGAAAAAATATCAGGAATAAGTGTATTGGAAAGAATACTATTTATTTCATACTAGTGAGCACAACTCTCTGAACAGTCTTTCACTTTTACTGGGTATGTTATTAGAAATGGAGACCTAATCTAAGCCTAGGTACTGCTTTATAGAGAAGCTTACTGTTCCCTACTATGAGCAAAGCCAGCCTAGAAGAATAATGAGTTCATATATTGTGTGTCCATTTCCTGATTGGCCCATGTGATTTTTTTCTGTCCAAATCCATAAGCAGTTGGGTTAAGTAACTGTAAATGGATCACATACTGTTGAATGTAAGGCAGAACACATAGTGTCTGAATTCTCTACTTCTCTCCAATGTGTGTTTTTCTCCTTCCAGGATGTCTTGCCGAGGCTTTGGTGACTATTGAGTATTGTGCACTCTGGCATACCACTGAAAGGGTCTGATGCTGAAAGGAAGGACTCCATGAATTTGGACATGAACATCTCAAAAATATGTCATTTTCTACTGTGAGAGTAATTATCAGTGGTGTCACAATTCTGACCTTCATATATGTTCATTTCGACAGTTAGGAAATCGGGTAATGCTCTTTTTACACCTATCTGGGCTGACCACAAGTGGAGTTTCATAAGGTTACTCCGAGTTTCACTTTTTTGGACCCTAAGATTTTCAGAATAATATTATTTATATCAACAAGACCTGTTCAGTAATTGATTTATTTTAAATCATTTATATTTGCATTCACCTTTTGCTTACATGTATGTGTATTACATGTATGTATTGACCTTGGAGGCTCTAAGGCATTAGATCACCTGGGACAGATGGTGAGCTATTATGTGGATGCTGAGATCTGAACTAACACCCTCTGCAAAAGCAACAAGAAATGGCTCAATAACCTCTGAGTCATTCCTTCCTATCTCCCTCCCTTCATCTTTTCTTTCCTCTTTTCCCCTCCCTTGCAATATTTCCTAGCTCAACTCACATTCATGATCTTCTCTGCTCAGACTTGCAAGAGCTGAGATGCAGGAGTATGTCACCGCTCCTGGCTCTACTGAGTACTTCTTGGTCACTGAAGGTAACCTAACACTACAACAATCCCTGGTCTAGGCCACCATTGACTGAAAACTAGCTTAGCCTGATGAAGAGCTGAATTGAAGTGCCTGCTTACAGAAATCTCTCTAAACGGGTGATCCATTGCTGACAAAGGGAGATAAGTTATGGCTGGGTGTCAATATTTGGTGATGTTTCTTTCTATCAGCTACCAAAAGACAAAGGTGTTCAACTGAAACCAAGAATATGACTCTAGATTTGGTGGCTGATTACTTAGCATGAACTCCATGAGAGCACAGACTTCAGTAGAAAATCCCACTGACATATTTCCTGTTCTTTTTCCCCCTCAATATTCTCTTCATTTTTGTTCATCCTTTTTTAAATCCTATTTCTGGTTTTCTTTAATAAATTCCACAGAATTAGAAAATAATGCCAGAATGGGAACCAAAGTCTGTAACTGTTATACCACTGTGGCCACCATTGTCTACTTGTACTGTCACTTCATGGGACTAAGGTTGTTCACTCTAGATATGTTCAGTTGATTTTATTAGAAATGATTCTGTTTCATTTTGTATTATACTATTTCAGTATTTTCCTATGTTTTACTATAGCTTATGTTCCATTGTTTCCTTTGTTCTTTTTTCTTTCTTTCCTTTTTTTTTCTTCTTCTTTAGTTTCTTTCTTCCTATAAAACTTTTAAAAGTTGTGTTCTTAATACATTGAGGTTAGCCATTTTGACCACTTAAGTATTTAATTTTGTTTCAGTTTTAAAGTTTCATACAAGATCAGAAAGTTATGTTCCAAGAATCCAATCCTAGTGGTTGAAAGAAATGTTTCATTTATTCATTTTACTGGGATATCATTTTTCTCCTCTACCCATCCATTATGGGCTTACATTTCCTTCCGTTTCCAATTTTTTTTTAATTTAAATTTATTTTTATAAATAAAGTGAATACTTTATATCTTGATTGTTGCCTCTCCCCTTCTCTCCACCTGGTCCCACCCCCTATAGCTTCTCCCCACTTCCAGTTTCCTGTTTCCCGGAAGGGGAGCCCTCCTTCCTACCATCTGACCCTACCGAGTCTCATTAGTTCTGCCTGTACCCTCTTCCACTGTGGCCTGGAGATCCTCCCCCACCCCCCCAAACCAAGGAGAAGTGATCAGAAGAAACAGGAGATCCAGAAAAAACACAGATTTTTTTTTTCCCTCGGTGTTTTTCCTTCGGCTCATCTTGGTGTCATAGTTTATTTTCCTAGCAGTCTTCAAACTCCCTTGCTTTTGGCCAACAATACTGTTTGAACCCTGAAACATAATTCATTAATACTGTTTTCCCTTTCTTTGTTTTATGTTTTTAATTTCTGAGAGAGACTCTTTTATCCTTAATTAATTACCTGATACTGAATGAAGCAGGATCATTTTTTTTGTGTGTGTGTGTTTCCTCTCATCACCAAGTCAAGCTAAAGGTTAAGTGGGCAGAGCATACTTGAGGTAAGTTTAGATATGAATAAAAATTTATTATTAAGTTTTTATTAACAGAAATCATCTGTTCTATACATAATCTTACACACAAAGAATCTTTTGTCTTGGAGACAAAATAGCTTTGAGTTAATAGATAAGCTTGACAAGATATAAGTTATATCTCTTCATTGTATTTCATTTTTTATATCATTTGTTTATATGTAGTAGCTTTATATGAAATAGCCAGAATCTGGAAACAACCCAGATGTCCCACAACCGATGAATGGATACAGAAAATATGGTACATTTAAACAATGGAATACTACACAGCAATTAAAAACAAAGAAATCATGAAGTTTGTTGGCAAATGGTGGGAATTAGAAAAGACCATTCTGAGTGAGGTAACCCAGAAGCAGAAAGACACATATGGTATATCCTCACTTATAATATATTAGCCATATAATACAGGATAAACATACTAAAATCTGTAGTCTTAAAAAAACTAAACAACAAGGAGGACCCTAGGGAAGATACTGAAACCTCACTCACAATGGCAAGTAAAATAGACATTGGAAGTAAGACAAGGAATAGGACAGGAGCCTTCCACGGGGCTGGGGGGTGGGGGGCTCTGAAACACTCTACTCACCAGGGTACCGAAGGAGATACTGAGACTCATAGCCAAACTTTGGTCAGAGAGCAGGAAACCTTATAGAAGAAGAGCGAGATAGAAAGACCTGGAGGGGACAGGACCTCTCCAAGGTGACCAACAAAATATCCCTGGGCCCAGAGGGCTTCAAGCAGAGACTGATACTCCAGCCAAGGACCATGCATGGAAAGGACCTAGACCCCCACTGAAAGGAAGCCCATGGGCTGCTCAGTGTCCAAGTATGTACCCTAGTAAGCAGATCAGGAGCTGTCTCTGACATGAACTCAGTGGCTGGCTCTTTGTTCACCTCCCCCTAGGGGGTGCAGCCTTACCAGCCCACAGAGGAAGATGAAGCAGCCAGTCTGTTGAGACCTTGGGTCAAAGAAGAGGAGGAGGTCCTCCCCTATCAAGAGACTAAGGAAAGGGTATAAGGGGAAGAAGAGGAAGGGTGGATGGGACTAGGAGGAGACAAGGGAGGGGGCTACAGTGGGGATACAAAGTTAGTAAATTATAAGAAAGAAGAAAGAAAGAAGAAAGAAAGAAAGGAAGGAAGGAAGGAAGGAAGGAAGGAAGGAAGGAAGGAAGGAAAAGAAAAAGAAAGAAAGAGAGAAAGAAAGAAAGAAAGAAAGAAAGAAAGAAAGAAAGAAAGAAAGAAAGAAAGAAAGAAACTGAAGAAAGAGAAGCAGAGGAATTTTCAGTTGAAATAAAAAAAATTTAAAAAACTACCACCAACAACAAAAATCCCTCTAGCACCTCTCCTACTTTTAGTGCATTAATTACCTTTTTTTGCAATGATAAAACACAATGACAATAAAAACTTACAGAAGAAAAAGACTGTGTTGGCTCACAGTTCCAGAGGGTTGGTGGAAGATGCATGGCTGTAAATAGCCAGATGGGGACCTCGGAGATCATGTCTTCAACTCCAGAAAACAGAGAACGATCTGAAAATGGGGTGAGGCTCAAAAACTGCTCCCAATGATGTAATTCCTCCAGCAAAAAACCAACCTCCTAAAGGTTCAGGAACCCTCCACATGGCACCAGCAATTGAGGGTCAAGTGTTCAAACCCCATGAGCAAACTCACATTTTTTCGAGGCGCGCCACTTCATTTTCCTGAGCCTGTTATTTTATCCATGAAATGGAACAAAAATATCCTCATTTAATGCAATACAGTTTGGCTGAAGTCATATTTGCTTTTTTCAACCCTGATGAGCCACTTTGAGTCTTATTAACAATAAAGAACAAGTGCCAGGGATGTAAATGCTGCTCAGGGAAGAAGCATCAATTTCACTATTTTAGATTTTATTTAGCGGGCAAGAAACCATCATCAATATCTGTGACAATTACATACACCTCTTTCTTCCTTTTTATATGTCTGTGAGACTCATAACTTAAAACCCTTGCTGCTATTCAGCACAAAAACAAATAGCAAAGCAACTCTGTGTGTGATGTATTTCAGCAATGTAACTTAGACTTGCCACTATTCTGTTAAATTATGAATATCTGTGACTTGATGGAGTCAATGCTTTGTTTGGAATAGTGAAGGAGGTAAAGTAGATGCAGAACACATACTCACAATGCATTTGCTGAAGCAATTAAACATAGGTATCCCCCATATAAGGTTTAAGGATGCTGATGCAGCTAGAACCAACGTTTACATTTAGCCATTGTGGAGATGGTGATAGATGATAGAGCCTTGGCCTTAAACCTTGATGTAATCAAATTCTAAATAAATCATAAATCTAAGTGGGTACTGGCAGGGTGGGAAGAATAGCAATTCAGGGTAGTGGTATCACATGGGCAGTCGGGGCAAGGATTGATTGTGTAGTGTGAAGCTCTCAGGGAGAGATGCAGGAGTGGAACTGTACAGGGACTGATGAACTCTTCTTCTCTAGACTCCCCTGGCTCCTGACACACCTGCCAGGAGGGTGAATGAGAGATTGCTGCAGAATTAGCCACAAGGACAGGCATTCTGCTGCCTCCTAAATTTTCTTGGATGAAGGAGTTTGTCACCATGAAAAAACGCTGAATTGCTAATGTTTGGGCTACTTTCATGATTTCCTCACTTGGAAAAACTCAAAGTCTGTAAATTTTTCACAGGCCTGAAAATGGCTGCCTGCAGTGTGGAAAGATATGGCAGTGAAAACACTTAGGGAAAGAATGCCCAGTTACCTATAAGAGAGTTAACCTGAAAAAGAAAATGCGTGGTCAGTATATATTGTTCATGTATGGTCAGTTTTTCTGTTTCCCACAGATAGTGGTTAAATGAAAACCACTATGAAATGACATTTCCCCACATTTGGAATAGTTCTAGCAACAGAGGGAGGAGGGAACAAGTGCTAGGAGGAATGGGGAGGAGTGGCATCTCTCAAATGACTCCTCATAGATTGTTTGAGGAAGCATACAATCTGTATCTTCACTCTGTAAAACAATATGGAGGCTCCTCATAAAAATACAAGTAGAAATACATTCTATTTCAGGGTCCAGCAATCACACTGTTCAACATATAATCAGAGGAATGAAAACTATCATGTTGAAGGGAGAGTTTACTTCTTGTATTTATTGTAGCTGTAGTCATTATAAGTAAGACATGCAGTCAACCAAGGCATCTATCATGGGAGAATATGCAGTGTATGTACATTATGGAATATTTTTCAGCTGTCAAAAGAATTTACAGCAACAGAGAGTTTGAGCAGAAGTGTATTGCATGGGTCAAGAATGCTGGCTATAAGAAAAGGGATATTACATGAAAATCTCAGTATCAGGCACACATTAATTCCTTAAAAGTTATTTATTTTAGGGGAATATTTTTATTATTGGCCATGATTTCATCATCCCATAGTGCTTATCATGGGCCATGTTTCCAGGGGATGCCCCTGGCCATATCCATAGTACCCCTTCCCAGCTGCGGTAGCCTTTACAGATACCAGGCCTGAACCCATCCCACCAGGGGCGCCACCATGCTGGCTCCAGACTGTCAACCCCACCCTCACCAGGAGCTGCCAGGAGGAATAGGCTGTGGCCTCGGAGATCAATTTCTTGTTTGTTTCATCATTATTTAAAAATCAAAATAGACAAACATTTCACAGTCTTTAAAAAAAGAAATCAGTCTCAGGAGAGACACTGGGGACCCCAGTGTTCCTGCAAGGTCCCAGGATCCATGTGTGTCCGGGGACATCACTAGCCCATAGGGTCAGTTGAAGGTACTCCCCAATAGTAGCATGTCCTGGTCGAGCATCTTGAAGTAATTTCTGACGGAAACTTTGGTAACACTCCAAACAACACAAGCTATTCTTTTTTCTTTTGGTGACCCATCATAACTGGTTGGTAAGATACTATTGCTTGAAGCCGTACCATATTTTGGTTAAAAGTACATAACAAAAATCAATCTCGAATTAACCAGAAATCTCTTACTCCCGGGTAATTTTAATAGTATTGGAAGGTATTATGCACCTGCTTGAAAAATAAAAAGTCATCAGAAGTTGTAATCGATACTTATCTGTGTGACATGGTGCTGGAGAAGGAGCTGAGAGTTTTACATGTGGATCAGCAGGAGGATGTGAACTGATGTGAGCTTCTGAGACCTCAAAGCTTCATCCCTAGTAACACACCTCCTCCAACAAAGCCATTCCTAATGGTGCCATTTCCCATTGCCCTATGAGTGCACTCTCTTTCAACCCACCACACTGTATGCTACAATGCTGACCCAGTAGGTAAGATGTAACAGATGTGCAATAGTTGAATGACTATTTTGGGTATAACCAGATACTTCTTGGTTGAATTTGTGGCCTGCTCTACAGGATGGAATCCGTGTCTTATATAGTAACCTGAATAACCTGTGGCTATGGTGGTCATGAATTGTAGAGAAAACCTACTGTCGCCTTTTTGCTAAATGATCATATTTTCAAACTGCCTTCTAAATCTGCTTATGCCCAAAGATTTTTGAAACTTTTATTTTTGTTATGAGAGACTTAATTTTGCTTTGGGAAGTTGTTAGTGCAGAGAGTTATCACTATTCAAACTGCTGAGTTAAGTGAGTTAAGAGATCTAAAATCCAGGTGAAACATCCATCAACATTCCACCACCCTAAGGTTCAAGGAACGTCTCCAGAGAGGGGACAGAAAGTGAAACACAGAAGATGGAAGGAATGCTGCAAGATGTTGTCCTCTGTGCTTGACGCATGGATGTTGCACACGTGAATCCTCTGTAGCTACAGCTAACTGTATAATACCTGCACATCTCCAAACCAACAGTAAATTCCAGCATGATGTATGGGGAGGAGCTACTGAATCACCATTTGTAGTTTAGGAGATGTTATGACTTGATTTCCAGAGAGAAAAAAGTCAATTTTCTCGGGCTACCAGTACACCACAAATGCCAAAGAAAATGGCCAACACCCATTAGAAGAGGGTCAGCATTAACTGGACTCAGTGGATTCATATACAAATGTAGTTTAAAAAAAGATTATTAGGGAGGCCAGAAGGAGGGAGTAAAGGTTGGATAAGGTCAAGATAAATTGTATACATGTATGACATGTTCAAAAAACAAATAAAAATAAGGTAGTATTTTTAAACTGATACTTTTTAGTTGTTGCTCTGTTTTAATACTAAAAATTACTATAAATTAAGATATAAGTTTTCTTCAAATTTTTTTAATGTCAATCTCAAGCTCCTTAATGTAAAATTGTACAAAAATGAGGTAGGTCAAATGTTTTGTTTTATTGTGGGAGACATACCTTGTTAAGAATTTGAGGTGAAAGGTACAGTGTTTAACTTTGATCCAGATCATCCAGCCACTGAGCTAAGTTTACTTTCATTGTGGCTGAAATCAATGGACTCATAGTTTTATGGGGTAAATGTGAACCAATAAAATCAAGTGTTCTTGAAAAATGTCTTGAAGTTATGCTTAGTTCTAGCCTGTGTCATTGCTCAACTAATGTGTCTTTAGGTGTGGTTAGATGCTGAAGATTACCTAGAAGAATCTCATGGGAACTGTGGCCTCTGAGAAGACTGATCCACCAAAGCCACAGATGAGGTCATTCGCCAACATTCCTACCAGCAGTACAAAGGGTTCCTTTCTCCCCCTCCTCATCGTGTCAGCATTAGTCTTCTTAAGGATAGCCGTTCTGAAGGAATATTAATGCTATTTTCCTTTTCATTGTTTAAGTAATGGTGTTTCATGCTTTACTTTTTGTGGCTTGGACATTTGTACTTCATCTTTTGAGAAGTGTATGTATTTAAATGATGTAGGTTGAAATTTTAATATTTAGTTTAAAATATTTTATACATTATAGATAATATTTCCTTGTCAGCTATATAGTTAGTAAATATTTTTCTCCTCCCCCCCTTCTCTTTCTGTTTGCCTGTCTGTCTCTCTCTCGCGCGACAGGCGACAGTTTCTCCTTACAGCCTTGGCTGACCTGGACTCACTATGTAGACCAGGCTATCCTCAACCTCACTGAGCTCTTCGTGCCTCAGCCTACTCAGTGCTGAGGTGGAAGGCACGCAACACCATGGTCGGCTAGCATTGCTCTCTTAATGGTTTCTTCTGCTAGTCATGCAGAAGCTCTTTAGTCAGAGTGCCTGTTGAACAGTTCTTAGTATTATTTCCTGAGTGAATAGATGTTTTCCCAGAAAGTTGTTTCCTATGCTTATATCTTGAAATATTTTATTTTTGTTTTAATCCGAATTTAGTATCTTATATTAATATCTCTGATTGAATCAGACTGACTTTTTATAGGAAGAAAATTGGACATCTGACTTAATATTTCTATGTATATATGAATATCCAGTTTTCTTAATACCATTTGCTACAGAAGTTGTCTTTCCTTCAATATTAAAACACCATTTTCAAAAGTCAGGTAGCTGTAGGTGCTGGAGAGATCAGTCAATGGTTAAGAGCACTGGTTCTTCATCCTAGAGGACCAGGGTTTAATTTCCATCATCCACATGGTGGTTTATAACTGTCAATAGCAATTCCAGAGGATCTGACACCCACCTCTGCCTTCCAGGGCACTAGAACTCATGTACTACATATGTGTAAATTCAGGCAAACACACATACACAAAAGATGAAAATAATTAAAAAGAGAAAAGGAAAAACATCAGGTAGCTGTAGTTGTGTGGTTTTATATTTGCATCCCCTGTTCTATTTCATTAATATACGTGTCTGTTTTTGTTTTTTCTACTCTGGTTTTGTGAAAAATGTCATTAGTCTTTTGGTTGGGATTGCATCAGATCTATAGATTACTTTTGATAATATAAATAATCTTCACAATATTATTTCTACTAACCCATAAGCAGAATCTTTTCACCTTCTAGTCTTCTTAACTCTTTCTTTCAATGTTTTAAAATTTTCATTGTAGAAATATTTCACTTCCTTAGTTAAGTGTATTCCAATTTTTAAAGCTATTGTGAATAGGATTGCCTCCCTAATTATTTTCTGAGCATACTAATTATTGATGTAGAGGAAATCACTGATTTTAATTTTAATTTTGTATCCAGCTATCTTGAGAATGTATAAGTTGAAAAAAAGTTGTTGGTTATTTGGAAGTTTCTAATATATAAGATTGTGTCATTTGTCAATACAATTTTGCTGTCAATACAGTTGATGTCTTCCTTTCCTTTTTGTCTGTCTTTTAATGATGTTCAATATCTTAAAGAAGTATATGCTTCTACTGAGAAAAAAAAAAAGTGGTCAATGGCTGACATAGACTAATTAAAGCTTTGAATATAAACTAATTTTTAAGACAGAATTCCTAATAATTAAGTGTTAACTCTGAGATCCTCCACCAACCATATTTTGGATGCAATATAATAGGCATTTTTGTGAATTTAAACTCTGAAAATTAGACATACCTTCATATAAAATATCAGTAAGTCTTAATTTATGAACAATAATTAACACTGTAGGACTCATCCAAATTAAAAACAATTCATCAAGACTTTAATAATTCTAAAGTATCTCAGTGAATTATAAACTGACTATGTTATAACCACAGAGAAGAACGGCTTTTGCTGTTCAACAGGAACACCTGACAGCCCATGTCAAGATTAATCTTTTATTATGGGATATATTTTAAAAATGCATGGTGCTACTATTTCTCCATGGAACTCAACAATGTACAGAGATGACTATAGTAGCAACATGGAAAGAAAAAAACACACACACACAAACAAAAACCTGAGTTTTGTATAAATTTTACAGCCAAGCAGGGGCTGGAGGATAGAGGAGATGAGTGTCTATTGTGTTCAGGATTGGGATTATTTACACAGTATAATTCAGTGAAGGAGGCCTGACTAAACTTCTTAGAAAACTAAGAAAACCATAACAATTCAGTTGATTGCTTCACACTGACAGAAAGCTTATACAAGTTGCACACTTTATAGGACTAGTGGGAATTTGGTAGTTGGTAATTGGGCAGCAGGTGATGGGAGAAAGCTTGCAGGATCAGAACTTTCTAGGTCAGGTCAGTGTACTTGCAATTTATAGCCAAGAGTTTCAAGAGTTTTTGGACCTTCCCACCTATGTACACAGCAGTCTGGGGGATGGCTATTAGATAATTAGAGAAAGGAAAAAGGCAGAGATGGAGGTGACAATAACTTTTCTCTGGAAGCAGAATGATAAGTAAATCTCAGACTGAAATTCTAGAAAGAACTTGAGAATGCAGAGATGGTGAAGTTTTACTAATTCTTCATGATTTTGCTTACCCCTAATGTGACCCAGCTAGGCATATTTGCATAACTTCCTTTATATCACTATGGAACTACAAACTTAGTAGAATCTCTAGTCTTTCCATGCATGGAGATAATCTAGAACCCCTACTCAGACATAGACCATGGTAGCTCAGTATCCAAGTGGATTTCCTAGTAAGGGCAATGGGGACTGTCTCTGACATGAACTCAGTGGCTGACTCTTTGACTTCTCCCCTACCCCCAGGGAGGAGCAGCCTTGCTAGGCCACAGAGGAGGACATTGCAGCCAGTCCTGAAGATACCTGATAAGCTAGGGTCAGATGGAAGGGGAGGAGGACCTTGCCTTTCTGTGGACATGGAGAGGGGCAGGGAGGAGATGAGGGAGGGATTGGGAGAGAATGAGGGAGGGGGCTACAGCTGGGATACAAAGTGAATAAAATGTAATTAATATAAAAAATTTAATAAAAAAACAAAGAAAAAAGAGAACTAGGACTGGGAATGATGGTACATGACAAACAACACTTGTTACTGTGGAATTTCTAAGTCTATTATTCTTGGGTTTGTTAGAAATAACATTAATAGATAAGTCAATGCTCAGGTCCTAGAAGATTTCAGAGCTTCCCAGTCTAATACAAGAAAAATTGAAAAGGAGAATTTAAAGTATTGACAGGAAGGATCTACAGGAGGCCAAATAGATGTGATTCTGTCTTTGGGGACTTTTGAATAGATGTCATTGAAGATTGATGATAAACAGTAAGTTTTTTCTTTCCACCAGAACAGTGATATGTGTAACAGCAGCAAAGAAAGAGATACAGTACCATGTTTTCACCTGCATTGGAAGAGTGATTCTACTAGGAGGAAAGATCCAGGGCAGAAGGGAAAAATCCAACAGAGGATGGATTTTGAAGAATGAGATTTCAGGAAAGGAACGGCTTTATAAACATCTATATTTAGTTGAAATAGAAAAAAAAAGTTCATTCATAAAAAAGGAAAAATTTACCTTTCTTTGATATTAAGTGTAATATGTTTTTACAAATTAAAAGATTGTTTTGCAATTTTCAAAACTTATGAATAGGAGATTGTGTTATTTTCTGAGTATGACATTGTGGCGAAGCAAGTCTAGATGGTCCAGTTTTATCTTGGTTATGCTTGCATGCACTGTAGCTGAGAACTTCCTTTCTCAAAGGGAATTACATTAAAGTATGAATTATCTGATTTCCACTCTTAACTGCACATTTTCACTCTAAATCAAGGACAAGCTAGACTATTTGAGAAGCAAATCAACTGTAAAAAGGGTAAGAAGCAGGATGACCAAAGGCTTCAAATGATAGTCTGGGGATTGGACAGAACAGTATAAAAACCACCAAGTTCCACTTCTTAGACAATCGGCTTTGCCTTTGCAATCTGCATGACAGAAAGGCTGCCTGTTCCTTGGAACTCTTTCAGTGACGAGGGAGCTCCATCAGGGAAGCCAGTTCTGAGTTTGGACAACATATGTAATTACAATGTTCCTTGTATTTAACAGAAAACTCAGTGAGTCACAATTGCTGGTCTTGGCTCTATTTTCTGAGTACTGTTAAACCTGGTTGATAAGTACGGCCCTTACCACAAGTTGATTTGGTACAAGTCAGAACATATAACAACTTAGATCTGTCACAATAGAGTACCCAGAACAAATCAATTACACATTGTTTAATTGTCAAAATAATTGAATTGAATCAATTCAATACACTGCTATATATATATATATATATATATATATATATATATATATAATGTTTATATCCAAATGTTATAGCATTATACAAATATTTCAAAATAAAATGTTACCACAATATCAAGATCAGGAGCAAGTGATCGCAATTTATCTTCTTGTTCAAATTTTTTCTTGTGGCATTATATGCTCCCCTCAATGCTTCTTCATCTTGGAATGAATTTATGTCCCTTTCCTCTAACTGTAGATTGCTGTAGCCTTGAATTAGTAATCCCTCTGAGTATTTGAGATACCATGATTGTTGCCTTTGCATTTTAATTTTATATTTTGACAACCCATTCTTGATCTTCTTGTACTGTGTATTTTAACACTACAATCCAGGAGGACTGAAGCTTAGAAAGTAGCTTCCTTGTTTTAGTCTACAGTTAATCTTGGATATAAATAGTTTTGATGTGGCCACTGAGAACAACTGAACTCTTTCAGTTGATATAAACAAGAAGGGATGTTTTATCTTCTTCAAGGGTATTTTCTCACACTTAATGTTATTGCTGCTACTGGTTATTGTCTGTGGCAAGGGCTTAGCTCTTTTTTTGTGTACGTTTCCAGTAGAAGACATTCTATGAGTACTTTGCTTTCAGACCATGATAAACAAGGCTCAGGTTGGCCTTCAGAAAAGTGGTAGTTGTCTGCTGCTAGGAATGATGTCAGCAAAACGCCTCCAGCTCTGATCTCCTTGTAACCTGTCTCTACTTCTGTGAGCAGCATTGATGAGGTCATATTCCTCTTCAAATGTGGTGATCAAATGTGGTGATTGACTGGACAGAGATGTGAATCCATGACTATTTCGGCTCAATGTAGAATCTGTGATAGGCTGTGCTGATTGCTGAGATCCGTGCCACATGAATGGAAGCTTTGTAGGCTCTATATCACTAATCATCCCTGCCCAGTCTTCCTTTCCTTTCAGAGGTGTTATTTATTAGGAAATATCATGGTTCTTAAATTTTAACCATCAATCTTCTCTGGGGAAGTCAAACAGTGACAAGAAAGAGTAGTGTGTTTTCATTGGTTTTATTCCACTTAGAAGCACCTTCAGGGATAAGGAAACGGTAATTAATATGGCGTATATTTTTCCACTATGTGATTGATCTAATTTGAGCTGATAAAAGTGATAGAGATGATGTTTAAGTAAAACCCTTAAGACTTTTGAATAAAGTACCTCTGGTTTGAATCCCACTTGAGGAAGTTGGAATCACTGTTAAGTTTCTTTTCCTCAGTAGTTTACAGTCTTCTAAACTCTGGGTCAAAAATTTTGTACCTCAGATCTTAAGAAGGTACTGGAAGAAATACCAGTGAGGCAGGGATACTGAGAAGGTACAGACATACCTCGCAGAGGAGAGACCACCTTCTACACCCTAACATACACAGAATCACCCATCTGAAAAAAGCAGGTCTGTGTGTGAGTACATGGACTCACTGGGATTTGGACACTGGTAATAAAGTCCCAACGTTTTTATTACATTGATTGTTGGAGGCAAATGGTAAAACTGAGAAGTAACAGTGTTGTATAGCTGAAGGGAAGAAAAGCACCACTACCATCACCATTGCAAGTTCAAGAATACAGTGGGAAGCCTACACATGTGAATGTCATGAGCCGGATACTTAAATCAATTTTAAGCAGATTTTTGTTTTCAACAGGATTGTTTCTTTCCTCAAAAGAATACATCTGGGAGTTTAAAAAAAAAGTTGTATGATTTTTAATCATGACATTAGTAGGATATTCTGAAGTGATGGACATTTCCTCTAATTAAAAAAAAATTTAGTTTTGTCTTTTTAAGTACAGGAGTGCCCTGTCTGTATGTACACCTACATGCTAGAGGAGGGTATCTAGTCCTTTTATAGATAGCTGTGAGCCGCCATGTGATTGCTGGGAACTGAACTAAGGACCTCTCAAAGAGCAGCCAGTGTCAGAAGCAGGGCCATCTCACCACTCTATGATGCGCAGTTTCAATGGCTGCAATAGCCACCACAGTCTGATTCCATGTTCGAGGAAACAGCTGTTTTTCCTAGAACCAGAAGTTTATACAGGCACTAAAATCATAGTACAGTGCATGTGCGTGTGAGTGTGTGCGTATGTGTGTGCACGTGTGTGTGTGTGTGTGCGTGTGTGTATGTTGTGTGATGTCTGATTAAGTACGCTCACACGACACTGCCAGAAGTACGCTGTGCTCTGCAGAAAGCCTGATATAATTAGATTTTCATTAAGATGAGCTGAAACACAAACTGTCTTCAGTTATCCAGGAAATGTAATTAACTACTTCCTTAGATTTCTTCTTAATCAATGCTATTTCTCCTCATATTTGGTTAATTGAACTGTCACCTACTATAGTCAGGGGTGTGTAGATACTTTGGGACAGAGACATTCACATTCAAGGTTAGTTTTTTTTTCCAAAATAAATCCTTTACTTTAGCTATAATAATTCTTACTTTTCTATATGAATTATGCCTTCAATTAGTATCCACACCTAAAAAGATATTGAAAATCAAGATAAAAACATTACGAACTGCCCTGATATTTCTCCATTAGTACATAGAAATATTGTGCAATCAGGGACCCAAACTTAAATTTTTGTTTTAACAAACAGTAGATAGGCCCGAGAAAGTTCTCTCTAACTTTTTTCTTCCTTAAATGAGTTATTACTGATTTTTCTCTTCATAGTGCTGTTAAAACTTAGATGTGTTTCTTAAATAACAAGAGACTCAGAGTGGATCTCTAATAATTGGAGTTCTATTTTAATTAATAGTATCACTTCTACTCTACACCTTATAAATTGGTGACAAATATAAAATATTTTATAATTTCAGGCATATGGAATGATTTCCTGACTCTTATAAAATGGTGGTATGTGTGAGTTTAAAAGCTTCTCAGCCTGTCTCAGAAGAACTGCACTGCTCCTACTTCCAGCACTTGGAGAACTCTGCCTCTCTGAGATTCTTACTGTGACACGTGCTGTGGTTTATATTTCTTTCTGAGCATGAAATAGTTAAGTCTTCATTTAGACTCCAATAACTGACCAGGAAAAGGAGGGATTATTTATACCATCATTCCTTTAACAGATTTCCAGAGAATCTTCTAATAATCAAGGGTTGGTTAGATATTTGAAAAACATCTGCAAAGGTATAGTTTTCAGTCCTGAAGAATAAAAAAAAAAAAAAAAAAAAACAGGGTAAAAGAGTGACATTCAACAACAAAAAAATATGTTCAAAAAAACAGGTGTTAGAATCAGCCATTTCCTCATTCTAATTTACGTTTTACACTTTTTACTTGCTGGACTGGAGAGAAATAGTTGATTCCAAATTCACTTTATAATATTTAAAATAGAAACAGCATCTAGCACATATCATACATCATATGGTCAGTAAGATCTCATGAGCTAATGCACATGAATTGGTTAGAAATGTTCTTGTACAGAAAGTATACAGAAAATATTAAGAGCAGTACTGATTATTAAAATATTATTGTAACAAATAACTACTAGTGCTATCAGTTCAAAGTATGTCAAACAAAGACTATGAAGAGGAGTGACTGCACAGGAAATTGAGACAAGGGATACAGACAAAGGTTGATTATCAAGAGAATCATGGAGCCTCAATGGGCAATGGAAGATTATTACAGAATTTTACAACACAGAGTTCTAAACAGGGGGAAAAGGTATTCTTCCACTTCTAAAAGATCACTCGCCCCTGGGGTGTACCTCTAAACTCCTGCAAGCTCAGGATTGGTCAGTTCTCATATTTCCCCCTCCTTGAAGTGTCATGAAAAATTAAAATGAGGACAGTTCAGTTAACAGAGTGTCTGTTAAATTAATGAACCCGTTTGCCTTCAACACCTGGTAATTATATCTTTCAATTAAACCAACTCTCTAGCTGTCTATGATCTTATAAATTAACTCACTGCCTTATATCTTCCTAAGCAGCCAAACCTTTACAGACCTCAAACACAAGAGACTAGAAATAAGAGTGAAGTCAGGTAAGATAAATGAAAAGGACATTTCCCCTTTTCGGGTACTCATACAAGAATTTTAGTCTTCTTCCTTTCATCTTGGCCATTAGATCCAAAACTGTATGTTTCTCTGTTATATAATTATGATAATTATGTTTGGGACATATTGAAGTGTATACCACATTTTATTTAAAAAAATGAAATTTAGCCATTACAGTCTGGTGTCAAGTACTGTTGCTATAATCCTTTCATTCATTCAGCTTTTGCGCTCAAATAATGCTAGGGATAAGCAAGGTAGTATCTTTTTTTCAATTTAAATTTTTGAATTATTATTATTTATTACAATTTATTCACATTGTATCCTGGCTGTGGCCCCCTCCCTATGTCTTCCTAATCTTACCCTCCCTCTTTTCCCAGGTCACTGATAGTGGAGGATATCCTCCCATTCTGTCTGACCCTAGCCTGTCAGGTCTCATCAGGACTGGCTGCATTGTCTTCCTCTGTGGACTGGCAAGGCTGCTCTCCCCTCAGGGAGAGGTGATCAGAGTATGTGCCAGAGATAGCCCCTGCTCCACTTACTAGAGAACCCACTTGGAGATTGGGTCTATGGGCTACATCTGAGCAAGAGTTTTAGGTCCTCTCCATGCATGGTCCTTAGTTGGGGTATCAGTCTCTGTAGGTCCCCCAGGCCCAGTTTATTTTGACTCTATTGCTCTCCTTGTGGAGGTCCAGCCCCTCCTGGTCTTTTTATCCCCCCCCCTTCTTTCATTAAATTCCATTCATTCTGCCCAAAGTTTGGCTATGAGTCCCAGCCTCTGCTTTGATACATCGATCCATAGAGTCTTTCAGATGTGGTCTGTATTTTTTTTTAATTGATCGCTGATTTCTCCCTATCAGTATTAAAGGTTTTCAATTTTTCTTTTAATTTTTAATTGATTATTTTTGTTAATTACAGTTTATTCACTTTGTATCCCAGCTGTAGCCCCCTTCCTCATCCCCTCCCAATCCCAACTTCCCTCCCTCTTCTTCTATGCATCTCTCCCAGTCCACTGATAGGGGAGGTCCTCCTCCTCTTCTCATCTGACCCTAGTCAATCAAGTCCCATCTATATCCTTAATGTAAGTAGAGTGACCACAGTTTTGAGTAAGATGCTAATAACATGCATTAGGGGACACTGAGTATTTTTATGTGTACCACATAAACTCAGAATGGATCAAATACTTAACTATAAGATTAAAACTATGAATCTACTTGAAGACAAAGTAGAGAAAATTGTTCATGTCTTTTTTTCAAAATAATAAGACATGCAAAGAACAGGAAACAAAAAAGGTGTGTTCATGAGCTTTTTGCACAGATAACAAAGGCTCCACTGGGAATGGGAGAGAAGGTCATTCATGCTCCATCTGATGATGAATTTGACATTTTGTCTGCATCTTGAACTATGGGCTTCTGAGTTTAAAGGTGACAAATTAATTTGGCAGAGGAAATTTTAAGGCAATTTTGAAGTGACATAGTTATTGCTAACATCTTTCAGTTATCAATGTATTGACAACTAGGAATGAGAGAGAGAGAGAACAAAAGATAAACATTTTAAAAACATTTAGTGTGATCAAATAAGCCCACATAAAGTTATAGCTAAGTAAAGAATGGTTTCTGAAGAGATTCGCAGCATCGAACAAAAGTCAAATAACCTACACTGGGCAGCACTGAAAGATTAATTGAGGGCATCTCAGTGGCTAGCCAGATCCCACTGATGGCAGACATGAGTAAGAGTATGAAAAGTAAACTCATTTTTAATAATTTTACTTGAAAAAGGGAGCTTAAATGTCATTCTTCCTGCACAGAACCTGTTAACCCGTTAATTGTTTGCTCAGGATTTATTTCACTTTTCCCAGAGACCCAGGTTCTCAGAGTACTATGACCCAAGGTGTTCAAGCTGTTGTTCAAAAGTGCTAGTAAACGCTCATGTCATGTAAATGATGCTTGTTTTGCAGGTGTGCACAATGCCAGAGTTATGAAGTCATAGATACCTTCATCTAGATTTTAAAGAAAAGCCTGTGGAATCAGGCATTGTGAGATATTACTGCAGGAAGTCCCAGACAGGGAAATAAATGAAGTTATGAGAATGAAGGCTAAACTTTAGTAGGAACTACAGAATGTGTAATATGCAAGAACATGGTATGTCAGCTGGGAAGAAATGTAGGCAACAAATAGATGTAGCCCAATGTAAAAAATGATTTTTATCAATTCATTAGTTTTGGAGATGAAAGAATAAAAATTTCTCTAAGAGTAAATGTATTGAGCTAATCAGGTGTTTTTAATAGTTCCCATAGCAATGTGAACCGGGCCAGATTTCTTGGTGTAAAATTGCAGGTTCTAGCATTTCTAACCCTCCATATAGTATAGTTTGTTTATATAGCTGGGCTATTCCTGCTGCCATAATTTTCCAATAACTCATGGACTGGCACAGAGAAATCTGATATCCAGGACACTGACCCCAAATCATTGCCTCTAGAACCTCTATGGTATTTTTATTTATTTCTTAATTCGTTAGTGCTGTCTGAACCCCAGTTTTCTTATCTAGTTTTCATCTCAGGAAAAACTACAAAAGTCCAAGTTTTTGACCTCTTGCATTCACTGCCAATGAAGGCAAGGAACTCAAACATTTTTTATTGGACATTATGTGATTAAATATTTAACTGGAGCAGAATATGGAACCCCAGATCCAATTCACAGATTACCTACCTAGATCAAATATGACAGAAAGGCATGGCTAATGATATGAGTAAGTTAAGCTAAATTATGTTTGTAAAATTTTCCTTAAAATGAATAGATTTGAAATAAGACATGCCTGAGTTAAAATCTCAGTTCCCTCAGTTTGTAGTAGCAAGGTGAAAGGTATGAATTCAGTTTTCCACATACAAGTTAAAATTAAAGAACATTTAACATACAACAACATGCATGGAGCATTTGGCACAATAGCCAGCACGGTGATAGTTGTTTGTGGCATGTGAGTTCACTCTTAGATTTCACCCCCAATTTCAGAAGACATCATTACTTACCTGCACAATTTTTAATTGCTAGTAACAGTCTTGATTTAATTATATAATTTTATTGAAATCTACTGACTTCAATCATTCAAAAAATTGTTAATATTTATTACTCTGGATTCAGGGATACACTTAATATTTCATGTGATCTCATTAACGGTAGTTGTGACCATACTCATATGCTGCATAGCAATGGCCAAGGGGAACAACAGGTAAAAGGACTACTTTGGGGAAGCAGTTCTCTCCTTCCATCATGGCTCGTCTGGGATCAAACTTAGGTCATCAGGTTTGTTAGAAAGCAACTTCACTTCTGGAGCTATCTTTCTTGTCACACTCTAATTTTTCAAGATAACGTCACTGGTAATGTGAACTGGAAAATGCAATAGTTAGGATTATAAACTTTAAGATCTAGCAGTGGTACTGTAAGTTATAGCATTTGATATTATACTAAGCAAGAGGTTTTTAATAGCTTATCATGTTCTCATTCTATCACTTTTTTTTTTCAGTTGGATGCTTAACGTATTTCACCATAAATTAGTAAGAATATGGAAAATGCATCAATAAAGTTATTTTGAGATAAAGCCTGTATGTATTCCAATAAAACAGATGGCTTCATAGAAGGTTAATTTCTTTGTTTTTCTATAAGATAATCAGCCCCTGCATTGATCCTAAGCTCATTGCAGGTACTCCTTACCTTACAGGGCACGTGTTGTGTGTAACCACAGGTTTCAGAAACAGATGGCATGTGTTCAACTGTACATGTCTGAATTAGCTCTGGGAATAACTTCTGCTCAGAGTTTAAAATAAATTAAGAGATGCAACAAATTAAAATGGAGCAAAAGACCGATGTCAAATGAGACTCACACCTCTTTTAACTACTGTGTATACGCATATGTGTGTATAGACTGCTTCCTGCAGATATTCAAATAATTACACACAACAGACACCTACATATAGCAAAGTCTTCTGGATTAATCCAAATGATTGTTTCATCATATCCAAGAAGTTATATTAATAAATATATCAGACTTTTGTACCCAGTTGAACACATTTGTTGCATATAGCACCTTGAGAAATTCATTTCATTTCTCTGAATGAATAAATCAAAGACATCAAGAAAGATTCTCAGTCTTCCTCTTTTATCTAATACTCCACAAACACACCATTTACATCTAATACTGCCTCATACTGCAAATCTGCTGAATCAATGAATTAATTATCAGAAGGCAATAGTTATATTATAAAATAACCATTCATTTCTTGACTTCTATTTATAACCAATGCTTGACTCATTTTGCTTATTGGGATAGATTTGCACATATCATTTGTTTGATTAATGGTTTGTCTTTTATTTAATGAGAGATGAATTCTATAACCTACTCACCAAAAGACCTTTAGTGTTTATGTTCCTACTTTCTCTCTCTTAGACATCATATATGTTTGTAGGAGAACAATTATGTTTGGCGAGCTGCAGAACAAGAAATTTCTATAATCTGCATTAAACCAAAATAGCTAAACACCTCTGAGAGAAAGACAGACTGAAAGCAAATGTCAGTGATCACAGTTGACTGAATGAGTTCAAAGGAGACCAGAAGAACATTTCATCTGACCATGCACAAGATCATTCATCCACAGAAGTCTGAGGTAAATGAATAATTCCTGCTAACTCCCCAAATATTTTACAGTTTATTAGGTAGCAGAAGCTGATACTTGGATCTATTCTGTATTTCTAAACTGCTTTGTGATTCCCTTTCTTCAGTAAAGTGGATTCTAGCTATTTCAACCTAAGTTGACCATATTCAGTTATTATTTATGAAATATTTAATGAACATTATTAGTTGTTTTGTTTTATTTTTAGTACATGAGAAAATTCTTTATCATATGAACACACACACATATACTCATTCTGTCTCAAATTATCTGTTCATATTTCATCATATTAAATATTAAAAAGCTTCTTCCTGTAGCATGAACGCCTGGAGGTTTATCACTCTATTCCAGTTTAGTTTTCATAAGAGGGGTACCACTGATATATTTAGAAGATAGAAAATAAAAGAAATCATTATTACTCTAGCAGCAGGTATCCTGGCTTTTGTAGAAGTGATGTGACATTTAGTCAGTGGTTCAAACTCATCTTGCTGTAAATTACTTACTGCAGTTCACCAAACAATTGATATGCTTGGTAGAAATTATTTAAGATTCTTGCACTTTCTCAGTTCCAGAGAAGTATTAGCTCTATCCCTGACCTTTTCTGCTACTGCCCTTTCTGTATTGATAACCTTCTTGTTTGAAATATCTAGATTTATTTCCATCTCCTTACTGAAAGTTGAGATTTTTTTTTTTACGTTTTATTAACTCTGTATCCCACTCCCTCATTCCCTCCCAATCCCACCCTCCCTCCCTCATCTCCTCCCTGCCCCTTTCCAAGATCACTGCTGATTGGGGAGGGCGTCCTCCCCTTTCATCTGACCCTGTTTTATCAGGTATCTTCAGGACTGGCTGCAAAGTTTTTTTTACTTTAAATTTTTAATTACTTTATTTTTTATAATTTACTCACTTTTTACCCTGGTTGTGGTCTCCTCTGTCATTTCCTCACAGTCCAACCCTCCCTCCTTCTCCAACTCCATCCCTCTCCCCTAGTCCACTGATAGGGGAAGTCCTCCTCTACTGCTGCTGACCCTAACCTACCAGGTCCTACCAGGTCCCATCAGGACTGCCTGAATCCTCTTCCTCTGTGGGACAGCTAGGTCGTCCCACCAGGGGGAAGTGATTGAAGAGCAGACAACTGAGGTAGCAATTTTTTGTTGTTGTTGTTGGATACTGACTGGAATAAGTGTAAGTAATAATAATAATTGTGGTGGAAATATTTGTAATGTTCAACATTTATTAAATGAAAGAGTTGCAATGTATAAAGCCAATTAATACAACAACCTCCACTTCTAGCCAACTGCAGATTTTTAGGAGCAGCCTGCAAATGTAGAGGGGACTTCTCAACATTTCACAATCTGATAATTACAGCCAGAATTCAACGTTAATTCTGACAGCTTCTGCCCTTGTCCATTGCCCGGAATGACAGTGTATCCGTTACCAATGGTTAGTAGCAAATATGTGATAATAAGAAACTAAAGATTTATTAATTCAAATGGCTAAGCACTCTAAGTCTACAAAATTAGATATGAATTATGCCATACCACATTACAGTTCTGTGAATGATATATGAGCCTTCATCTCTCTAAGTCAAGAGATATCACAAGATTTTCATGTCCTCAAAAAGGAGTATTCCATGCATTTAATCAGTAGTGGTTGTCTTCTATTCATTGCAGTATTCTGGAGAGAATGGATTACATCTATGTTATCTGCTCTCTGTTTAAACATTCTCTATGATCCCTAACCCTTGGAATTTTTGATGCAGCCAGCCCTGATGAGACTGATAAGCTAAGGTCAGTTGGAAGGGGAGGAGGACCTCCCTTATCAGTGGACTAGGGGAGAGGAATGGGAGAAGATGAGGGAAGGTAGGATTGGGAGGAAAGGAGGGAGGGGCTACAGCTAGGATACAAAGTGAATAAACTGTAATTAATATAAAAAAATAAAAATTTAATTTAAAAAACCTATAAGAGGCCATCACCTTTCTACACTCTTGCCTTCTCCCCAACAAATCAAATCCAGTCTTTTTAATGGAGGCATTCATGCTAAGTACCATGGAATTAAAAAGAATCTTTGAAGGGAATACAGATGTTTTGGAGACAACAGTGTTTTCTTCACTGAAACCATAAAATTTCCGCATACCTGCCTGAGTTAGGGTGAAGGATGCCCTTTTTGTGTGATCTAAAGTAATCCGATGTTAACCAATCAGCTTTTTTGGTGCTTGTTCTGTCTCCTCATGCACACTCCCTGCTTAGATTCTACTTTGTCTAAAGGAAGTGCATCGCTATTCATGAATCATAAGTAAAAGCCAATTAGAATGTAACTAAATCTGCCATAATAGTATATTGTACCAGACTCCTGGGACTTTATGGTCCATGAGGTCCTAACTCTGTCTGGATAGCTAAGGATAATGGAATGGGATGTATTAACACTAAACCCACATTGATCCAGTGACTTCACTGGATAATTTGTAAGTAACTTATTGCCCCTTGAGATTCATCATTATAAGTGTCATGAGGTACAGAATTAGTTCTTAAGTAAAGAAAGCATCATGAATTGCAAAGTTGTGGGTGATAACACGGGGTTGTCATTGCCTGCAGGCTTGCAATGATCAACTGGGCTGATTGCTTCAGTGTTTAAGACTATGAATTCCTGATGGCCAGTGAAGTAGCTCAGCAAGTCAAGGTCTTGCTCCTAAGCATGACGACCGAGTTGACTCACAGGATCCACAGGGTGGAAGCAGTGGACAAACACCTGCACATTGCCCTCTGACCTCCACATTGCCTCATTCACACAGAAATAAATAATGATGTAATCCATCAATACAACTATTAATTCCCTAGTAAGATGGTCTTCTATTCCTAAATCAACACTTACTATTTTATAACCTGGAATGCTATAAAAGCAACCATTACATTAAAATCATATTATATACATGTTTAATCAAAATTTATTTAATTACGTTTTGGGAAATTAAAGTAAAGTAATGGCAAAATATGGGTAATGGGAAAGAAGACAAAAGAAGTTCATAATCCAAACTGTTAGTAAGCTTATTGACATATTGGTGTGGTTTTTGTAGAAATGTTTTTAATGATGGATGGTGTGGTACACACCTTTAATCCCAGCACTCAAGGCCATCCTGGTCTGTAAAATGAGTCCAGGACCAACAGAGAAACTTTGTAAACAAAACAAAACCAAAACAAAATAATAATAACAACAACAACAAAAATAATAATACAATGAAGGACTAATTAATTCAAAAGTTTAATTAACATTAGTTTTGTTAATCAACAGCTCCAAAATTTCAGCAATTTACCCCAATTTTCTTGCTCCACTACACTCGGTTGTCATGGGAGCTGTGAAGAGGAAGCTCTCAACCATAGCATCATTTATGAACCATATCTGGGGTAGGAACTGCAACCTTTAGTCCTTTGCATTGCATAGCATGTGAGACTAGATTAAAGCTGGCACTGGGTAGCAACACAGAATATTAGATAATGCCTGACATGTTGTGGGCAGGCCAAGAGAAGCCACCATTCAATCACATGGCTTCACTTAACCAAAGGTAATAAGAAAGATATACTGTTGCCATGTGCTTGGAAGGGAAATAAAACAAGCCTGGTGAACTCACAGACTGCCTCTATCATAGGAAGCAAATGAGATAAAGTGCCTGGCATACAGCCTGGCACACAATAAACCTTCAATAAATGCTATCTACGACTAGCATGGGGATTTTAATTTGTTAGCATTTAATGCACCTTGACTAGATGCGTATTTATGGAGGGAACATTTTGTTTTGTGTCAACCCATTTGACTCTGAGAATAGAAACACCACACTGCACATGCATTAGCTTTTATTGTTTATGGAGCTCTTAGAAATGATCCCATTTTATTTTCATTTTTCCCTATAGTATGAGGTGGGTAGGTAATATTCCTACTTTTGATACAATTGAAAATGCACATGTTGGTCATGTTATAATGCATAATAAACGACAGAGACAGCATTTGAGTAGGAGAGATGG
This sequence comes from Meriones unguiculatus, assembly GCF_030254825.1. NCBI lineage: Eukaryota > Metazoa > Chordata > Mammalia > Rodentia > Muridae > Meriones > Meriones unguiculatus. The sequence goes on from NC_083351.1 coordinate 185,357,643, forward strand.
TCTAGCAGTTATCGGTCATTACTGCACTATTATGTGAATCTGAGTTCAGATGCCAGCAATGTCATGACAAGCCAAACAGAATTTGGTTTGTGTGACACAGTGTCCTGTCCTTGCCTCTGTGAAGGGACACTGAATCCACCCCCTCCCCCCAGCACACACACACTCACTCACTCATTCACAAACTAATCTTTAAAAGAGAAAAATATCTCCACATTATTTTATGATCCATATTTTGTTCAGGTCTAACAGGGAATAAATACTCAGTAAGGAAGAAACTGAATATGGATTTTCAAAATTCCATTTTGCCGGCTGGTAGCCCATGCCTTTAAGACCACCTTAGGGATGCAAAAGAGGCTCGCACATCTCTGAGTTCCAGTCCTGCCTTGTCCATATAGAAGCAAATTCCAGGACAGGCAAGGCTTCCTATATAGTCAGATATTATCTCATAGAATCAAAAAATAAAAATAAAAATATTATTGAACATTTACTCAATGAAAGCTATTTCAGTGTCTTTAATTGTGATGGCATTAAACAAATTTTTTCATTCTTTTTTGTTTTACCCCTCTGTGTTTGGTTCTGTTTGATTTGTTTTGTGCTTTTTTTTCTTCTTAAGAGAGAAAGAAGCCATGAAATTGGATGGATGGGGAGGTGAAAGAATATGGATGGAGATGAGGGATGGGGAACTTTGATTGTAATACATCATATAAAATTATCAATTTCAATTAAAATTATTTTATGCCTTTTTTTTGTAAAGGAGGACATTTAATTGGGGCTGGCTTAGAAGTTCTGAGGTGTTTGGTCCTTTTTTGTCATGCCAGGAAGCATGGCAGCACTCAGGCATGCTGAATGCTGGAGAGGTAGCTGAGAGTTCTAAGTCCAGACCAGCAGGCAGCAGGAAGAGACAGAAACTCTGGGAATGGCTTGAGCTTCTGAAACCTGAAAGCCCACCACCAGTGATACCTTCCTCCAACAGGACACACCTCCTCACAGTGTCACTCCTTGTGAGCCTATCAGGTGCATTTTCATTCAAGCAACCACACATGAAATAACTGATGTCAATTTGGAAACCAAGTTGAGTTATAGTTAAAAGGAAGAACATGTGGGTTTGATTTCTGACATGTTAAAGTCACAGTGAGTGATTTTGTCATCGGGTATGATAGTTATGTCTAATATGCCCCCTTTTTTCTTCTAATATTGAAGTTAGATTCTTCAAGGAAATTAGCCAGTTGCAAAGAAGATGAACATTTGGTGTAAGTGGTCTGCAAAAGAGCTATCCCTCCTGCTTGCTTTATCCCTTCAGAGTGGGCTTAAGAACAAAAAAATGGGCTATTATTTTTCTAGTTGCCTTGACAAAAATCTAACAAATTACTTAGTGGAGGAAGTCTCCTGGTTGCCAGGACTTTCAGTCTTTCAGTGTGGATGGCAAGCAGAGTGGCTTGGTCTGTGGCAGTGTTCTCTTGCTTCTTGCACAACCTATACTATAGGTAGATGAACCTATACTATAGTGGTAGATGAGGAAGCAGACAACTCAGAAAGGTATCAAAAGTGGTGATGGCCATTAAGACCCATCACAGGCAGCCGAACAGCAAGACTGGCAACCTGAATTTGGTTGATCCCTGTGACTGACATGGTGTGAGGAGAGAACGGACTCCCACAAACCATCCTTTTACCTCCATGCTTCTTCAATGACACTCATGGGCATTGCCTTTCCCCACTCTCCCAAAGAAATTGACACTAGGCTGTCTTTTTACTCAAAGAGACCTGCCTGCTCCTCTCTCCTGAGGGCTGGGATTAATGACATGTGCCAGCAGGACCAGCCTCCAATTGCTATTCTTACTGCATGTATGTTCTCTGGGTTGTAAGGTGTAAAACTATCAAGCAGATGATGCCTGAGCTCCTATTTTATGCCTTTAAAAAGTAAAAAACAAAGTCTGAGAGAGAATTCAAATATTGCTCCTTTCCCATACTGCCCAAGTCGATAAAGTTCCCAACTGCTTCCCATGATTAAGGGTTTACCTATGATTACAGGAAAGTTCAGGTTGTGTGTTTTCATTTCAGTTCCTTATTATGATCATGGAATATCCTTTAAAATTTTCCAATAGATTATTACTTAAGGAGGATATTCAATTCTAATGAGATTAATAGCTAACATACTTTTAGAGCATGTGACAGCATACTTTAAGGATTTTGGAAAACTGGATTATATCCAAAAGAAGTTGAGGTGATACAAACCAGAAAATAATGTAAAATAAGTAATTCTTGGCAAAACTGTAGGTAATACTACATGAATAGAAGATTAAGGGCTGATACATACATTCCATTCAAGAATTTGAAAGTCTCTAAACTCCTTACTCATAACAAACAATTTCCTTTGTACATTCTAGATGTGTGAATTATTTAAGGATTGTTTTCCCTTCTTGAAATTAAAATTGCTTGGTCCAGTAATCGTTGCAGAGAAGAAACTAAAAAAATATTTGGGGTTAGGAGGAGAATTTTTTTTTTTTGTACAGGTTAAAGCTACCTTTTAGAGATGACCGTGTTGTAAATGTCTTCTCCATGCAAACAAGTTGTGAATGTAAGGCTGTGCTGCTGGGCTACTAGAGCAGAGTGGTTGATGCTGCAGTGAGGCCTCTCAGAAACAAACAAGAAATGCATGGACACAATTACTACATACACCAAATGAGGGGTGGCTCATCTATTACTGAGACCCTTTCAAATCTATTATCCCATATTGTGACAGAGGCAGTTCTTACGATCCTCCAAGCTGGCTGTAGGGAACGGGACCCTTTTTTGCAACCAAATCCCGCTAGCTTTATTAACAGTACATAGCAAACTTCTTGAGAATAAGAAAAACAACTCCCTCTGATCTCACTTTTGTCACTAAACTCTAGTCTTACAAATGCTCTTTTTTTTTTTTTTCATTTTCTTCACATAATCTCATTTAATATAGGAAGCCATCTAACTATTTCTTAGGCATCTCCTGTGTTCCCATCCACAGTATTATAACCTTAGGAACATCTTTTGTTAGTTATGATCATATCATTATGATTATCTCTTATCATGTTTTGAATAAACATTTCATAATTATCTAAATTCAACATTTTCATTTCCCTAACTAATTTTATTTTTTCATAGGGGAAAATAGAATTTTATTTTGACATTTTTTAGTCATTTTCAATTAAAAATTCTCCCCTCTGACTATAAATTACCATTAATAATTTATCAATCTTGAAGTATTTATGTAATAATTACCAAACAGCCTCTTTATATCTTATGCTTCCTCTCAATCATGCAAAGCTAAAGGATAATTTATTATTGAAACATTTTATTTTTAATTTTATGTATCTTTAGTGTCTAGTGTTAGAATAAACTCAAGAATATGGGTGCCTATTGGGGCCAAAAACAGGCATCAGATCCCCTGGAAGTGGTGTTATGTGTGATTGTGTTCCTTGTGATGTGGGTGCTGGGAACAAAATTCAAGTTCTCAGCAAGAGAAATATATGTTGGTAAGCATTTTCTCCATATCCATAAAAGGCAATTCCTATTATGGCCCACTGATGGACAAGAATATTGAGGTAGGATGAAGATATGGGACATTCTGGACCCACTTAGCTCACGTTCTTACTGTTTTATTATTCTGTATTCTTCCCAGGTTCATGCTGCCTTCTCTGTCGGTGAAGGAGCTCACAGCAATGCCTATGGTAAATGGAGGGCAACAGAATGAGGGTTCTTGTAGGTGTCTTTCATGACATGTTTCTTTCATTCAGCCTAATATCAAGTTGCTTCACCTATGGTCAAGGGACTCTCACATGGGAAAACTGATTGTATTGGCCAACTCCTTTGTGACTCTTCTCGGACCTAGGTCGAAATTTTTTGGCAGTAATCTGGTGCTATTAACATGATTTTCTGTTTGAAAGTGAATTTCCAACCATTGTAGATAGAAAATTCAAAGATTTTATGGACAGTTCATCAACAGGGAGTTGCAGTGATTTGGAAGAGTTATACTCTATTTCTTGTGGTCATATGAAGGAGAAAAGTTAAAAAATTGTGGATAAATTTTACATTCTCACCAGCAATGGAGGAGGGTTCCCTTTCCCCACATCCTCTCCAGCATGTGTTGTCACTTGAATTTTTGATCTTAGCCATTCTGATGGGCTTAAGGTGAAATCTGAGTCCTTTCGATTTGCATCTCCCTGATGACAAAGGATGTCGAATATAAGCATATCATATCATGTAAAAACTTGGGAAAACAATACACTACTTCCTACACAGAGAAAAAATTCCAAAATCAAGTAAGTAGAACTTTTTACAGGTCATGGGATAGCATAATTCATTTGTCAGAAAAAGCCATGATGGAGCTGACATGAAGTGATGGGCTCAGGAAGGCGCGTTTCTTTGCCCACAGTGCTGACTCTATCCATCCTGCTTCGTTTATTTGTATTACATTCTATTCATTCTGTTTCATTAATTCTTCAAGTGACATCTAGCATGGCTACGGATCCTGCCTACGTGCTTGCTTATAGTGGTCACTCTTGTGGCCAAATAAAGTAAATATTTTGTTATTTATCTATCTGTGATAAAACCACTCATTTGGTTTCTGATGATGATTATTTCCACCTAGACAAGTCTATTATTAAAAAATTGAGCTACTTTATATTCTACTGCAGCCTTGATGTAAACACATGTCTGGACTGAACCGTTTTCTCATTTGGGAAACAATCACTTGCTGCCTAACATGTGCCAAACATAACACTAAGGGGTAGAGGGTGCATCCCAGTCTGCTGGCTTTTGTCTAAAGTGGAGCAGTGCGCATCCTGGATTAGCTCTGCTGTGCTGCCTCGGATTCCCCAAGGTGATTAGTGGTTGGAAATTCAAAACTAAAAATGACTCATAGATCCACTGAACTGAAATTAGTCTTTACCTTATTATCCTCTTTGGTGTTCTTCCATATAAAACTCTCTCTTGAAATAGTAGCATGCAGGACAATGAAGATAGAAATAGCCAGTGAACTGAGAACTGAACTTAGTTATTAATTCTGGATTGGACCTAATATCCTTGTATCCTTTGACAGTTTAACCCAGTTTTCTCCTTGTAAAATAGCTGTTGGTTTATAATATTTTCTGTCAGATGAATATATAATTAAAGGACATTACATAATCCATACAGCAGGTGTTCATAAGTGGTGAACTATTATGATACCAAATTATTTTATCATCTCTATACCTGAGACAGTAAATCTACTCTGAAATTCACACTGCAAGGCACTGTGTCATTTATTATTTCTCCTTAATTTTGCAATGGTAATTTTATTTCCCTCTCCTGATGGAGACCTATAAATTTGCTATTCAAGTGTTTCTTTCCAATAGACCTTTATATACATATGAAAGTGTGAAAAATATATGGTTTGTGGCACCATTTTGTGACATTTAAATTATAATGAATTGTATTATATTATCAATATTGTTTTCATAACTTTTTAACTTATCATATTTTAGGAAATAAACATTACCATATATAGATACAGTTCAGCCTTCTGATCATGGCTTAATATAAATCATAGACACACATTTTATTCCATTAATCTGTTCTCTTATTGATAGGCTGGAGCTCTTTAATACCAAATGTGAAATAGGAACTCTGGATACTGTAACATACATAGCATTTTGTGCATCTGTGTTAGAGTTACTCAGTGGCTTACACATATGAGCCCAGTCATTGTATTTTAAAGTGTGAGAAAAATGTGGGATAAATTTCATGCGGTGCTGTACAATGGCACTTCTTGGTTTGCCTCTCTACACCAGTTCACAAAGGTTACCAGAAGATGCTCCACCATTCAGCAGGACACTTGCTCAACTACGTTTATAGCAGCTCTATTTGTAATAGCCAGTATCTGGAAACAGTCTAGATACCCCTCAACAAAATAATGGATACAGAAATCATGGCACTTTTAAACAGTGGAATACTACTCAGCTATTAAAAACAAGGAACCTGCAGGCAAATGGATGGAACTAGAAGAGATCATCCTGAGTGAGGTAACCCAGAAGCAGAAAGACACACATGGTATATAATCACTTTTAAATGGATATTAGCTATATAATATAGAATGACCATACTCAGATCTATAGCCCTAAAGATGCTAAACAACATGGAGAACACTAGGGAAGATGCTTAAATCTCGTTCAGAATGGTAAACAGGATAGACTCCAGAAGCAGTGCAAGAGAATGAGCAGAAGAACCTTCCACAGAGGTTCTCCGAAATGCTCCACCCGACAGGATATCAAGGCAGATGCTGAGACTCACAGCCAAACTTTGGGCAGAGTTCAGAGTCTCATGGAAGAAAGACAGGAGTGATAGAAGAACCAAGAGGGGACAGGAGCCCCACAGGAGACCAACAAAGATGAAAAAGCTTAACCCAGAGGGTCTGCAAGAGACTGATGCACCAACCAAGGACCATGTAAGGAGGGGACCTGCTCAGATGTAGCCCATAGGCAGCTCAGTCTCCATGCTGGTTCCTGAGTAAGAAGAGCAGGTTCTGCCTCTGTCATGAACTGGATTGCCTGCTCTTTGATCACATCCTCTTGGCGATGGGGCTTTGCCAGTGCACAGAGGAAGAAGATCCAGGTAGTCCAGATGAGACTTGATAAGCTAGTGTCATATGGCAGGGATGAGGACCGCCCCCTTTCAGTGGACTAGGGGAAGGGGATAGGATGTGCATAAAAAATTTTGATTATTTTTTCTTTTGGGCTGTATCTCCTTTTCTTACTGTTTTGAAGGTATTTAAATAAATTATCCCTTAGCAATTAAACAGGCAATTATCTTCTCTGAATCTGGCACCTGTCTGTTAAATTTATTATATTTTGTACATTAAGCATTTACAATGAATTTTCAGATAAGAATATGCAATAGAATTTTGCCTCAGATTCTGGGAGGCAACCTAGAGCAATGACAACAGTGTATAATGCTTTAAGAGTCTCTTAGACACTCCCATCTTCCAGAATCAACAATAACTTGAAGGCACATATCCCTTGCCTGGAACAGTTGTTATTATTATTATTATTATTATTATTAGTCTGTGGCTTTTGAGGGTAGTATGATCATCTCATGTGGCATAACTGCACACAAACACACACATGCACACATGAATTTACATGTACATGTAAATTTATATTATGTCAGTACTTTAAGCTTATAAAATAGTTTTCTCCAACTTTTTGAAACATGCTTTGTATTTCATCTCCTTTCTTCCTTCTGTGTTAACCCTCCACTTCCCAGGTAAGTACCCTCTCTACATTTTGTCCTTTCCCCCTTCAAAGCACTTGCAGTCTTCTACTTCCTTCTTCTCTACTCCTGTCACATTTCTTTTTACTTTCCATTAGTTACTCCAGGTCAGAGCGAGTATCCACAAGGAAGAGAAAACATGTCAGAGCACATACTTTACCCACTGGTTTTGGATGACTCAAGCTGGCACTGACCTGGAAGCATTTTCCCTGAGGAATAGCAATCACAGTGTCTGAAGGAGCTTAGTGTGCTACTAAGGGAGAAAAGAAACCCACAGTTGTGTTAACGCCTGGAAAACACAGTAATGACCAGCCATTCTCAGCAAGACAAGAAGACATTGTACAAGCCCACATACAAGTTATCCCATATGTTTGCTCTCACTTTGAATTACAATCGGGCTCGTATATATAGCCACTGAGTAACTCTTACCCAGGTTCACAGCTACGGTATCCTAAACAATGCAATAGTGGCATTTTTATCTTGGAGGGAACTGACAGCTCTCTAATTGGACCTCAGGTCCTCTAGGTGGGATGAAATTCATTTCTCCTCCTGTGAATCTAGACAACCACCTGTAGCTGGAGGGGATGTAGGTCCTAGGAGAGAACTTACTACTGCAGTTTGCTTAACTCAATAATTTTTAACTGTATTCTAAACAATTATTGTAAGCTTAGACTTTTCAAACACCCACTTTATTTAAGGTTATTAAACACCGCTACCTTCTTTCTAACCTTGCAAACCTTATGTAAGATATTAGTAGGGAAAGGGACTACTTTTGACCTCTTTGAACTCCTCCCCACTGATAGGGGTGGATGGGTTCTTTGAGGATTACAAAACTCATCAAGATACCAGAATTCCAGTCAAAGAGCAAAGCAGAACAATTCAGTGGAGACTGTAACACTCTGGCCAAACAGCACAGTTCCACTAAAGCACCAAAACTCTGCCAAAGAAACACCTGCAGTTCTCCTGAGAATTTCTCTCTGCAAACACCTGTGAAGGATCCAAACTTTTGCAAAATGTAGCAATACAAAATTAACCGTTGTCTCACTGTCTGTGAGCTTCTATTTTTCCCTTCTCGGATTCCACAGGAGGATGCTTTCCAACTCATAAAAATAATGTCCCTCCTACAAGTAGTTTTCAGCTGACAAACCTCATGCCCTTCTCACAGGGGCAGTTCTCTACAAGGGCTGTCCTCTGTGGGAAGTGGGAGGAATACGACATTCCAAATCCCACACTTGGATCTAAAACAACAAACATATTCACACGACACAACCAAGTTTTGAAACTTCCAGTTCAAATTATATCTACAGATATATCAAATTTTGCTGCATTCTGACTCTACTACAGGTAAGTAGAACTTGCCAAAATGCAGAGAATACATAACTATGTGATTCTTAGGTTCAACTGCTATATATGCAGTAATATCCACACTGAAGGCTCAGCCCTGAACACGCATACACTGGAGCAAGGCTCAATGGGGTTAGTAGTGTGTGTGTGTGTTTGTGTGTGTTATAAATTTGAGAGGGAGTAATAGGAGGGCATGGTTGAGTAGGAGGAGGAAAGGAAGGGATACAAATAAAATAAATTCAAAATTAAAGTTTCAAAAACATCAAAGTAAAAGACAGTAAATAAGTCTGAAAATAAAATTCTACCATTGTTTATTTTTATAGCTTATTAGAGTTCTTGGTTTCAGATATTTATCTTAGAATCATAACAATATAACCCACAAAATGTTTAGTATTTCTGTCTTTCCCTCTTTGAAACTTTGTGTCTTTGTTTCCTTCTGGTGTGAGATGAAATGCAGAGACCATGCTAATTTTCCCATTAAGACTATGACTTTGATAAAAAAAAAACTCAAGAGATGACACATGCTGGAGAGGTTATGGAGAAAGGGGAACCCTCCATTGTTGGTGGGAATGTAAACTTGGACAACCACTTTGGAAATTAATCTGGCGCTTACTCAGACAATTAAGAATAGTACCACCTCAAACTCCAGCTGTACCACTCCTGGCCATATACTTGAAAGATGCTCAACCATACAACAAGGAAATTTGCTCAACTATGTTCATAGCACCTTTATTTGTAATAGGCGGAATCCGGAAACCACCTAGACACCCCTCAACTAAAGAATGGATACAGAAATTGTGGTATATTTACACAACAGAATACTAATCAGCAATTAAAAACAAGGAAATCATGAAATTTGCAGGCAAATGGATGAAGCTAGAAAATATCTTCCTCAACGAGGTAACCCAGAAGCAGAAAGATACACATAGTATATAATCATTAATAAGTGGATATTAACCATATAATATAGAATAACCATACTAAAATCTACAGACCTGAGGAAGCCAAACCCCAAGGAAGAGGCTTAATCTTCATTCAGAAAGGAAAACAGGATGGATATCAGAAGCAGGAGAAGACATGGACAGGACAGGAGCCTACTACAGTGGGCCACCGAAAGACTCTACCCATGAGGGTATCAAAGCAGATGCTGAGAATCATAGCCAAACTTTGGGCACAGTGCAGGGAATCTTATGAAAGCAGAGGGAGGTAGAAAGACCTGTAGGTGACTAGAGCTCTATAGGAGAACAACAGTGCCAAAGAAACCTGGGCTCAGGGGGCCCTGCAGAGACTGATGAATCAACCAAGGACCATGTATGAAGATGTAGCCCATGGGCAGCTCAGTCTCCACCTGAGTTCCCTAGTAAGGGGAGCAGGGACTGTGACATGAACTCAGTGGCTGGCTCTTTGACCCCTCATCCCCCACCCAGTGAAGTGGCCTAAGCAGGCCACAAAGAAAGAGGATCCAAACAGTCCTGATGAGACCTGATAGGCCAGAGTCAGATAGAAGGGGAGGAAAAACCTCTCCTACAAGTGAACTAAGGAAGGGACATGGGGAGGGGGAGAAGGAGGGAGAGTGGGACTGGGAGGAGGTGAGGGAGGGCACTACAGCAGGGATACAAAGTGAATAAATTGTAATAAATAATAATAAGAAAAAAATTTAAAAAGAAAAGAGAAAAAAGACTAAGTTGCTGTTTGCTGAGAGACGTACAAGCAAATGGCATGCATACAGAAATTACATTTATCTTAACATTTATAAGTGAAGTCCTCCTCTTTAATTTGAACTAAATTAACTGTAATTTATTTTATTTCCAAAACGTTTTAAGAATCTCAAGACTGTAATCCTTAATAATTTTATATGTCTTACCAATAGTGTGGATAAAACAGCGTTAGTTGGCAAGTAAGGAATTGGGCTTTAATCAGAATGTTGGTTAGTATTACCTTTCTTACATATGGAGGTGTTGAAATTAACAGTGCAGGGTGAGTTGGTGGTAGCATAGATCTTTGAATTAGGGAAGTTAAGACTCATCTTTCAGTTCTGGTTCAGGTCCTCATTATTCTAGTAAAGTTCTGATGTTTCAATTTCCTCACCTATCAAACACCTACTGAATAGTTAAAATGTTTGTGACAATTACACCAGGTGTTATTTATTTTTTTACTTCTCTTACCAGAGATAATATTATACTTTTTCATTATTTCTCAGCAAGTATTAAAATGACAGAATCAGAATATGTTGTTAACTTTTTTTTTTATGTTATTAGGGGTCAGCCTAGATTCTATTTCTTTAAAAGCTACTTCTAGTGTCTTTTTAAAAATAAAATTCTGGCTAAATATTGAAATATATACTAGGAGATATTTAACATTCTTTGCATTCTTAATTTTCTCATAGGTCAGGCAGAATGTCATGTTCCTATAATCACAGCACTTGAGAGATTGAGGCAGGAAGATCAGCAGTTCAAGGACAGCGTGTGCCACATGGTGAGACTTTTTCTCCATGACAACTTTGTTTTTATGGTAACTTTCTGACATAACATGAATAAATAACCTCACTTTACAGACAAGAACACTCAAACAAAAGAAGTGTGTACTTGGCCAAGGACTCACAGACAATTAAGAGCAGCCCTGTGATGAATGCAGGCAATGTGATTACTGACTTTTCCCATGGCTGTGATAAAACCCTTGACAAAAGCAACTTAAAGGGGAAGGGATGTATTGCAGATCACAGTTCAAGGTACAGCCCACCATGCCAGGGAAATCAAAGCAGCAGGAATCGAAGCAGCCAATCGCAATGCATCCACAATCAGGAAACAAAGAACAATAAATGCATGCGTTTGTTCAGCTCATTCTCTCCCACTCTATCAGTTCAGAATCTGCTGCCCAGAAAATTGAACCATCCACAGTTACGATAGGTCTTTCAACATCAATCAACCTACATGAAGTAAACCTCGAAAGGCTTGTCTAGAATCCTATCTGATACCTGGTTCTACATTCCTTGAAGAAGATTTGTACCTGTCATCCTTGTTTCCAAAGACTTTGGTCACTATTCTATTTTTTTTTTAATTTTACTAATTTGTTAATTTTATTCCTTTCTCAAGCAATACTGATTAACCACTGCTACTCCCATTCTTCCCAAAACACACATTCCTTCTCTCTCAGATCAACTCCACCTCAGTTTTCTCCAGAAAAGGTCAGATCTCCCAGGGACACCAATTAAACAGGGCATAACAAGATAAAAGAAGAATAGGCACAAACCTGCACATCAGGGATGGGAACTTGGAGGAGAACGACCCCAAGTGCAGGCGAACGAGTGGGGATACCTGCTCTCACTTTTTAGAAGTCTTACAAAAACACCAAGCTTATAACCTCAATATATATGCAAAGGACCTAGGACAAATCCATGCAGGCTTCATGATTGCTGTTTCATAAATATAAAATTATGAACCGTGCTTAGCTGGTTCTGTAAACCATGTTCTCCTGGTGTTATTGACCCACGTGGCTCCCACAATTCTTCTTCTCCTACTTCCTTGAAAGTTTCCTTGAGCTCTGAGAGGAGGAACCCAAAGGAAATCTCCCATTTGGTCTCTTAATCAGTCTAATATTTGCCTGTGGGTCTCACCATCTGCTCCTCTTAGCCTCCAGAGGAAGCCTCTTGGATGATGATTGAGCTAGACACCAATCTCTTGTATAGCAGAATATCATCAGGAATCATTTTATTGGTATTTGTTTCTATCCCAGGTCCCTGTGCTATACATCTTCTGATTCCTGGTCATTGAGGCAGTGCTGTGCATAGGCTCCTTTTTGGGATATGGGCCTGTCACTAGACCAGTCATTGGTTGACCACTCCCACACGTCCTGAGCCACCATTTCCCCAGAACATTGCCTGCAGGACAGGTCGAAGGTTTAGTGCCTGGGTTGGTGTCCTAGACTCACCAATGGATGTCTTGCCTGGTTACAGAAGATGGCTAATTCAGGCTCTATTGTCTCCATTTCAAGGAGTCCTCATTAAGCTTATGCTCACAGAGTCATAACAGTTTCTATTGCAATAGGTTTCTACATCATTCTCCCAAATGCCCTGCAATTCCAGTCTTCTCTCTGTGTAATGTTTCTCTCCACACGTCCCCTCCACTTGATTGGTTCTATTTCTATCCTCATCCACCCAGTCTACCTGAAAAATCTATTCTATTTCCCCCCTTATGTCTTGCTTAGCTTTGGTATGAAGACAACATATAATCATTGAGTACCTTTGAGTTGAGTTTGAATACCAATTCTGTACTCCACTTGAGTCCCTCACAAACATTGCCTAATCCATAAGTATTTAGCATGCATTACCAATAGCAGCATTATTACAATAGCATGTGTACTCAATTTGCACAATTGAAAGGACTCAGTAAAATATTGAACTTTATTTTATGGGAAAAATGCAAGGTAAATTGAAAACACAGTATAATAAACTATTTTGTGAAAAAATTTGACTTCCAAAATAATTTAAACAAATATTCACATATCATCATCTCTACTCTGAATCTGCAACTTACAAGACAATTTATTGTGTCTGAGCATCTGTAAAGCAAGAGGTAAAGCTGCATTCTCTGACCATTGATAAAGTACAGTGTACAGTCATGTGAAATTTTGTTTTCTGGGTGGCTGAGGGGATTTTAGCATCTGGAGACTGGTGTTGGGTGAGTTTAATCCTCCTTTAGTGGTTAAAATAGTACATCTCAATAGCTCTCCATACTTCCATTCAACCCCAAACCCACCCCCTGCCCAAGGTTATCTTGTTCTTTCCAGGGCCTGGATTCTCCTGCCACTGACTTAATGACTGTTGCAAGCAGAAAGTTGTGATTGTGAAGTGTCTGTCAGGCACTAAAAGCCTGTGAATTAGTCTTTCCTGCTCTGTCTGTCAGAAAGAACACCTTTATCACAAAATAACTTATCCTTATGGAAAGGCTAACATGCTCTGTTGCATTGGCCTGGTACCCATCATAAGACCTGTTTCAGGTGGGGCATCTTGATTTTCTGTGCCATAGTCAGTCATTTTCCAAACATTTAGAAAGGTGATTCGTGTTTGTGTGTACATATGTTTGTGTCTGTGTGTCTGTGGTGTGTACACAAACACAAGTTGTTCTTACGTGTGTGTGTGTGTGTGTGTGTGTGTGTGTGTGCGAGAGAGAGAGAGAGAGAGAGAGAGAGAGAGAGAGAGAGATGAGTACACATGAGCTCAGATCCATGGGCAGGTGCTTATGTGGAGTTCAGAGCAAGGTATCAGTCTTTCTTTTTACTTTGTTGCAGCAAGATAGACCCTCTCATTGAAGCTTGACATTTTAATTAGACTAGAAGAGAGAAGAAGGGCTTTGTCAGTCACGAGCCCGTAACTGAAGGAATATAAGCACTTGCAGTCATGCCTTAATTTTTACGTGGATGCCAGGGAGTCAAATTCAGGATCTTATGCAAAGTATTCACTTTTACACACTGAGCCAAAGCCCTCTTCTCATCTTTCTTAATTTCAAAGTAAAGCATAATTTTATACCAAATAACATGCTTGCACTAACCAACTTAATCCCTCCACTTCTTTCGCTCATTTCCTTACTCAGCTTCATTTTGGGTCCTAAGTCCACTACACTGTTACATTTATACCTTAAGCTACTATTTCAGTTTATAGCAGCATATGATTTTGTGCTGCTACAAAAATATTTCAGAAGTTACTGACTATAGTTACTATTGTTTCCACGGGAATTGTTGTGGGAATATAATCATTGTAAATCAAGTATTCACTCATGTTGTCTCACGTCATGTAAAATCCTATAGAACTTCATATAGCTTCATATAGCATTGCCCTGCCTGTCTACAACACAGTCAAATGACACAGCTTTTGAATTTCTTGGGGTTCGTGAAAACAAAAAAGTGGTGAAATATTTCAGCTGTTTTTTTTATTTATTTTTATTTTTTTTAGTTTTTTAAATTTTTCATCAATTACACTTTATTCATTTTCTATCCCCCCATAGGCCCCTCCCTCCTCCCCTGCCAATCCCACCCTCCCTCCTCCCTCTGCTTGCATGCCACTCCCCAAGTCCACTAATAGGGGAGGTTCTCCTCTCCTTTCTGATCTTAGTCTATCAGTTCTCATCAAAAGTGGCTGCATTGTCCTCTACTATGGCCTGGTAAGGCTGCTCCCCCCCAGGGGGAGGTGATCAAAGAGCAGGCCAGTCAGTTCATGTCAGAGGCAGTCCCTCTTCACATTACTATGTAACCCAATTGGACTCTGAACTGCCATGGGCTACATCTGTGCAGGGGTTCTAGGTTATCTCCATAAATAGTCCTTGGTTGGAGTATGAGTCTCTGGGAAGTTCCCTGTGTTCAAATTTTCTTGTTCTGTTGCTCTCTTTGTGGAGACCCTGTCCTCTCCAGCTTTTACTATTTCCCAATTCTTACATAAAATTCCATTCACTCTGCCCAACAGTTGCCCATCAGGCTCAGCATCTGCTTTGATAGTCTTTAGGGCAAAGGCTTTCAGAGGCCCTCTGTGGTAGGTTCCTAGTTTGTTTCCTGTTTTCTTCTTCTGGCTTTCAGAAGCCCTCTGTAGAAGGTCCCTAGGTTGTTTCCTGTTTTCTTCTTCTTCTGATGTCCTTCCTCTTTGCCTTTCAGGATGGGGATTGACCGTTTTAGGTAGGGTCCTCTCTCTTGCTTAGTTTCTTTAGATGCACAGATTTTAGTGGGTTTGTCCTATGTTGTATGTTTATATGAGTGAGTATATACTGTGTGTGTCTTTTTCCTTCTGGGACAACTCACTCAGGATGATCCTTTCCAGGTCCCACCATTTACCTGCAAATTTCATGATTTCCTTATTTTTCATTGCTGAGTAATATCCCATTGTATAGATGTACCACAATTTCTGCATCCATTCTTCAGTTGAGGGACATCTGGGTTGTTTCCAGCTTCTGGCTATTACAAATAAAGCTGCTACAAACATGTTTGAGCAAATGTCCTTTTTGTGTACTTGAGCCTCTTTTGGATATATGCCCAGGAGTGGTATGGCTGGATCTTGGGGAAGTGCTATTCCTACTTGTCTGAGAAAGCGCCTATTTCAGCTGTTTTATTTCTCCAATTTTAATATCTGCAAACTCAGACAAAGATAAGTGAAACTTTTTCATTATTACATTATTAAATTTTGTTACTCACTTTACATTTCTATCTTAGTCTCTCCCTCTTCCTCACCCAGTCCCTCCCCTCCATCTCTCCTTCAACCCCCTATCCTTCCTCTCCTGTCCCTCAGAAAAAGGGAGACCCAAACCTGCCCCAACATCTAGTCCCATCAGGACTGTGTGCTCCCTCTTTCACAATGTCCTGGCAAGGCAGCCATGTTGGGGTGGCGTGATGAAAAGCATGTAACAAAACCATGTCAGAGACAGCCACCTGCCTCCTTTCTGGGACCTACATGGAGGCTAAGCTGCCTACTGGACATATATGAGTAGAGGGTCTAGGTCTAGTCCATGCTTTGTCTTTGGTTGGTGCTCCAGTCTCTGTGCAAGCCACTCCCGGTACAGGCTAGTTTTGACTGCTGGTCTTCTTGTGGCGCTTCTGTTCCCTCTGGGTCTTTTTATCCTCCCCTCTTCTCTTCTATAGGGCTCCCTAAGCTCTGCTCATTGTTTGGCTATGAGTCTCAGTTTCTGTTTCCATCTGTTGCTGGGTGGAGTCTCTCAGGGGAGAGCCATGTTATCTGCAAACACAGTAGAGCTTTGTCAATGCTACCAGGGGTTGGCTCTCTCCCATCGAGGGTGTCTCAGGTTGGGCCAGGCACTGGATGCACATTCCCGTGATCTCTCCTCTATCTTAATCCCTATATATCTTGAGGGCAGGGTAAATTCTTAGTGGAAGATTTTTTTAGGTGGGTTGGTGTTCCCCTCTATCCACCAGGAGTCCTGTCTGGTTTGAGAGTGGCCTCTCCAGTATCCATAACCCCCTCCACCTGGAGTTTTCATTGGAGTCACCCTCAGACCATCCCAGGAGCTCACTCTGTTGCAGGTCTTAAGCTTATCTAAAAGATGACCCCACCCGTGGTTACTCCTCTCTTGGCAAGCCTTCTGTTGGTTCCCCCAACTCACCCTACATCTGATCCCCACCCTCATTTTTCTCAGTGTTTTCTTTCCTGTTCTCTCTCTTCAACCACTTCTTCTGACTACTGTATTTCTCCTTCTGAATGAGATTTGAGCACAGCACCTTCCCTTGGGCCCTCCTTGTTTCTTAGCTTCTTTGGGTCTGTGAATTGTAGTATGAATTATACTGTACTATATGCCAATTTTTAACCCTGGAGACCAGTCTTACAAGTGACAAGGACAAAAAGCATGATTAGCACCTTTCAGGTACTCAGATACATGCTTTTGACATATGCATCTCAAATGTTTACCATGACTTTTCCAGTCTCAACTCTCATCCAGGTGAATTTTGTAAGCACAAAGGAATGGTTTGTGCTAACAACAAGTATCCCACAGTCTTCCTCTGATTTGGCTGATTGTGCCGCAATAGGGAGGATTCAACAATTAAGAATTTGTTGTTTCTTTGGGAAGTTCTCAGTGTTTTCAAATCAGTACAGACATGTTTATGTTTCCATGTAAAAGAGAACACAAAGCCATGTGTGGTTAACCACTGTTCTATACAACATGCCAAAGTATATTGATAGAACTATAGACATCTAGAAGTGGCTGAGTCACCTGCTCTTGAAGGGCTGCAAGAAAATAGAGCGATATAAAGATTTTAGTACCATATGTTTAAGTTATATGAAGGGTCACTGTAAGATGACATTTTGGCCAATCAACAGAGATATAGAAGAATCATTCTAGGATGACTCACTCCCGCTGAGAAAGACCATCTTCACATCTGCTTTTCTCAATAAAACTGAATGAACCTGGTGCTCACTGCTGCTTTTCAAGCAGCTGCTGATCTCATCTTAGACCTGCAGCAGAGGTAAAACAGATGTTGAATGTGCAGGAACTAAATACTAGTTCTCATTTTTTTTTTCATAAAATGCAACTACACAGTCCTTTTAAGCTTAAATGTTATGAGTCTTTATCATTATGAATTACAATGGGTTTCATAAAGATATTTACGTTTAAGTAAACTGTGTATTTTACCAGAGTCACACTTGCTTCCTTCTTTCTCCTTACCCATCATCTTCTTTGTTTCCCCAGGCAATCTCACTTCTCCCTTTATGTTATATATACAATATATAATTTATATGTATCTGTATAAGAGTCTACAAATGAGAGAAAACATATTTGTCTTTCTAAGTTTAACTTATTTTGCTTATAATGTTGATTTCTTGTTCCATCCATTTTTCATGCCAAGAACATAATTTCATTCTTCTTTATGGCTGGATAAAACTCCATTGGGTATGCTACCACACTTTATCGATTTATTTGCTGGAAGACATCTCTATCGACTGTTGTGGGTAATGGTATGATAAACATAGATGTGCAAGTATCTCAGTGTATGTTGATATATGGCAGACTGGGATATAGCTTAGTTGATGCAATGGGCATTGCCAAACTTTATATTTAATGTGATTAGAAACCTCCATATTGGTTGCCATAGTGATTGGCTTAGCTTACATTCCCACTAGAAATGTATATGTGTTCTCTACAGCCAAGAGATGGCTGAGAGGGTACAGCATCTTGCTTTGAAAATCTTATGGCTTGAATTCAATCTGGAAATCAGGTAAGCATTCAGTGATAGAATCGACTCATGGCTGTCCTCTGAGCTTTACAGGTAGGCTGTTGGATGTGACTGTATTTCTCCCAGCATTATAAACACACACACACACACACACACACACACACACACAGAGTGATCAGTTTAAAATTAATAAAGAGTTCCTTGTTCCTTGTGCTCTTAGCAGTAGTTGTTCTTACCTGACTTTAATGATAGCCACTCTGCCTAGAGTGTGGTGGATCCTCAACAGACATGTCATTTTCATTTCCCAAATGGTCAAGCATGATGGAAGTTTTAAAGTGTTTCCTTTGATTGTTCATGTGTACTGCATCCTTTGAACCTGTCTTCATTAGTCCATTTACTTATTAGATTTTTTTGGTCTATATATTTGAGGCCTTTTTTTTGTGTGTGTGTGCATATGAATTCAAGGCTGATCACTATTCACGGGACAACCAATAAGAGGGGTAAACCCTGGGAAAGTCTGTTTCTGAGAAATGTGGATCATTCTGCATTTAAACAAATGAGGAAGCTCATAATTTACCCTATTACTCAGAATTTTCAAGGCCAAGCTTATGACCTTAAATTTAGGTGGCATATTTGCTCAACAATCACAATAAAGAAGTTTAGACTTATGAAGTGATGTGAGGAAAACATAAACAGATATTCTATTTGACTGCAGTTCTTTTTGGTTTGGTTTGCTTATTATTTATTTATTTACTTACTTACTTATTTATTCACTTCACATCACAATCATAACTTCATCCTTGCTCACCTCCCAGTCCTATCCTTCTTCCCTCTCTCTCATCCTCCTCCCCCATTCCTCAGAAAAGGCGCACTCCCCTTTTTATCCAACTCAGCTCATCAAGTTGTATCAGGGCTGAACATGTTCTCATCTCCTGTGGCCTGGAAGGCCTTCCCTCCAGGGAGAAGTAATTGAAAAGCTGATAAGAAAGTCCATGTCAGAGAGAACCCCTTTACCCCTTATGAAGGGACCCTCATGAGCCTAGGCTGCCCATCAGTTACATCTTTGTAAGGGGTCTAGGTCCAGTCCAAGCAAGTTCCTTGGTTGGTGCTTCAGTCTCAGAGCTGGTCCTTCTTGGCCCTGATTAATTGTCTCTGTCGGTCATTTTGTGGAACTCTTGTCACCTCTAGGTCTTTTTCTCCTTCTCCCTAATTTTCCACAAGGATCCCTACACTTTGCCCAATGTTTATCTGTGAGTCTCCACATCTAGAGGACAACCTCTATCTAGACAAGGCTCTTAGTGGAGGGAGGGGAACACCAACCCACCCAGAAAACATCGAATCAGAATTTACCCTGCCTACAAGATGTGCAGGAATAAAGATAGAGCAGAGACTGACTGAGGATCCAGCCAATGCCTGGTCCAACTTAAGACCCACCCCATGGGAAAGAACCAACTGCTGACAATATTAACAATACTTTGGTATGTTTGCGAAGAGGAGTCAAGCAGCATTGTCCTCTGAGAGGCTCTACCCAGCAGTGTCTCGAAGCAGATGCATGACTATAGTTCTTAATGTTGTCTATATGTTCAGAATAACTCTACGACTCAAAATTTGATAATTTCCAGCATTAAACCAGCTTATTTGTATCCTGGATGTATTTGACTGACAGGCTTCTATTTTCTAAAGATCTTTGGACACTTATTGTAAGATCATGGGTGAGAATTACTGTCTATGTAGATGCATATGTGACACTCAAAAACATGAGATTACTTGAGATTTGATTGCATTACCTTGGGCAGAGCCCAGCTTTGGGTAATGTCCATCATCTGATGTGGTTCTTAGCTCTGGAAACAAATGTTAATAATGCTCCTCTGGTTTTGCTTTGGTCATGTCATTAGTTGTACTTGATGAAACTACTCTTTGATCTTGGTGGAGTTCAGCTCCTCAGAGACCCTTTCCTAGACACTTTAGCTAAACACAAAAGTTGATGTGTCTGGCTTCTCACACAAAGTCATTTGTGTTTTCTTTAAGGTGACAAATAGCATTGGTAGGCATGACTTCACTTAACTCCTGAGCTCACAGAACTGTCAATCAGATGATCCAGGAGGAATGAATCTGTTCTTATACATTTTCTGTTTAGAATGAATGTGCCTTTTCTAAATAAATTAAAATCACATGATAATTATATATGAAATGGGGACAAAGCTGGAAAATATGTGGAGAAAGAGGAAAATTACTCCATCGCTGGTGGGAATATAAATTTGTACAACTGCTTTGGAAATCAATCTGGTGCTTTCTCAGACAATTAGGAATAGCGCTACTTCAAGATCCAGCTATACCACTTCTAGGCATATATCCAAAATATGCTCAAGTGCACAACAGGACATTTGTTCAACCATGTTCATAGCAGCTTTAAATGTAATAGACAGAAGCTGGATACAACCCAGATGTTCCTCATTTGAGGAATGGATACAGAAATTGTGGTACTTTTACACAACGGAATACTACTCAGCAATTAAACAGGAGGAAATAATGGAATTTACAGGCAAATGGTGGGATTTAGAAAAGATTAACCTGAGTGAGGTATCTCAGAAGCAGAAGGACACACATGGTATGTACTCACTTATAAGTGGATATTAGACATATAATATAGAATAATCATATTAAAATCCATACACTTAAAGAAGCTAATCAAGAAGGAGGAGACTGAGTAAGAAACTCAATCTACATTCAGAAAGGCAAATGGGATGGACATCGGAATCAGTAAAAATAAAATTAAAATTAAAAAAAGAAAACTGTAAAGAAAAAAACACACGAACACCATTCCTTTTAGCATTATGTAAAATTAACTTCTGTGGTGCTTATCCAACAAGAATACATAAAATAAATGTTAAAGTTATTTAATTGCATGAGAACAATGTTTGATATTTATTTACTGTTCAGTAAATGTTTATGTTATATATAAATATTATATATGTACATATTTTAACTAATTTCTCTATAAAATTCTTAATATCTTTATTGCCCTTCATAGAAATTTCAAGTATATTGTAGAGTTATTGTGTCACCATACCCAACACAATATTAAAAATATTGTATTGAACATTTTAACTGAAAATTAAAAATATTCAATTAAAATAATTAACTAGTTTTAACTGAATGTTTTATGATGCTTTCAATTTGTGAATATTTTAATATATCTAGTCCTTATCCTGAATTCCTATAGTAGGATCATTATAGTGAAGGATTTCTGTCATTTAAGTCTGGGGTATGTTATCAAACAGTCCTTCATAAGCAGTACCTATTTTTATGCCTCCACCAGTGTGTCCTGAATTTTTCAGTACTTTGTTTTGCAACATTTATCACAGCAAGAAGGGCTCCTGGTTAAGAAACTAAGTGGATGTTAGAGTAATATTTTTCTTTTCAATTTACCTCCTAAAGATCTGGAGATATAGCTCAGTCAGTAAAACGCCTTTTGTGGAAGAATGAGGAGTTACATTCTGATCTTTACTCCACATGTGTAAGTCTGACATGATCATCTGTGTCTGTAAGCCTAGTATTGTGTGGACAAAAACATGCAGATTCCTAGAGTCGAGCTATCTGGTGAGCTCTGAGTTCAGTGTGAAATTGTCACAAAAGATAAAGTAAGACGGAATAGGGGTATACAATCAGCATCAGGCTCTGGCCTCCAAACCCCTTATCCCCCACATGTTTGTGTACCTGCAGTGCCTACATCCAGACACACATGCTCCCTATCAGCACGGACAGACAGACGGACAGACAGACAGACACACACACACACACAGAGACACACACAGAACGTTATACATAATTGAGTCTGGAGATGCAGATGAAGAACAGAGAAATGCAAGACTCAAGGCTCCACCCCAAGAACCAACCCCCAGCCTAAAACTCAGTGTAACCATTTAATACAACAATCCAGAAGCTTCCACAGGAAGTTAATGTATTTCTCAGGTTCTGCTATTGTCCACACAAAATCCAATGAGTTTTTTAAAAAACACTTAGAAACATCATGCTTTTGCTTTTATAAATTGTTAACATTTCCACTGTGATGCTTACATTTAATTGACCACATATTTGAAGGGAAGGGGTACTACTGCCAGAAAAATTGTGTTATATTGTTATGAAAGTCAAGTTTAATCACTGTGTGCATTAGATGATGCACAGAATTTAAATGAAAGTGTGGGAGAACCTACCAGATATCTGTTTGACCTTCAGCAACACATTTAAGCTTGAAAAGCGTTCAAGCATGAAAGCAGCCATGGTTTCCCATAGGGCTCTAACATGAAAATCATCTGTGGTAAAGCTCTGTGTTCTCTCAGTCTTTTTGCTTTGTGGGATGGAGGTAAAGAAATACTTTCTAAATACAATAGAGTGAGATTTTTTTTATTTAACAGACTTCTATTTTTGAGATGCCTGTCTTCATGATATTTAGCTACTTACTGAAATTCTCCAGCCTCTGCTTCTTTAGCAAATAGACCAAAGCAATCAACCAAAGAAAAATAAACAAACAAAAAATAAGGAAATCCTTTATAAGACCCAACCATGTTTTCTTGGTTATATCCCAAGGAAATAAAATCAGAATCCTGAAATGATTCATGTACACACATGTTCAGTAGGATTTATTCACAGTATCCAAAATACAGTATAGCTTCAGTTTCCATTTACAGTAAAATAACAACATTATGGCAATAAGTTCCAAAGGAAAAGCATTCAGCCATATACAGAAGAAAATCTTGCCACCTGTGACGATATTGATGGCCACACGACACTATGGTACAGAAAATTAGCTAAACATAGACAGACAAAAATTGTTTGATTTCACTTTCTTATAGATGCTGAAATAGTGAAACTCACTTAAACTGATAATAGAACATGTTACCAGAGCTGAGTGGTAGCTGAATCATCAAGAGCTCCTCAAAGGATATCGTTATTCAGTTACATCATTAGTAAGTTGAGACTGGAGAGAAGGCTCACTGGTAAAGAGCACTGGTGCTCATGCAGAGACACTAGGCTCAGTTTTCAGCATATTCATGCTGCCTTGCAGTTCTCTGTCTCTTCAGTTTCAGGTTATCTGATAACTTCTGGCCTCTAATGGTACTGGGCATACATGCAGGCAAACAGAGTCACACACATAAAATAAAATGAACACACCTTTTTAAAAGATTAACAAGCTATCATGATTTTAAACATAACATAATTTGATATTAGTAATTCTTTTGAAAATATGTGAATAGCAATCATCACATTGTAAACAATGAACAAATTAAATTCTTAAAAACACAAAGACAGTTGTTAAATATTAAAGATTTTAAAAGGTATTTAAAATTGTAAGATAGGTTATGAGTAATGTAGTTCTCAAAAATGTGGTTCAAAGACACAGCTAAGTGAGGTGCATTTAAACTCTAGAAGAGTGGTGGGCAAATACTGAAACCTGTGAGTTCACGGCAAGTGTTAAAATTTATCTGCTAAGTTACGTGAAATGAAGGACATTGAACTTGAAAGTAGAAGGGATGAGCTGTGCCACAGTTCTACCTCCAGATGCATGGCAAATCACTATATATTTATTAATTAAATTTTTACTTTTTATATTTATTATAGTTTATTCACTTTGTATCCCTGCTGTAGCCCCCTCCCTCATCCCCTCCCAATCCCACACTCTCTCCCTCATCTCCTCCTATGACCCTCACCAAGTCCAAGAATAGGGGAGGTTCTCCTCCCCTTCCATCTGACCCTAGCTTATCAAGTCTCATCAGGACTGAGGGCAATGTCCTCCTCTGTGTCCTGGTAAGGCTGCTCACCCATCACTGGGAGGCTGTCAAAGAGCTGGCCACTAAGTTCATGTCAGAGACAGTCCCTGTTCCTCTTACTAGGGAACCCACTCGGATGTACAGATGCCATTGGCTACATCTGTACAAGGATTCTAGGTTATATCCATGAATGATCCTCGGTTGGAATATCAGTCTTAAAAAAGACCCCTGGGCCCAGATATTTTGGCTCTGTTGCTTTTCTTGTGGAGCTTCTGTCCTCTCCAGGTCTTACTATCTCCTCTTTTTTCCTAATATTCCTTATACTCTGCCCAAAGTTTGGTTATGAGTCTCAGTATCTGCTTTGATAAAATGCTGGGTAGAGTCTTTCAGAATATCTCTGTGGTAGGCTCCTGTCCTGTTTCCTGTTTTCTCCTTCTTCCAATGTCCATACCAATTGCCTTTCTGAGTGAGGATTGATCATATTCCCCAGGGTCCTCCTTCTAGCTCAGCTTCTTTAGGTGTACAGATTTTTGTAGGTTTATCCTATATTATATGTCTAATATCCACTTACAAGGGAGTATATATCATGTGTGTCTTTCTCTTTCTGGGTTACCTCACTCAGGATGATCTTTTCTAGTTCCCACCATTTGCCTGCAAATTTCATGTTTCCTTGTTTTTAATTGCTGGATAGTATGCAATTATATAAATCTACCATGATTTCTGTATCCATTCCTCCACTGAGGGGCATCTGGGTTGTTTCCAGATTCTGGCTATTACTAATAAAGCTGCTACGAACATGGTTGAACCAATGTCCTTTTATACTTGAGCATCTTTTGGATACATGCCTGGGAGTGGTACAGCTGGAAGTTGCACTGTATCGTGGGTCAAGCCAAATCAGAGAATACTTTGGTACTGATAGAATATGTACTCTCTACTTCAATATCTGCTGGGGAAGTTCATATATAAAATACATAAAATATGCAGAAGTCTTTTAAGATCTGAAAATCTTCACCACAACATGAAACATTTGCATAATGTTTATATTATTCCCATCATTGGTTCCTACTTGCTATGTAATTTTCTGATTCCTTGACTCTCAGTTTTCACAATTTAATGCTTGGTGGATATGACACTTTATCTTCGTTCATCAGGTTCACTGGATGCATGTCTCAGGATATCTGTTTGGACACTTTCTAGGAGAGTAGGGTGTGAAGGGTAGATTCACTCTAAATGTGGGCAGCACAAGCTGAGGTCTCATACTGATTAAAAAGCAGCAAGCAAGTGAAAAATCATCAGTCATCTCTCTCTGCTTTTTGACTAAAGACTCAAGGTGACCTGCCACATAAGCTCTTTCTACCCAAGTTAGAGCTGCTATTGCCCCAGGCTGTCTTCTTTAGAATGGACTCTCACACTGAGCCAATGAGAAGCGTAACAAACACTGTGGAGGATCTGAGCTGTCTGAGCACAGGGGATGAGCCTGTGGAAAGTGTTGGCAATATAGATATTGGGCTAAGGCTGAGTGCCATCATCCAGATGTGCAGATGTGGATGCTTCTCAAAAAGTTTCCACTAAATTTGTGGTAATAATCAAAATGTTTGAGATACACATATTTATGCTACGGTATAAAGTTATTGTGGCAAGCAACAGGCAGCAAACACTAATAAATTACTGCTTGTGGAACACATGACAAGTGCCAAACACAAAGTTATATGTTTAGTGAATGTTTTTATTTGTTAACTCATAACATTGGATGAGGCAAGCTGATTTTCTATTGTCCCAATTTAAAGATGAGTTTAATGAGGGTTTTCAAAAATAAATGACATTGCCAATTCAGGATATTCAATTGAAAAATATATGACTATACTCAAGTAAGACTTACATACACTTTAGTAGTTGTAGCTACCATACTTCTAAATAATAAATATGTAAATTAACTGTCAATCGTTGACTAGTAGCAAAAATCTATTTCAAAACACTTAATTGGGGTGGGGGACAAGATGGAGGCACAGGGAGAACACTGCATCTGAGGAGCTGGACAACATTTTCCATAGAGCGACCAAGAGACTGAACTCTGGGCCCTAAAACAACAGTGATCGTGTTTCCCAGGTGAGAGGAAACCTCCATGGCATGTGAATCAGTCGGGTTCACTCTCAGGCCACCCAGCCAGAACCCAGAAGAGATCCCGGGTCCCGCAGGCACAAGGTCTCCAGACCAGAGCCACATCCCTGTGTGTCCCGATCACCAAAACCACCAGAGACTGGGAGTCACAGTCGAGAGAAGAACCCACAGGGAAGGAAGGCAACACGGGACTGGCCATGGGTCACCAGTCTTTATCTAGAAAAGGTCTCACAGACTGGCTGGTACGAGCCGCCATCACTGAACTGGGCTCAAGCCACAAGCACAGAGAGTTGTTGTGCACCCAGCTCTCCTGCACAAACAGAGCTGTGCACCCCAGGGCACTAGAGACTGGGAGTCATTGTCAGGAGAAATCCTCACAGGGAACAAAGCAAAGGGGACAGATTTAAGCCACTCAGTATATCCCTGAAAAAGGTCCCACAGACCGGCCCAACCCAGGGACCTGCTGTGCACCAGATAGCCTGCTGTTACCAGGAGAGCAGGACTCCCCCGCCACAGATTACCTCTTGGGTACTGGGGCACAGAGCCCAAACCTCAGACCTAGGAAAGCCCGGAATTCCCAAAATCAACCCCCAGATACTGCTCCAAGGGGCAACCAGTTATCCCTAACAAAACTGACCAAACCATGGGACACCCAGGTTACAGCATTAGCTCACTAAATTTACAGCAAGAAACCCAGAAGCAGGGCAGCTGTCTCCAGGACTTCTCTGGGTAAAAGGAGAGCTCTCTCGATTAACAAGGACCACAGTTACCACTCAGGTCTCTATGCCTGAGGTGAGATGTGGCAACTCCTCAGGTAAAACACTGACCATACAGTGATTATAGCCAAAAATCTGAGGAGGCTTCCTTCTGGAAAAACCATCTTCCTGCCAAGGAGATTCTCTCCACCATAGGATTCCAGGAACCACCAGAAACTAACTCCAAACACCTAAGATTGCCCAATAGATAGAGACCAGTTTAAAAGCTCAACCAAAAAAATGACAGAGCAATATGGCATCTCCAGAACCCAGTTATCCAGGAGCAAGTAGTTCTGGACACCTTAGCACAACTGAAATTCAAGAAGATGACTTAACATCTATGCTCATGAAGAGGATAACAGAAGAAACAAATAAAATGCATGAAGACCCAGAGGAAGATAGAATCAAACAGATTATGGCCATCCATAAAGAAATAGAGGAAGATAAAAACAAACAAAAATAACAGGAAACAAATAAAATGAGTAAAGACCTAGAGGAAGATAAGATCAAACAGATTATAGCCATCCATAAAGAAATAAAGGAAGATAAAAACAAACAGATATGGCCATCCATAAAGAAATATAGGAACTTGCAACCAAACAGTTTGTGGTCTTTAGAGAGGAAATACTTAAATCACTAAAAGAAATAAAAGAAACAGAGGATTGTTCAAACAAACAGCTGGAGGAATTGAAGGAAAACAGGAAAATAGAGTCAGACAGGTGAATGGCTCAAGACCTGAAGATAGAATTGGAAGAATTAAAGAAAACACAAATGGATGAAATTGTAGAGAGAAAAAAACTTAGGGAAGAAAACAGGAACTACAGAGGTAAGCATAACCCTAAACTACAAGAGCTGATCGAAAGGATCTCAGGTGTGGAAGATACAATGGAAGAAATCAATGTATCTGTCAAAGAAAAGGTTAAATCTAAAAAAATTCCTGAGACAGACCGTCCAAGAAATTCAAGACAACATAAAAAGACAAAACCTAAGAATAATAGGTGTAGAGGAAAAAGAAAATTCCCTGCTCCAAGGACCAGAAAATATTTTCAACAAAATCATAGAAGAAAATTTCCCCAACATAAAGGAGAGGCCAATAAGAATACAAGAGGCCTACAGAACACCTAATAAATTAGACCAGAAAAGAAAATCCTCCCGCCACATAATTATCAAAACAGTAAGTATACAGAACAAAGAAAAAATACTAAAAGCTGCAAGGTAAAAGGCCAAGTAACATATAATGGCAAACCCATTAGAATCACACCTGACTTTTCAACAGAGACTATGAAAGCCAGAAGGGCCTGGACGGATATCATGTAGACCCAAAGAGAACACAGCTGTCAGCCCAGGCTACTATACCCAGCAAAACTCTCAGTATTCATAGAAGGAGAAAACAAGCTATTTAATAACAAAAACGAATTTCAACAATACCTAAACACAAATCCAGCATTTACAGAAGACACTGGAAGGGAAAATACAACCCAAGAAAACTAACTACATTCAAGAAAACACAGGAAATAAATAACCCCACTTCAGTAAAACAAAAAGCAACCAAGCACACAACCATATGACCACAGCCAACATCAAAATCACAGGATCTAACAGCCACTGGTCATTAATCTCTCTCAATATCAATGGACTCAACTCTCCAATAAAAAGACACAGACTAACAGAACAGATGTGAAAACAAGACCCAGCAACTTGTTGCATACAAGAAACACACCTAAGACACAAAGATAGACATTACCTGAGGGTAAGGGATGGAAGACGGCTTTCCAAGCAAATGGACCCAAGAAGCAAGCAGGCATAGCCATTCTATTATCTGCTAAAACAGACTTTCAACCAAAATTAATCAAAAGAGATGGGGAAGGACAGTTCATACTCATCAAGGGAAAATTCCACCAGGAAGACATCACAATCATGAACATGAATGCCCCAAATACAAGGGCACCCACATTTGTAAAAGAAACATTGATAAAACTTAAACGACACATAGATCTTCACACATTAATAGTGGGAGACTTTAACACCCCACTTTCAACAAAGGACAGGTCAACAAAACAGAAATTAAGCAAAAAAAAACAATGTCTCTAACAAAAGTCATGAATCAAATGGACTTAATAGACAATTACAGAACCTTACACCCAAACACAAAAGAATTTACCTTCTCAGCATCTCATGTTACCTTCTCCAAAATAGACTATATAGTAGGTCACAAAGCTAGCCTCAACAGATACAAGAAGATTGAAATAATCCCTTGTATCCTGTCTGATTAGGATGGAATAAAGCTGGACCTCAACAATAACACACATGGAAACTGAACAACTTGCTACTAAATGACAGCTGGATCAGGGAAAAAATAAAGAAAGAAATAAAAGTTTTCCCAGAATTCAATGAAAATGAAGGCACAACATACCCAAACTTGTGGGACACAATGAAAGCAGTGCTAAGAGGAAAGTTCATAGCACTAAGTGCCTTGAAGAAGAAATTCAAGACAGTTCATTCAAGTAACTTAATGGCTCACTTAAAAACCCTAGAAAAAGAAGAAGCAGACACACCAAAAAGGAGTAGAAGGCTCAAAATAATCAAATTCAGGGTTGAAATTAATCAATTAGAACCAAATAAAACAATTCAAATAATCAATGAAACCAAGACCTGGTTCTTTGAGAAAATCAACAAGATATATAAACCCTTAGCCAAGCTAACTAAAAGGCAGAGAGACACCATCCAAATCAACAAAATAAGAAATGAAAAGGGGGACATAACTACAGACACTGAGGAAATCCAAACAATCATTAGGACTTACTTCAAAAGTCTATATGCCACAAAATTTGAAAATCTAAATGAAATGGACAATTTTCTTGATCGATTTGACTTACCAAAGCTGAATCAGGACCAGGTAAATCAACTAAATAGTCCTATATCCCCCAAAGAAATAGGAGCGGTCATCAAAAGTCGCCCAACCAAAAAAAGCCCAGGACCAGATGGTTTCAGTGCAGAATTCTACCAGACCTTCAAAGAAAAGCTAACTCCAATTCTCTTCAAACTATTCCACAAAATAGAAACGGAAGGAACATTACCAAACTCATTCTATGAAGCCACAGTCACCTTGGTACCTAAACCACACAAAGACCCAACAAAGAAAGAGAATTTCAGGCCAATCTCCCTTGTGAATATTGAGGCAAAAATACTCAACAAAATACTTGCAAAACAAATACAAGAACACATCAAAGATATCATCCACTATGACCAAGTAGACTTCATCGCAGGTATGTAGGGGTGGTTCAATATATGGAAATCCATCAATGTGATCCACCATATTAACAAACTGAAAGAAAAAAAAAACACATGATAATCTCCTTACATGCTGAAAAAGCACTTGACAAAAATCCAACATCCATTCATATTTAAAGTCTTGGAGAGATCAGGGATACAAGGCACATATCTAAACATAGTAAAGGCAATATACAGCAAGCCTATAGCCAACATCAAACTAAATGGAGAGAAACTTAAAGCAATACCACTGAAATCAGGGACAAGACAAGGCTGCCCACTCTCTCCATATCTCTTCAACATAGTTCGGAATACCTTGCTAGAGCAATGAGACAGTTTAAGGAGATCAAGGGGATACAAATTGGAAAGGAAGAATTCAAATTATCACTATTTGCAGATGATATGATAGTATACCTGAATGACCCCAAAAATTATGCCAGGGAACCCCTACAGCTGATAAACACCTTCAGCAAAGTGGCTGGATACAAAATTAACTCAAAAAAATCAGTACCCTTTCTGTATACAAATGACAAAAGGGCTGAGAAAGAAATTAGGGAAAAAACACCCTTCATAATAGCCACAAATGATATAAAGTACCTTGGTGCAACCCTAACCAAGGAAGTCAAAGACTTGTATGAAAAAAAATTTCCAGTCTCTGAAGAAAGAATTAAAAGAAGATATCAGAAGATGGAAGGATCTCCCATGCTCATGGCTTGGTAGGATTAACATATTAAAAATGGCCATCTTTCCAAAAGCAGTCTCCCAATTCAATGCACTTCCCATCAAATTACCAACACAATTCTTTACAGACCTGGAAAAAAAAAGTCTCAACTTCGTATGGAATGACATGAAACCCAGAATTGCTAAAACAATCCTCTACAATAAAAGATCTTCTGGAGGTATCTCCATCCCTGATCTCAAGCTGTACTATAGAGCAACAGGAATATATACTGCATGGTACAGGCATAGAACCAGAATGGTGGATCAATGGAACCGAACAGAAGACCCAGATGTAAACCCACAAACATATGGACACCTGATCTTTGACAGAGATGCCAAAACCATACAATGGAAAAAAGATAGCATCTTCAACAAATGGTGCTGGTCCCACTGGATGTCTACATGTAGAAAAATGAAAATAGATCCATACTTATCACCCTGCACAAAACTGAAGTCTAAGTGGATCAAAGACCTCAACATAAAACCAGACAGATTAAATCTGTTAGAAGAAAAAGTGGGGAAGTCCTTAGAACTCATTGGTACAGGAGACAACTTCCTGAACAGAACACGAACAGCACAGGCTCTAAGAGCAACAATTAATAAGTGGGACCTCATGAAACTGAAAAGCTTCTGTAAAGCAAAGGACACCATCTTCAGAACAAAATGACTGCCTACAGATTGGGAAAGGACCTTCACCAACCCTTTATCTGACAGAGGGCTATTATCCAGTATATATACAGAACTGAAGAAGCTGGAAAGCAGCAAACCAAGTAATCCAATTAAAAAAATGGGGAACAGAGCTAAACAGAGAATTCTCTGTAGAGGAATATCGACTGGCAGAGAAACATTTAAAGAAATGTTCAACGTCATTAGCCATTAGGGAAATGCAAGTCAAAATGACCCTGAGATTTTACCTTACACCCATCAGAGTGGTCAAGATGCAAAATGCAGGTGACAACACATGCTAGAGAGGCCGTGGAGAAAAGGGAACCTTCCTCCACTGCTGGTGGGAATGTAAACTTGTACAACCACTCTGGAAAGCAATCTGGCACTTTCTTAGACAAGTAGGATTACTGCTTCCTCAAGATCCAGCCATACCACTCCTAGGCATATATCCAAAAGACGCTAAAGTACACAATAAAGATATTTGCTCAACCATGTTTGTAGCAGCTTTATTTGTAATACCCTGAAGCTGGAAACAGCCCAGATGCCTCTCAACTGAAGAATGGATGCAGAAATTGTGGTACATCTATACAATGGAGTATTACACAGCAATGAAAAATAAGAAAATCATGAAATTTGCAGGTAAATGGTGGGACCTGGAAAGGATCATCCTGAGTGAGCCTTCCCAGAAACAGAAAGACACACATGGTATATAATCATTCATATAGACATATAACATAAGATAAACCTACTAAAATTTGTACATCTAAAGAAACTAATCAAGAGAGAGGACCCTGACCAAAATGCTCAATCCCCATCCCAAAAGGCAAAGAGGATGGACAGAAGAAGAAGAAGAAGAAGAAGAAGAAGAAGAAGAAGAAGAAGAAGAAGAAGAAGAAGAAGAAGAAGAAGAAGAAGAAAAGAAGAAGAAGAAGAAGAAGAAGAAGAAGAAGAAGAAGAAGAAGAAGAAGAAGAAGAAGAAGAAGAAGAAGAAGAAGAAGAAGAAGAGGAAGAAGACAGGAAACAAGCCAGGAACCTGCCACAGAGAGCCTCTGAAAGGCTCTGCCCTGCAGACTATCAAAGCAGACGCTAAGACTTATGGTCAACTGTTGGGCAGAATGCATGGAATCTTATGTAAGAAGTGGGAAATAGTAAGATCTGGAGAGGACAGGAACTCCACAAGGAGAGAAACAGAACTAGAATATTTGAACACAGGGGTCTTTCCAGGGACTCATTCTTTAACCAAGTACCATGTATGGAGATAACCTAGAACCCCTGCACAGATGTAGCCCATGGCAGTTCAGTGTCCAAGTGGGTTCCATAGTAAGGGGAAGAGGAACTGCCTCTGACATAATCTGATTGGCCTGCTCTTTGATCACTTTAAGAGCCTTTAGCTCAAGATCTTGTTCAAAGTAGATTCCTGAGAGATGTTTACTAATTCATTGACTATCTTTTATTCCTTGGGCCTCATTTATACCTAATGAAGCTTGAAGACATAAATGCTACGAAAATGACCCTTCAACAAGATTTAGGATTTCAGTTGACTCCTACCGTTCTTATTCTGTTTGTTTACATCTTGGAAATGCTCTTTGTGTTTCCATGATATAGAAAGTACCTAAGACCCTGAATATTTGGAGAGACTGATGGAAGAAAAAAAATTACACTAATGGAATGGTCAGTAATTAGAAAAAAAAAAGTAAACTTGCGTAAGGAAAAAAAATCAATTCCAGAAACTTTTAAAAGTATTTAAATGCCTTTCAGCTGAGAAAAATAAAGGCCAATGTAAACCTAATTAGCCCAGCAAGTTTGCAAAGTAGTTATTTTCTGAAATCTTGTACTCAAAGGATCCTGTAGGGTGTTTAAAATCCTAAGGGTAACAGTTTTAGTATTGTAGAATGCCACAGCTTGAGGTGCAGTGTAAACTGACTTGTGCACTCATGTAAATTCAAGTTAAAAATAAAGAAATTTAAAATAAATATATAATTAAATAAATAGAGAAAAATGCAGAACATTCTTGGAGCTTTTGAAGCAAACAAGGCAGAGATACAGGTACTAACAATCTACTACAGCTTTGGTGTCTTTTTTATTTAATATTTTTTATATTAATTGCAGTTTATTCACTTTGTATCCCAGCTCTAGCCCCCTCCCTCATTCCTTTCCAATCCCACCCTCCCTCCCTCATCTCTTTCCTGTCCCACTCTAAGTCCACTGATGGGGGAGGTTCTTCTCTCCTTCCATTTGATCCTAGCTGATCAGATCTCTTCAGGGCTGGCTACAATGTCCTCTTCTGTGGCCTAGCAAGGCTGCTCCTCCCTCGGGGGGGTGGGGGGGCGGATCAAAGAGCCAGGCATTGAGTTTCTGTCTGAGACAGTCCGTGTTCCCTTAACTAGGAAACCCACTTGGATACTGAGTCTTTTTTTTTTTAAGAGAGGATTAAAGAAGACTTAGGTAGACCACAGTCAAAATCAATTCCTTTACACACATCTTCCTTAATTCCTAAATAGTATTTGTGAGAGATAGCATTCTTTTATTCTACCCTTTTGTGAGTCCCTCCATTTTGGAGCTCTGGGACTTTGTGCAAGATTCTAGAAGTCAGAGGGGACAGAGGAAGACATGAAACCAAAAACATGGCCAACTGAATCAAGTAGGCAGGGCTCCTAGGAACTCACAGAGACTATGGTGGAAAGCATGGTCTGCACTTATCCTCTGCTTATGTGCTGTGGCTGTTGGCTTCGTGTTTACGTGGGAGCAGGCTTGTCTCTGACTGTTGCCTATTCTTCTGAATCCTTTCCTTCTATTGGATTGTCTTGTCCAGCCTTGATATGAAATCTTTCATCTCGTCTCGTTGTATCTTATTTTGTCATGTTTGGTTGTTTTCTCTTGGAAGCCTGCTCTTTTCTGAAGGGTAATGGAGGGGGAGTGGATCTGGTGGAAAGGGGAATGTGGGAGGGAATGGAAAGGAGAGAAAGGAATGGAAACTGTGGTCAGAATGTATTGTATGAGAGAAGAATTTATTTTTTAACTTAAAAATGCAAAAAAAAAAAAAAAGAAAAAATGAAAGCAAAGAACCTGTTAGTCATTTTCAGAATGAGAAATAAGTCCCAATATGTTTATTACTAACGACATCACGGTTTGATGAACCTGGAGTTGGCAACTCTGATGATATAGAGCTTTCCATGTCTAGACACACATCGTAGGCAAACATGGTCATCTGCTGATTCCTTTTCTTGCTGCTATATCTCCTTTCATTTCTCAAGGTCTTGGTTATTGGCACCTTTAATTTATGACTCAGAGAAAAGAAGGTTTTGGTAGCCAGTGTTATTTAAGCTCTTCTTATCAGACACTGGAAACCATCTTGTTCTTTCAACTAGAAAGACTTGCAACTAGAAATCCACAAGAAATGGCTTTCCTATAAATTAACACCTGGGTGAGAACCAGAAGTAAATGGAATAGAAAGGTACAGACACACAGAACAATTCAAAACTTATTTCTGTATCATTATGTAGAGCCTCTTTGATATTGGTTCTTGTGAAACTTGAAATTGGTTTGACCAGCTAGCTCAACAGTGTTTCTTTTATTTAACCTTCTCTGCAAATAGCCTACTGTCTTAAATGTAGGAATTCTTGCCAGTTTTGCTTTGACCTTTGACTTCTCAGATAAAATTAAGTTAAAGAACATGATATGTTAACAACTCATGATAAAAGTTTTATGTTATCAGTATTTGAAAGCTGAATTATAGTCTATTATGAAGCCTATATATGGATTTTAAGGAGAAAGTTTAGATCACTGCTGTACCTTACACCTAAATGAATATAAACTTGAGTCTTTTTAACTTATTAGAGTTCAGACATATCTCTCAAACAAGTGATGAAAAATATGAATCTGCGATAAAGGTGAAAACAAGCATTTTGCTTCTCCCATACCTCCCACCACCACTTTGCCCTTCCTACTTCATATGCTCTTTCGTCTAGTAACATGCCCACTTAACGTTCCCAGCATGGGCAGGTGTGCAGGGTTAACAAAAAACAAAAAATTATTGATATTTCATTTGGTCACTCTTGTTCTATTGGCTTTGTTTTTTTTCCCCTTGATTTTCTTCTCTCTCTCTCTCTCTCTCTCTCTCTCTCTCTCTCTCTCTCTCTCTTTCTCTCTGTTTTAATATCCCAGTGATTTCCCTTTGCCTCCTATTTCCTTTCCTTCTTTATGCCTTCCTCTTTTCCTTCCTTTAAGTTAACTCAGCCTGAGTACTGTTGTGCTCATTTTCAATTTCTATTTTGTTTGGAGTTCCTTTAAACCTCTCTTTTCCAACCACCCAAACACTAGGAAGGAGAGAGAAAGTTAGTGGCAAGAGGGAGGTCAGACCCCTTTACTTCTCCCAGCCATTTAGTGTCAAGGGGTTACTTTTGGCTATACCAGTTCCCCATCAACAACAAATGTAGCCAGCAGTCTCCTTCAAGCTGCTGTGTCGAAACTCTCTGTTTCTTAGCTGACATACGATCTCTCTCTGGTCTCTCCAAAACTGTCACCACCATTCTCTTTGTAGGCTCTCATATTTATATCCTTCAGGGTCCTGGACCAAGCCCTTTTCATATTGCATGATTCTGGCAGAAAACCATGCCCTGCAGTAGGCAATTTTCAGCTGTGGACAAACTAAAACCAAACTAAAATCCCGCATGTGGGCTTTAAAAAATACATATTTACAGAATGTAACTGAGTTTTAAAAACAAACAAACAAAAGAAACACCTTTCATTCCAAAGAATCATTACTCAGAGCCAAAGATATAAGGGATGTATGTGGGACAGAAGTGGCAGCTCGGCAGAGAAGAGGATCCTAAGAGAGGAAAGTAAGACACAAGAAATGGTGACTCGATGGGCAAATAAATACAGTGACTGTAACAAGAGCCAAGTTGTCCAATGACTGAGCTCACAAGAAAAATGAGAGTCTTAGAGTGAACTCTATGGCGTTAGACTGGATTTCCTAGAATCAATATAAACGCATATAACAAAGTGTCCATTGCCATAAAACCAGTGATCACATTCTCAGGAAATTAAGACAATATAAATGTATTATCTCCTACATTTGGAAGCCAGAAATTTAGCTTGGAATCTACTAATCCTTTCTCATCTCTGCAGAGGACATTGCTATCTCTGATTTTTTCCCTCAATGTCTAGATGTTACAATAATGCTGTAAACCTGTTCCAGCTCTTTCCTTCTGGTTGTGTGGCATCCACCTCGAGATGGAGCCATGCCGTTGTCTAACTGGGCTCATGAATCACCTGACCAAGGGACCACTTCAAAGTAAAGTGCATTTACCTTAAGCTACTCTAAATTGATGGAGGAATACTTATCTGATTAATGAGATAATATACTTTCCCCTCACAGAAAGTTAGTCTGCCCCCAGTGCAGTTGACATAGAGCTACCATGAGACTGTTAGATTTGCCTGCATTTCTGAATCAGGCATCAAACAGTATGGCTTTTCCCCTCTTCTCCCATTCTCTCTCTCTCTTTTTTAATGCTAGCCAGAGTCTAAGTATGATTTTACATGGTACCTTTGATTTCCTTACTTATTCTCTGAAGTCACACTGAACCCCTAATTGTCAAAGTCTGCTTGCCAAACATATAGATGACCACATTGTTGAACATGCCAGCTTAAATCAAATGCCATAACTTCAATCATTTATCCGGTCTACATCTTCCTATTTGAGCAGCCCTGCTGCTTTTCCTTTAAACTCCAACACAAGCAAGCAAGCAAACAAACAACCCCCCCCAAAACAAACTGCCTTAAGTCTGTCTTTTGAGTCAATTGTTAAATTTTTTATTAACAACAGTGCAGGCATCAAGAAAAGATGCTGGCATCATTACTTCATAATTTAAAGTAAACAAGCAAACAAACAAGAGTGTAAGAAGGAGAATCCAGCCCCCAAAAGATTCTACTGGAAAATAAGATAGTTTAAACAAGTAACAAAAATCAAATTATGGCCACAAAATCTTATGTGAAGAGTCACTCTTGAGTCCTGATGTCTCTGGGATATGAGCCAAAAATTAATTATGATAGTGGATAAAATAGTAATCTACAAGTTACAATAACCTTGAGTAAACAATTGGGTAGAATCTCATTACAGGAAAATATCAAAGTAAAATTTTCAAGCAACATTTGTTTCTTAAGCTCTATTTAAATAGTTATCTTAAATTATCTTTTTTTTCCTTTTTTTAAATTTTTCATCAATTACACGTTATTCATTCTGAATTCCCCCATAAGCCCCTCCCTCCTCCCCTCCCGATCCCACCCTCCCTCTTCCCTCTGCATGCATGCCACTCCCCAAGTCCACTGATAGGGGAGGTTCTCCTCTCCTTTCTGATCTTAGTCCATCAGTTCACATCAAAAGTGGCTGCATTGTCCTCTACTATGGCCTGGTAAGGCTGCTCCCCCCCAGAGGGAGGTGATCAAAGAGCAGGCCAGTCAGATTATGTCAGAGGCATTCCCTCTTCCCATTACTATGTAACCCACTTGGAGACTGAGCTGCCATGGGCTACATCTGTGCAGGGGTTCTGGGTTATCTCCATGAATAGTCCTTGGTTGGAGTATGAGTCTCTGGGAAGTTCCCTGTGTTCAAATTTTCTTGTTCTGTTGCTCTCTTTGTGGAGGCCCTGGCCTCTCCAGCTCTTTCTATTTCCCAATTCTTACATAAAATTCCATTCACTCTGCCCAACAGTTGCCCATCAGGCTCAGCATCTGCTTTGATAGTCTGTAGGGCAGAGGCTTTCAGAGGCCCTTTGTGGTAGGTTCCTAGGTTGTTTCCTGTTTTCTTCTTCTTCTGATGTCTATCCTCTTTGCCTTTCAGGATGGGGATTGACTGTTTTAGGTAGGGTCCTCTCTCTTGCTTAGTTTCTTTAGATGCACAGATTTTAGTGGGTTTGTCCTATGTTGTATGACCCAGAGAGAGCATGTCTGATTGCATGTGGGTTCATACTACAGGTTCCGCCTCTGAGAAAAAGGTATCAGATGGGTCTGATGCTCTTTGGGTGGATGACACCTAAATGAACATCGGTACAAAGTCCCAATTTATTTCTAATATCAGAGATCAGACCTCTACTCTTGCCTGATGCGTCTAAAACAAAAAGGGGGAACTGTAGAGAGCTGCATAATGCCGCACCTTAAAGATGGAGCTAGTTTCCGCCTTCCACCTTCCCGATGATGAGTGCTCTCTGTCACGAACAACTCCATATTTGGCTAAGGCTGAGGATCTGGCTTGCTTCCTTGTATGTGGACCTATCTGCATTGCCCACGTGGCACGCTGGGGTTGGCTACCCAGAGGCTATTTAAGCTGTGGGCTGGCTTTCCCTAGGGTCAGAAGATTGTTCAAGGTTCCTGAATAAACTGCATCGAGAAAAAAAAGATTATATATTCTGTATTATTAACAAAAATAAATAAATAAAAACAAATAGTTATCTACTTATCTATCTCTCTATCTCTCTATCTATCTATCTATCTATCTCCCATTAAAAATTTGAGATAGGTTCTCAATGTTGTGGGTAGCCTAGAATTCACTATACATGCCAGGCTGCACTAAAGCTCATAAAGATCTGTTTACCACTTTCTTTCAAGCACTGAGATTAAAAGCATCATCAATATATTAAACTGGATTTATTTTTAACTTTTAAAAACTTGTGTGTGTGTGGACGGGCTGCTTGTGCAGTGGGTACAAATGAATCGTATCCCCCGGAACTGTAGATGGTTGCAAGCCACCCTTCGGCTTCTGGGAATCACACACAGTCTCTGGCAAAAGCAGCAGTTATGTTCTGGGAAGATGCTCTTTACTAGCATTTATTAATTGTTACACAATAATGGTTTCATTACAACATTTTCACATATGTAAAGTGTACTTTCATCATATGAAGTTTCCTTTATCCATCTCCTCTTCCTCACTCCCTACTCTTACTGATTCTCTTCCTCTTCCCAACCAACTCTCCTCTGTGCTTTCACTTCTCATTGTGACCCAGTGAATTTCAGTAAGGTTTCTTCCAAGAGAGTTTATTTGTAAAAGATTACTTACAGGGACAGAGGTACCTTAGCAGTGACCAGCAGCCATTAACTGGCTATTAAATCTTCAGGAGCAAATGGGATCTCTCATATATTTATCTTCTAATGTACTATCTTTGCGATTATTTTAAAGAAGGAGTTCTGATCATATTTACTCTCCTTCCCAAAATTTGTCCCCATTTCACTCTATACCTTCTTGCCTTCCCACCCAACTTTGTGTTCTTGTTTTTGTTTGTTTGTTTGTTTTTCCCTTATCAGTGTCAATTTGAGCAGGAAGGATGAATCAGCCACTGAGTTCTAAGGCTCACAATCAAACCACATGCTTGTATATTCTTTTTAATTCTCATAGTAAAACACAAATCAGACAAAATAAAATAAATAGAAACTGTTAGTAAATAAAAGTCTGAAGACAGCCTGGCATGGTGGCACAGTCCTTTAATCCCAGCACTCAGGGAGGCAGAGGTAGGCAGATTGCTGTGAGTTCCATATCAGCCTACAAAGCTGGTCCAGGAGAGGCAAGGCTACACTGTGAAACCCTGTCTGGAAAAAACAACCCAAAAAACTCTAAAGGAAATGATGTCTTTACATTTCAAAAACTTTCCCCTCCCTACACACAAATACCTTATTAGTTTAAAAATTAAAAAAGAAGAAATGAGAAATATGGCTGACATCACCTCAGTCAGTGTATCACTGGGATGGATGTTTGAAAGCAACTCGATGAGAAGATGGAAGTCATTTTCATCATGTGTTTTTCCTGAAAAGGCATATCCAGAATCTAATTATGAGTTACAATCAGATAAATCTAAAGGGAAAGATGCCCTCTAAAGCAGGTTCTCAACCCCTTCAGGGGCTGAAAGACCCTTTCACAGGGATCTTCTAAACCACCAGATAAAACAGATACAAATGTAGCAAAATTACAGTTATGAAGTAGCAATTTTATAATTGTATGAAAATAATTTTATGGTTAGAGTCACCACAGTATAAGGTATTTAAGGGTCACGGCATTAGAAATGTTGAGAACCACTGCACTAGAGCAATTTACTTTTGTCTTTGAAATTATCCAGATCATGAAAGTTAAGGAAACACTGATAAACTTTTTCTAACTGAAGCAGATGAAGGGACAATAGAGAAAATACGTAGTACAAAATCAGAAACTGAGCAAGATATCTAAGAGAAAATCTTACACCTGGAAGAAACTGATTGTGCTCTATGACAAGACCAAGTGACACTGATGCTGAATTTTCTGGTTTTGATGGTTCTTACCACACTAAGGATAACACTCTTGTTGGAAAGAAAGCATCCTGAAGGTTTCAGGGGTGATGAAACAATGGGTCTGAATCTTATTTTCAATTTCCTCAGGGGGGAATGAAGTTTTTATATTTTATATCATTGCAACTTTTGTACAGTTTGAAAACTTTTCAAAATAAAAATGTTATTCATTTTTATAAAAATCTGACTTCAAATCTAAAAGGAAGTTATTATTTATATTTTGAGGTGGCAATACATTTCAGTGGGGGAAATAAGTCAATTATTTTACAGTAAGACAAAAATTGGCTCACATGAAATTATATTTTTACTCGTTAATATTTTAAGATATCTTGCATTCTTTGTATTATGGTTTTAAAGGAAGAGACGAAGGGAAGAGAGAAGAGAGCAGGGCAGGGAAAATAAAAGAAGAGGGAGGGGAGGGAGGGAAATTTAGACAGATACATAGATAGAAGACACACATACAGACACACACCACTCATTTGTGACAGCTCTTTAGGTACAATTACTTCGATGTTAAAGAGGAAGCCCTGAAGAAATATGAACATGTTTAACAACAGTGTTTGATCCACAAGCCACCTTCATCCCCCATGCTTTAGATGGAAGGGTAATTACAGTCCATTACTGAATTACTCGTAGTTATCCTTTGATCTCGTAGTTAATACAGTGAGCTCTAATTTGCATAAATGCTATTAACATATTTCAGAGCACTTTCTAATCTTTTTAAGGACTGACTGCTGCCTTTATAAGAAAGATCATCTTTGAATACCTTCTTTCCTTCTCCGACTGCAAAGTTTCAGATCCAGTGGCAGATACAGAACAAGGCAGGTGCAGAATTAAGCAGTTACATAGGATTATAAACTATGAGATTGTTTAAAATATAAAATTATTTTTATTTATCTCTGTATTCCCAGTATTCAAGCTCAGCAATTCACAAATATTAGATTCATTACATTAATATTTTTTTCCTGAAAAACTCACTGATAACTCATAATTTATTACAGTCAACATTCCAAAATTTCCTTGCAAGGTCCCACCCATCATTCACCTAATCACTGAAGCACAGGCACGGGAAAGCATGCTCAAATATATATTCCCAGTCACCTACTTCCATATGTTGACATGCCACCCTTCCATGCTGTCCCTTGAAGAGAGGTCCTAAAGTGTTAGGTTGACCTCAAACTCTACGTAGCTAAAGATGATCTTACACTTTTGCTCCGCCTACCTCCACCTCTCTAGTGCTGGGACTACAGGCTTACACAGCCATGGCAGATTTCTCTGTGTTGCAGGAATTGAACCAAGGCTTTGTACACATTTGACAAGCACTCGACGCCTTAAGTTCCAAGTTTTTGAAAATCTCTCAGTTCTATCACCTCCTACCCCATATCCCCATGTTGAAGTTTAATCCGTAGCAATATTCTAGAAAATTGATAGATAATTTGCATTTTTAACTTAAATTTGAATTGTTATAATTTTCTTCTCTCCTGAACATGTTC
The DNA here is from genome assembly GCF_030254825.1 of Meriones unguiculatus. Taxonomy (NCBI): domain Eukaryota; kingdom Metazoa; phylum Chordata; class Mammalia; order Rodentia; family Muridae; genus Meriones; species Meriones unguiculatus. Next base: position 185,400,027 of record NC_083351.1, read on the forward strand.
TGTGGCATTGGCAGAGAAGTTAAAGAAAAGTGGAAAAGGTTAGGGATATGCAGAGGATATGTAGAGGAAACTGAAGTCATCATAAGCTACTGGAATCCTGAGTGGATCTTCTTCTTGTTCTACAGTGGGTACTAATTGTTAAAGACATTCCCTACGATGCTGATGTCTCTTGCTTATATGACTGTCTTGAAATTGTTACTTTTTTATTTTTTATGAACATGCTTTTGGTTAAGTCTTTCCATTCAAGTGTCCAATTCTCCAAGTTGAAAAAATTAGTATTTTTCTGTAACTGTAAACCCCTTTTATTTTCATGTATTTCTAATATTTTAAATCTAGATTCCACATATGAAAGAAAACATTGAGCATTTCTATTTCTGAGTGTGGCATGTTTCACTTCCTGCAACTAACATGATTCCATTTTTTTAAATATTAGTTACACTTTATTTACTTTGTATCCCAGCTGTAGCTCCATCCCTCATTCCCTCCCAATCCAACCTTACCTCCCTCATCTCTTCCCTTCCCCTTTCCAAGTCCACTGATAGGGGAGGACTTCCTCCCCTTCCATCTGACCCTAGGTAATCAGGTTTCTTTAGGACTGGCTGCAATGTCCTCCTCTGTGGCCTAACTGGGCTGCTCCTCCTTCAGGGGTGGGGGTGTCAAAGAACCAGCCACTGAGTTCATGTCAACTTCCTGAACAGAACACCAACAGCACAGGCTCTAAGAGCAACAATCAATAACTGGGACCTCATGAAACTGAAAAGCTTCTGTAAAGCAAAAGACACTGTTAACACAACAAAACAACTGCCTACAGATTAGGAAAGGATCTTCACCAACCCTATGTCTGACAGAGGGCTAATATCCAGAATATATAGAGAACTCAAGAAGTTAAACAGCAATGAATCAAGCAATCCAATTAAAAATGGTGTGCAGAGCTAAACAGAGAATTCTCTGTAGAGGAATATAGAATGGTAGAGAAACACTTAAAGAAATGTTCAACGTCCTTAGCCATCAGCGAGATGCAAATCAAAATGACCCTGAGATTTCACCTTACACCCATCAGAATGGCTAAGGTCAAAAATTCAAGTGACAACACATGCTAGAGAGGTTGTGGAGAAAGGGGAACCCTCCTCCACTGCTGGTGGGAATGTAAACTAATACAAGTACTTTGGAAATCAATCTGGTGGCTTCTCAGACAACTAGGAATAGTGCTTCCTCAAGATCCAGCCATGCCACTCCTCCACTCCTAGGCACATTTTTCTTTCCTTTTCTTTCGTTCTTTTTTTTTTTTTTTAGATTTTAAGATTTATCAATATTAGCCTTTTTATATTAATTTTTATTTTTTATATTAATCATAGGTTATTTATTTGTATCCCAGCCATAGACCCCTTTCTCAGTCCCTCCCAATCTTACCCTCCCTCCCTCATCTCCTCCCTGTCACTTCCCAAGTCCATTGATAGGGGAGATCCTCCTCCCCTTCCATCTGACCCCAGCTTATCAGGTTTCTTCAGGACTGGCTGCAATGTCCTCCTCTGTGGCCAACAATGCTGTTCCTCCCTCTGGGGTAAAGCAGCCAGTAGTTGAGTTCATGTCAGAAATAGTTCCTGTTCCCCTTACTGGGGAACCCACTTGGATACTGAACTACCATGGGATGGACATGGGAAGTGGGAGAAAACAATAAACAGGACATGAGCCTACCACAGAGGGCCTCTAAAAGACTCTACCTAGTAGTGTATCAAAGCAGATTCGGAGACTCATAACCAAAACTTCTGCAGAGTGCAGGGAATCATGCTATAAAAGGGGGAGTTAATATGACCAGGAGAGGACAGGAGATCCACAAGGACAAAATATATCAGGGCACGGGGGTCTTCTATGAGACGGTTTCTCCAACCAAGGGCCATGTGTGGATATAACCTAGAACCCCTGCTCGGATGTAGCCCATGGTATTTTTCTTATTGACTAAAAATTTCAGGCTTTCAACAACGAACAGTGGACTCTCTATGGAATGCATATCACAAGACTGAATCCCTTTTGAAACTCTATAATAAAGTTAAGAATCATTTTAGGGCTGGAGTGACAGACAGCTGTGATGTAGGTGGTAGGAATCAAACCTGGGTCCTCTGGAAGAACAGTCAGTGCTCTTAACCACAGAGTAGTATGCACTGTCTCTGACATGGACTCTTTTGCCCGTTTGTTGATCACTTGCCCCTGCTGGGGCAGCCTTGCCAGGCCACAGAGGAAGAGGATGCAGCTAGTCTTGATGCGACTTTATAGGCTAGGGTCAATTTGTAGGAGAAGGGGGCTTCCCCTTTCTGAGGCCTAGGGAAGGAGGAGGGAAAGGGAGGGTGAAACCAGTTTGAGATGAGGGAGAGGGCTACTATCGGGATGGAAAGTGAATAAGTTAAAAATAATAAATTTAAATACAAAAGAATCAGTTTAGGTAAAACAACTTCTAACCAGAAACCTTAGTATTCTCATTGCTAAAATGAATATGGTACCTTTGTTCTTACAACAAATAAGAAATACATTTAGAAATGAAGTTCAACAGCTTTGGACTCTCTAAGAGGCTGCCAGAGATGTAACCCTTAACTCTATAACGTATAAATTGTAATTATGTAAAGATTGCCCCATAAACAAACTGTTGAATCTTATTAATGAAGATCCCTGCAGATGTTATAGAGGAATCTACATTTTTAAAACAAATTTTCCAGGTTAGTGATCTATGTCTGGCCCATCAAGTTTATTATTTTTAAGAAATGTTTTTACATTGTGTACTACAAAGGATTACAAATGAGAATATTTGAGGATAATGACATAAAAGTTAAATTTTATTTTTTACCTAGTAGCATTATAAGAGATCCTGGGCTCAAATACAGCCTATTAAGAATCCCAGAAGCTGTGACCTTACACAGCATGCTGTCATTTAACAGGGCATTTGTGATGTCCTGAATCTCAAGTGCAGACCCACACTGAAATCAACAGCTTATTCTGAGTGCAGGGCAGAGCCTCAGGATTGATGTTGTTTTTTACAGAGTTCCCTGCCTTGAGACAAGCTGTAAGACTTTTAATGGACTTAAAAGCATGGCTCTGACAAATTGCCACTTAACACAAATTAACGGGTCAGATGACTGATCTCAGAAAAACGGACTTTTTACTTGGCTTTTGATAAGCTCCCAAGTTGAGAAACATGAGCAAAAAACATGAGAGAAGGGTCAGCCAAGATGAGACATATCCAGTTGTTCCTGTTTTAAATATGTGTCATTCTCGTAGCTTCTCAGTCACTGAACACTTACTGCTGTTCCATTGCAATCACAGTATATTAGCTACTGAAGTCAAAGGAGTTTTCCTAAAGCTTGTTACATGCTAATCAAAATTATGTAACATGAATATATATATATATATATTGAATATATATATTCAATAATTATTATGAGGTTAAGTATTGGGAAACTATTTTTTCACTTTTTATGAATGTTTTTTATATAAATTAGAGTTTATTCACCTTGTATCCCTGCTGTAGCCCCCACCCTCATACCCTCCCAACCCCATCCTTCCTCCCTCATCTCTTCCCATGCCACTCCCCAAGTCCACTGATAGGGGGGGTTCGCTTCCCTTCCTTATGACCATAGCTTATCAGGTCTCATCAGGACTGGCTTGCATTGTCTTGTTCTGTGGCCTGGTAAGGCTGCTCGCCCATTAGGGGGAAGTGATCAAAGAGCCAGCCACTGAGTTCATGTCAGAGAGAGTTCCTGTTCCCTTTATTAGAGAACCCACTTGGACACTGAGCTTCCATGAGCTACTTCTGTGCAGGGGTTCTTGGTTATCACCATGCATGGTCCTTGGTTGAGGTATTATTCTCAGAAAAGACCCTTTGCCCAGATTATTTTTGGTTCTGTTGCTCTCCTTGTGGAGTTCCTGTCCCCTCCAGGTCTTTCTATCTCCCCCTTACTTCTTAAGATTTCCTGTACTCAGCACAAAGTTTGGCTATGAGTCTCAGTATCTCCTTTGATATACTTCTAGGTGGAGTCTTTCAGAGGCCCTCTGTGATAGGCTCCTCTCCTTTTCCCTATTTTCTCCCTCTTCTGATGTCCATCCCATTTGCCTTTCTGAGTGAAGATTGGTCATCTTTCCCAGGGTCCTACTTCTTGCTTGGATTATTAAGGTGTACCGATTTTAGTATGTTTATCCTATATTATATGTCTAATATCCACTTATAAGTGAGTATATACTACGTGTATCTTTCTGCTTCTGAGCGACCTCACTCAGGATGATCTTTTCTAGTTCCCAACATTTGCCCACAAATTTCATGATTTTCTTGTTTTTAAATGTCAAGTAGTATTCCATTGTGTAAAAGTACCACAATTTCTGTATCCATTCCTCCTTTGATGGATGGACATCTGATTTGTTTCCAGGTTCTGGCTATTACGAATAAAGCTGCTACAACCATGTATGAGCAAATGTCCTTATAGTGTACTTGAGCATCTTTTGGATATATGCCTAGGAGTGGTATAGCTGAGTCTTGAGGTAGTGCTATTCCCAGTTGTCTGAGAAAGCACTAGATTGAATTCCACAGTGCTTGTACAAGGTTGCATTCCCACCAGCAATGGAGGAGGGTTCCCCTTTCTCCACATCCTCTCCAGCATGTGTTGTCACTTGAGTTTTTGGTCTTAGCCATTCTGATGGGTGTAAGGTGGAATCTGAGGGTCGTTTTGATTTGCATTTCCCTTATGACTAAGGACGCTGAGCATTTCTTTAAGTGTTTCTCTACCATTCGATGTTCCTCTATTGAGAATTCTCTGTTTAGCTCTGTACCCCACTTTGAGGAGAAAGATTTTCAGTCAGAGAGAATGGAGGACACCAGAAACATGGCTCTCTGAATCAATTATGCAAGATTCACATGGAGTCACAGAGACTGACACAACAAGCAAGGTACTATGCTAGGTCCTTTATGTATACGTTATGGATGTTTGCTTAGTGTTTTTATGGGACTCCTGACAATGGGAACAGGTGTATCTCAGACTATATTTTGTTCTCTCAGAACTCTTCCTCCTATTGGGTTGCTTTTCCCAGCCTGGATATGAGAGCTTTGCCTTGCCTTATTGCATCTTGTTTTGTCCTGTTTGGCTATTGTCTATTGGAAGCCTGAATTTTTCTGAAGAGGAAACAAGGGAAATGGATCTCTGTGAGAGGGCGGATGAAGAGTAGCTGAGAGGAAGGGAGGGAAGAGAAACTGTAGGGGTGTATTGTATTATTATATTAAGTAAGTATGGAGGAAGTAGGTGACCTTTTCTTGTTTCTGATTACAGCAGAAATGCTTTGAGCTGACAAAGTTACATCAGTATTGACTGTGGGCTTTTTGTAAACTACTATTATTATCTTGAGTTATATATTCCTTATATCTCTTGTCTTTCTAGTATTTTAACAAAAAGGTGTATTGGATTTTGTCAATGGCCTTCTCCCCATCTAATTAAGATGATCCTGTTTTGTTTTTTGTTGTTGTTGTTTTGTTGTTGTTGTTTTTTGCAAATAACATCAAAAAACATATATTGCATCAAATATATAAATAACACCTAAATTTCTAGAAATTTAGACAACCTGATTCTTAAAAGACCCAAGACTTAACCATGTATTTCTCAATAAGATACAAGATATCAAAAAAAATTCATGACAATGTGCACAATATTGGTATTAAATAGAGAGACACAGATTAACACAATCAGAAGTTCCCAGTTTTCACCTAATAGGTTGGCTTCTCTCAAAAACAAAATGAATAGAATGGAGTTCTGCAGTTGGGTGGTTGTCTAACACTGTGGGTTATTTAATGCCACTAAATTTAACACTTAAAATCAGTGAGGAGTATAAATGTTATATTGTATATTTTACCATGACAAGACAATTTAAAATTAAAATAGTAGTAGGAAATAAAAAAGGATTATTTAAGTGATAGAACACCAGGAAGCTTCACTACTGGAAGTAATCTTGTCCCTTCTACTAAAAAGTAGACACTACACTTTTTAAAACTCTCAAATCTGGTAGAAGCTAAAAGTGAGCTACTGCTAATTTAGATACAGAGGTCGGTTTACTAAGCCGCAAGAAGAGGAAAGTCATCTGAGCTCTTAGGTAGGATGTGCTGCTGCAGGAGTTCTGGCTGCTGGCAGTGGCACTCTTTGGGGCTGGGTCAGGCTGGGGCTTTGTGTGGTCATGAAAGTCTGAGAGAAGAATTGATGCTGCAGCCACAGCAGTTCTGAGTGACTTGAAGGAGACCTAGGAAGGGTGTGCAGTCAAAGAAGAAGAAATTACTTTTTGTTTGTTTGTTTAATAGAGAATTCAAATGGAGGAAAATCAGAGGGAGAAAAGAGAAGGTACATTGATTCTACCATAATTTTTCATGGAAGTTCATGATGTAGATAATTTTTATTCTTCAATATATTTAAGGAATAATTTTGAAATGCTTTTCATTACATTTATGATACTGAAATCATTTTTTATCAAAATTAAAGACAAGAAATGGAATGTATTTAATGTTCACCTTTGGGGAAAGTTCCCTACACACTCATGGAATAGAGAGATAATTCTGCTGTATCTGTAACATAAAACTGAAGTGATCAACTTGTAAAGAAGAAGAATTTGTTTGACTTATGGCTTTAGAGGATTCAGCTCATGGTCACTTGGTTCTGTTATTTTAGGCTTGTGACAGGGGAACACATGGTGGGGACATTTGCTATAACCAAACCGTTAACTTAATTGGCAAGAGGAGAGAGAGAAGAGTCTGGGACTCAAGGTCCATACCCCTAAAGGCCCTCACCATACTTCACTCCGTGATTATGACCCTACACAACAGTTTCAAGCAGGAGAACAGCCTGTAATAGATGACTTTTGCTACAGTGAGGATAGGGGGAATTATATAAGATGAAAACTACACCAGGAAACTGAACAGAAAAGATTGTTTTCTCTCTGTTCTAACATCTTTAAAGTCCCAGAGTCAGCACTTGCATCAATGAAAACATGAGCGTGGATTAGTGACTTCATAGTTGACATGTGGCAAGCTCTTCCCCAGAAGCACTGTAAGGATGAAAAACATGAGACTGGTTCATGGTGGTCTCAGGAAATGGATGTTCATTAGTTTTAAGTTGATATTTGTAAAAAGAAAATTAGAAATACAAAATAAAGCTTAGAACTGTGAAGGATCTGACAGCAGAAACTGGAAGCAATAGACTCGGTTACCTGAAAGTTTGAAGATCACCTTCTCAAGCCAGAAATTTTCAGACTCTCTTCGCAGTGCTTAAATGACAAACTTATTAAAGTTATGGAATCTCCTGGGGCTATAGCCTCTCAGTCCAGAACTTTTTCATTTAGGGCTCTATGAGAATACTACAGAGAAAGGCTAAGTCTCTTTTGGACGGTTGAACTGTGGTGACAGTATAGGCAATGTTAACCTCACCACCAGTCATGTGCAGATATAGAGACCTTCACACAAGGATACCCTGCTTAATTTATTAGTCTAACGCTTTACTGTCAACCTCTCATAGTTCTTACTAAGTTTTTAATATGTTAATTTTTTGCACTAATCATGAAAAACTAAATGTTTGTCCAACCTACTATTTTGACCCTACTAAACAAAATGTAAACAGGTATGAGCAAGCTGTGTTGTGTTGCTGGTCATGGAAGAGTCCCTTATGATCCTATAGAATAGACCACAGGGAACAAAAAATAAATAAAACTTCAGTCCTTGATCAACAGCTAATCAAAGATATACTCAATTTGCCAAGGCCTGGGAGCAGTATTCATTACTGAACATCATTTAAAGTATGCTTTGGCTGGGGCCTGAGAAGATCTGTGTTACTACAGGCTGCTGAATGCTTTTGATTAAGGAAGTTTCCAGAGTTTTCATTGACCTAGCTTTATTTGATTTTGTTATTTCCAAAATTAACAATTAGGAAACAAACTCAAACCTTCTCTATTGTAATTGGGGAAAAAGGTGAGTAAGCATTGCATCCAGAAACCCAATAACTACAAAACCACTGGAGAAATAAATACTGTAATCCATACCAGTTGACATAAATTATTATTTACGGTAGGTCCTTGCTTTCTTTTCTGTGGCATGATTGAGCTTGTATAGTAACACAGTTTTCAGCGCTACATGAATTGTCATAAAACAAAGAGTCTTTATCTCTTTTTGCCTCCTGATTGCATAACATTGAACTAGGTTTCTGAGTAAGCAGCCTGGATGTTATCAGACATTCATAAGACAGAGAGCAGACATATAACAGATAAATATTATTTTAAAAATTAAAACGAGGAGCTGGTATAAATGGCATGTTAGTAATCTATTACATAAAACATTACTTATATTAACTTTTCATCTTGAAAAAGCTCTAAAAGTATTGGAAATCAGATCCCTTCCTCCACGTAATCTATTCCTGGGCTCCGGACCACTTGTCAGATTTCTCTTTTGATTGATTTTGCATTTTGAGTAGTGAATAAGAAAAACAAGAAAGCATTTGTTTCCATCAAGGGAGCGAGGGGCATCTCATTTCAGATCTAGGACGTTGCCCAGCAGCCCAGCTATGCACATTCACAGCATCCGGCACCTTGCTCTTTCCAGCCCAAAGACGAGTTCCTGCCCAGGCCACCCATAGTGCATGCACAAGCTGTCCAATCTCTCATACCAAAGCTTGTCTGGGACTATGGCAGAAGGTATAGGAAGGTGTTTAAGGTTGGGAGGAGGCAGGAATAGAACAGATGGTGTTTTGGCAGAGTGATTAAAACATTAGATATCTGTTTTAATGAATTGCCCATCCAGCAGATAAAATACTGCAATAGTGAGACTTGGGCTCCTAGCTAGTAACTGTGATGTTATTTACAGAATATGTTTATTCCTGGTCAAATCATGTGTTTTATGCTTTGCATCTGAATGTCAAAACTTTTAGAATTAGAAGAAAAGAGAGAAAACACCAAGATAAATCAGAATAAGTTGTTAAACACCCATTAAGACATGTTCTCATCACAGAAGTTCAACATTCAGTCCAATTGTCTGTGTGCTCTTTGGCAAGTCACCTAACCTCTCTGGACTGACTTTCCTCCATTTGGAAAATAAAGCTGATAATCTGGTCTCCTAGCTACCACATACTGAAGTAACACAGACAAGATAAAGTTCAGATCATAATTCACTTTGGAAGAAAGATACTATGGTAACCATTAAAATGTGTTGCAAAATGACCAGCAGGAAATGAAAGTAATCCAATGTACAACTATTGACCTTCAAGCTCAGAGTGATTTCTTTATGCACTCTGAGCTAATACTTCCACCTGAAAATTAGGAACTATTACAAGTTATAATGATTTAATGTCCTCTACTTAGTAGGAGGACAAGAAGAAACCCACTGACATTCTCCTGCCTGCAAAAGCTAATTTGGAGTTGTATGTTAATTAACTGTATTGATGCAGAACAAACCAATCAGAATTATAAATCCCAGGTTAATTCTATGCTGCTAAAGTGGGAGAGGGGCAGTGAGGTAATTCTTCATTGATTTGACTGTTTCTCATGTTTCTATTGCTTTTATAGACATTCTAATTTTTGAATAACCAACATGTCAGTAAACACAGTTCTGTTATGACAGAATGCACTTTCTAAGACTGATTCATTATAGAACCTCAATAATGAACATATGGCAAGATCACTAGGCATGAGTGTAGTGGTCATCATAGTAAATGAGAGATGATCAAGCTCAATAATTACATTATAACCAGACTATTTATCTAGTCATTATTATTGAAATCACTAGGGTTTTTGATGTTTCACAAATAGATTGAAAGACTGATTACGTTACTAACGTCATATTTGAAATAATGTTTCTGTGTATACATATTATGTCCATAGGACAATTGCTTCCCTTCTGACTTTTCATGCACGCCTATAATAGTCCCTGATTTATACACCTTCTACTACCTTCTCTTTGGCTCCTCCACACTGATCTCTTTCATGTCACCAAATAGTTCCTGTTCTACTATCATGTGTGTGTGTGTGTGTGTGTGATTTTAATGCATATACTATGACTGAAAACGTGCTATATTTGTCTCTCTTATTCACTTTAAACATTCCTTCCTAACAGGGAAGAACACAGAACAATCATCTAAAGAAAGAAAATATTTTGAACATGGAAACTTCATTAGTTTAATTTATAATGAAAGAAAACATTATAGTATATTTCATAACGTTGATTTAGGTATAGAGGTTTGAAAAACACTTTATGTGATCACCTTGGTAGAAATTCCTGTCATTTTTTCACTCACTTAAGTTTCAATATGCTTTCTTAGTGGGTAAAAGAAATAAGCAGATATGTAGCTAAGTGAGTGACCATTTCAGAGAAGCTCATGGAACACCCTGAGAAAGTGATGCCTGCTAACTTCAAGAACTCATCATCTAGACATGTAAGTGAACTGCATAACTTTGAAGATAATTATATCCGATTATTTGTTATTAAAATTCCAATGGATCTACCAACCAGTATGCAAAATGCAAACACTCTGAAAATTGTTTTGATGTCATTTTTGTACAGCAATAAAAGAAGATAATTTTTAGACCACAAATATTTATTATTATTATTATTATTATTATTATTATTTTACAATTTTTTTCATTCTTTTCCCAGTTGTAGCCCCCTCCCTCTTTTTCTTCCAGTCCTACCTTCCCTCCCTCTTCCTATCTTTCTCCCCTAGTCCACTAATAGGGAAAGTCCTCCTCCCCTACTGTCTGGTCCTAGACTATCAGGTCTCATCAGGACAGCCTACACCCTCTTCCTCGGTGGACTAGTAAGGCCACCCTTCCATGAGGAGGTGATGAAAGAACAGGCAACCAAGTTCATGTCAGAGACTGCCCTTGCTCTCCTTACTAGAAAACCTACACAGAGACTGAACTGCTTATTGCCTACGTCTGATCAGGGAGTCTAGGTCGTCTCCATGCATGGTCTTTGGTTGATGCATCTGCCTCTGCAGGCCCCCTCGGCCCAGATATTTTGGCTTTATTGGTCTTGTTGTGGAGCTTATGTCCCCTCCAGATCTTTCTAACTCTCTCTTCTTCCATAAGAATTCCTGAGCTCTTTAGGCCACAAATATTAAATGCCCTAAATCACAATGAATATTTACAATATATTTTGGGAAGTTTAATACCAATTTCCTAAAATTATTAAGAACAAAACAAAATACTAGGCAGAGAGCTGGACACCATCCTATTGAACCATGGCTCTTACTCATTAATTTAGTTGTTTTTTCAATATACCTGAATTTTATTGCTCAGTGAGAAAATTGTAGTATATATAAACAAGTGAACAGAATCATGATGCAAATAAGATATTAGAATATAAGACAAAAAATGTACGGCATGCTAGTGTCAATTTTTTCAGTGGTATGTTTTCATGAACTGAGTTTGACTGAAGAAATTAAAAAAAATCTGATGATCATTTGAGAGTGACATAAAGTGGGCATTTTTTCAATGCTACATCTTTGGAGGTGAAATTCAAAGTGCTTGTATGCTTTCTTCTTTTGTATATATTTTTATATTAGATGACTTTCATCTTTTCTCTAAGTGTATTTGCTATTTAATGTTAAGCAATAAATCTTTAATTGTAGGGAGGAAGTAAGGTAGCTAAAGGCATTTCATGACCCAGACCTCTGGTGGCTGTTGTTATCTTCATTTTTTCCTTTGTCCACATCATTTAACAAGAATTTGGTTTAACTAATATCCACATACTTGCAGTTATGTCATATTTCTTTTAGCCAGAAACTAAAGGCAGGACATCCCAGAGGTCCAGGGTAGAAGAAAACAGGATTGACAAAAAAAAAAAAAAAAAAAAAAAAAATCAATGAAATGATTCCTAACGCCATTTTGTTGTACTCATTGATGGATGACTAGACAAATTGTCATCAGAGGAACATCATCCAGAAAGTGACAGGAGCAGATGCAGAGAGACACAGCGAAACACTAGGAGAACCAGGGAAACCTGGCAAAAGCTGAGGAGGAAGGACTGTAGGAGCCAGATAGGTAGAGGACACCATAAGAACAAAGCCCAACCAATCAACCCAGCAGGCCTAATATGACTCACAGAGACAGACTGAAGCAACAAACACAGACCTTGTTTGGGTATTAGCGAGGTCCTCTGCATCTACTGTACAGTTGTGTAGCTTGATGTTGTAGTCCCTGTGGGACTACAACAGTGGAAGTGGGAGGAGGTGTCTCTGACTCTTTTCTTTTCTCTTGGGACTCTTTTCTTCCTACCTGGTTGCCTCATCCAGTCTTGTAACTTGTTAGGCCATGTTCTGTAGAACATGGGAGGCCTATTTTTGTGTTTTTGCTTTTTGTTTGGTTTTGTTTTGCTTTTGAAGGGAAATAGAGGAGAAATGCATCTTGGGGAGCCAGGAGTTGGGGAAATAGATTGGGAGTGGAAGAGAAGGGAAGAACTATGAATGTAATCTATGAAAAGAGTAAACAAAAATGTTTTTAAAAAGTGATTAAGAAGCATTTTGCTAATCAAAGGTCAACTGCCCCTCCTTTCTTTCACTTCTAATATGTATTTATTACACAGAGTGAATTTTGACTGACTTTTAAGATAATGTAAGCATTTTTGAGAGAAGTGTAAGCATTCTGAGCTGAAAGCCACCCTTTATTTCCTGTTTCAATATGATGTTAATATCATGCAATATAATGGAGTGCTATTATGTGCAGGATATAGGCTGTCTTACTGGGTAATATAAGCGAGAGTAGTCTTCCAAGTGTTCAAAGTTCAATGGAACATTATGATAAACACAAAAGCACCAAGTTTGACCTCACTCACTTCACACTGCTTTAATATCCCCTGATATTCTGAAACTGAAAAAAAATTGTTCTGTTCTAGTCACAGATTTAAACATTAATTAAAATAATGTCTCACTTTGTCACGATGGGAAACAGAATCTTGCAATTCATGCGCTCAAGACAAGGTTTAGTAGATAGATAGCAGAGGTATGGAAGTATTTCCCACTCCATGTAACTGTCAAATCATGCCCAATGAGGCAAACAGTTTTCTAGGGCACTGGGTCAAATATGTTTTACAGAACCAGGAAAGTTTTACATTCCAAACAGTTTTCTCTGCTAAATCATTTTTCAGTAATAGACCAAAGAGCTTTATGGACCAAATTTAATAATGAGTAGATAATGAGTAATGTGACCATTATATTCATGCTATTGAATTTTAGAAGCAGTTGAATATGTGCATAGTCGTATGTGTTTGTGTGTGTGTATCTCTGTAGACCATTAAGTAAGGGACAATTTCTGCATTAAATAAACCTGGGTGATTTATGGCTTCCTTGTGTAAATATTAGGGCTGAGGAACAGAACTTCTTCCACAGGTCACTAGGGATGCTATTCTCAACTTATTTTAAAAAGTATAAAGGGAGGAGCAGCCTTACTAGGCCACAGAGGAAGACAATGCAGCCACTCTTGATGAGACCTAACAGACTAGGATCAGAAGGAAGGAAAAGAAGACCTCCCTTATCAGTGGACTTTAGGAGAGGCATGCATGGAGAAGAAAGAGGAAGGGAGATATTGGGAGGAGAGAAGAGAGGGGTTACAAAGTAAATAAAGTATAATAAATGAAAAAAAAAATTGAAAAAAAAAACTTTAAATAAAGTTTTGAAATCCAGGCACATGTCCAGCATGTTTTACCGAGACTGAAAACAACATTCTTAAGAGTGACAGCTGAATGGAGACCATCTTCATTCTGTCTGTAGGACCTGAAAAAACAACTCAATAAATATTTGCAGAAACTCCAAAAACATACATTAAGGACTATTGCATTCTGTGGCCATAAAGTTGCTCACTTATCCACCAGACCAAAACTTAATTATCTTCCAAGGCCTGGATCCAAAATTGCATTTCCTCTTTTAGCACAGTGGGAGGAATCAATAAATATCTTCCACATGATGAAAAGAATAATAAAAATGAATGTGAATACTATTATTAAGCCAATATGTGTGCCAACTCTTCTAAATAGAGTCACTCTAATGCTTATAGCATTCTTTAAAGCAGACCTCATTGTCCTTATTCCCCATTTGAGAAAATAGGAGTTCAGATAGGTAAAACTATACTCATGTTTACTTAGCTAATAATTAACCGGTCCAGAATTGAAAATGGGTTTCACTTAAAGATAATGCTGTCCTAGTGGGAAAAAAAGGCCTGCAGTACACTAATTTAAATAGTCATCATTTGCATTATTGAACAGCTGTGTAGCGCTCTAAATTGACTGGTCCAAACTGTATAGAAAATAATATCTAATTCATATTAATATTAAATGCATAACCCTGTGTTTTAAGTATAAGTTAATTGATGAAGTAGTGCTGAGCTAAAATTTTAGTAAGTGATAAAGGTTAAAATCTTTGGCAGAGAATTCCATCTCAGCCAAAAGCCTAATATTTATATTGAAGCATTAGAAATCTGAAATAACGTTGAAAATATTTGATCCAGTATTTGATAATGGGACTGTTTTTGTATTTTGGATAGGAATGGCCTGAGAAATGGCTCAGTATTTATCATCCTTGCTTTCCTCCTGCTAAAAGAAAGTCTCACTCCTGTCAGAAATGCCACTGCATACTAAAAAATATTTTCCACGAATCTGAAATGTCTCCATTTGTGGTAGCACCTACAGGCTGAAGAAAAATGGTTACCCAGATCTGTATTTGTACTGTATGTGTAAAATAGTATACCAGTGGACACGTGCATAGGGCATGTGTGTAAACATGGGAGATGGACTACTCAGCTTCACACAGTGGATTCAAAGCCAAGTTTCTTTTTTACTGCTGGTAACAGTGAGCACATACAGAGAGATACTGAGCTACGACACTACGCTATAGATTAACATTATTACTCATTTGCTTCCTCACCAAAGCATAGCCCGGGCATGTCACCCTTCAATGGTTTATACTATGAACTCTGGACGTAGTCCATACATACATAACAGTGAGCATGTAGAGGGCTGCTGATCTAAGACACTGCACAATCGATTCATATTACTATTCACATGCTTCCTCACCAAAGCATAGCATGAACATATTACCCTTCAAGATTGGTTAATAGTACAGACTCTGGAGGTAGAGGTGCCACGTGTGAGTATTCCCAATGTTGGACTAACCATGTAAACTCAACTTAGTTGATGTCTTTATGTATGTAGATGCCTCTGCAAAATAAGTGTAACAGTAACATTTTCTCAGGTTTGGAAGACTAACTTTGTCAGTCATGAAAAGAAACTAAGCTAAAATTTAGCACAATATTAATGTGCAATTATGTGGCTCTGTTAAGTCTGTTATTTTTAGAATTGTGTTGGAATACAATAAAGAGATAAAAAGCAAAAGAAATCCCCCTTGAAGCTAGAGTTTGCTTTACCATTGGGAAAGCATGGGAAAATATTTGCTTGTTGAGAATATGTAAGTGTCCACCTGTTGAAGCGATGGTTTTGTGACACACCTGTTGATATGACAGATATCAAGAGTAGCCATGAAGCTCAGAGAAGGCTCTTTTTTTTATATTTTCATGTGTAGAAAGAGTTTTAGTCATTTTCAATCATGTGACCTTTTCTCCTCTCTCCTCTTCTTTATGAAACTCTTCTCAAAAAGAACCTTTCCTAGCTATCTCCATGTCCTTTTTCGTTTAGCTAGGGCTGAATGTCTGAGATTGGAGGAGTGGTAGTTAATGGGAAACTTATCATTGACTATACCACTGAAGAAATTCAGGGCATTTTCTCAGCGACCATTAACTCTCAATAGTTCCACAGGTAACTGCGCGTTTGAGAGGACTTTCTCCTTTACATGAAAAGTTGATGGGCCCAGTCTTGTACACATCATGTGTAGGTATCTACATTTGCTGTCAGTTCAGAAATACAAATGACATGTCATGTCCAGAAGCCTTTTTATACACACCTCCCCATCTACTTACTCTCCAGTCTTTCCACTATTTTTCCTGAGATGGCCTGAGTCTTGGGGGGATAATACATATGTTCCATTTAGACTATTCATTGTCTGCTCTCTGGTCCTTGGCTGGTGCTGAGTCTCTGCATTGGTCATCTGCTACAAAAAGAAGTTTCACTGAAATTCCTAGAAACAACACTACTGTATGGATATAAACATGAGTGTTCAGAAGGGAGTTTCACATGTTCTTTTAGCAAAATGATAGCAGTGATTGATCCTCTGTTGCCCATTATCTTCCGTTCACAGAATTTCACAAGGTCTATTGCAACGAATGAATGCCCTCCTAGATTCTAAGCAGAAATCCGATGTTACCTGCATACGAGTCAAGCCATTATTGTACCCTATGCATAGATCTTGCCAGCCCAATCATTATTATAAACCACGAGGTTTATAACTGGGTAAAACTGTTACTGACTTTTCTCCTCCAGGAAATGCATAGCACCATATTTTTAGTTAAATTTTTATTTTTTTACATTAGTTATATGTTATTTGCTTTGCATACAAGCTGTAGTCCCCTCCCTCAGTCCCGCCCTCCCCCTCATCTCCTCCCTGCCCCTCCCCCAGTCCACTGATACGGGGGTCCTCCTCCCCTTCCATCTGACCCTAGCCTATCAGGTCTCAGCAGGACTGGCTGCAGTGTCCTCCTCTGTGGCCTGGCAAGGTTGATCCTCCCTGGGGGGTGAGGGGAGTGTCAAAGAGCCAGCCACTGAGTTCATGTCAGAGACAGTCCCTGTTCCCCTTACTAGGGAACCCAATTGGATACTGAGCTGCCATAGGCCACATCTGAGCAGGATATAACCACATCTAGGTTATATCCATGAATATAACTTGGTTGGAGTATCAGTCTCAGAAAATACCCCTGAGCCCAGATGTTTTGGTTCCTTTGCTCTCGTGTACAGCTCCTGTACTCTCCAAATCTTACTAATTACCTCTGATTTCATATGATTCCCTGCACTCTGCCCAAAGTTTGGTTATGAGTCTCAGCATCTGCTTTGATACGCTGCTAGGTAGAGCTTTTCAGAGGCCCTCAGTGGTAGGCTCCTGGCCTGTTTTTTTTTTTTTTTTTTTGTTTTCTCCTTCTTCCAAAGTCCTTTCTCATTGTCTTTCTAAGTGAGAATTGATCCTCTTACCCCCAGTACTCCTTCTTGTTAAGCTTTTTTAGGTGTACAGATTATAGTATGTTTATCCTATCTTATGGGTCTAGTATCCACTTATAAGTGAGTGTATACCATATGTGTCTTTCTGTTTCTGGGATACCTCACTCAGATGATCTTTTCTAGATCCTACCATTTGCCTGCAAGTTTCATGATTTCCTTGTTTTTAATTGCTGAGTAGTGTTCCGATGTGTAAATGTACCACAATTTCTGTATCCATTCCTTATTGAGGGACATTTGGTTTTTTCCAGGTTCTGGCTATTACTAATAAAGCTGCTATGAACATGGTTGAAAAAATGTCCTTGCTGTGTATTTGAGCCTCTTTTGGATATATGCCTAGGAGTGGTATAGCTGGATCTTGAGGAAGCACTATTTCTTATTGTCTGAGAAAGCACCAGATTGATTTCCAAAGTGGTTGTACCAGTTTACATTCCTATCAGCAATGGAGGAGGGTTCCCCTTTCTCCACAGCCTCTTCACTATGTGTTGTCACTTGAGTTTTTTATCTTAGGCATTCTCATGGGTGTAAGATCAAATCTTGAGGTCAGTCGTTTTGATTGGCATCTCCCTGATGGCTAAGGATATTGAGCATGTCTTTAATTGTTTCTCTGCTAGTCTACATTACTATATCAAGAATTCTGTTTAGCTCCGTACCTCATTTTTTAATTGTATTACTTGAATTGTTGTTTTTTAACTTCTTTTTTCCTTACATATATTTTTATTTTTTATTATTAATTACACTTTATTCACTTTGTATGCCACCATAAGCCTCTCCCTCCTCCCCTCCCTATTCCACCCTCCCTCCCCCTTCTTCATGCATGCCCCTCCCCAAGTCCACTGATAGGGGAGGTCCTCCTCTACTTCCTTCTGATCTTAGTCTATCAGATCTCATCACGAGTGGCTGCATTGTCTTCTTCTGTGGCCTGGTAAGGCTGTTCCCCCCTCAGGGGGAGGTGATCAAAGAGCAGGCCAATCAGATTATGTCAGAGGCAGTCCCTCTTCCCATTACTATGGAACCCACTTGGACACTGAACTGCCATGGGCTACATCTGTGCAGGGGTTCTAGGTTATCTACATACCTGGTACTTGGTTGGAGCATGAGGCTCTGGGAAGACCCTTGTGTTCATGTTTCTGGTTCTGTTACTCTCCTTGTGGGGTTCCTGTCCTCTTCAGATCTTACTATTTCCCACTTCTTACATAAGATTCCATGCACTCTGCTCAACAGTTGGCTAGAAGTCTCAGCATCTGCTTTGATAGTCTGCAGGGCAGAGCCTTTCAGAGGCCTTCTGTGGCAGGTTCCTAACTTCTTTCCTGTTTTCTTCTTCTGATATCCATCCTCTTTGCCTTTCAGGATGTTGATTGAGCAGTTTAGTCAGGGTCTTCTCTGTTGATTAGTTTCTTTAGATGTGCAGATTTTAGTAGGTTTATCATATATTACATGTCTATATGAGTATATATACCATGTGTGTCTTTCTGCCTCTAGGACAGCTCACTCAGGGTGATCCTTTCCAGGTCCCACCATTTACCTGCAAATTTCACGATTTCCTTATTTTTCACTGCAGAGAAATACTCCATTGTGTAGATGTACCACAGTTTCTGCATCCATTCTTCAGTTGAGGGGCATCTGAGCTGTTTCCAGCTTCTGGTTATTACAAATAAAGCTGCTACATACACAGTTGGCAAATGTCCTTATTGTGTACTTGAGCCTCTTTTGGATATATGCCTAGGAGTGGTATGGCTGGATCGTGAGGAAGTGCTATTCCTAGTTGTCTGAGGAACTGCCAGATTGATTTCCAGAGTGGTTGTACAAGTTTATATTCCCACCAGCAGTAGAGGAGGGTTCCCCTTTCTCCACAACCTCTCCAGCATGTGTTGTCACTTGAGTTTTTCATCTTGGCCATTCTGATGGGTGTAAGGTGAAATCTCAGGGTTGTTTTGATTTGCATTTCCCTAATGGCTAATGACATTGAGCATTTCTTTAAGTGTTTCTCTGCCATTTGATATTCCTCTACAGAGAATTATCTGTTTAGCTCTGTCCCCATTTTTTAATTGGATTACTTGGTTTACTGCTTTTCAGCTTCTTCAGTTCTTTACATATACTGGATATTAGCCCTCTGTCAGATAAAGGGTTGGTGAAGATTCTTTCCCAATCTGTAGGCATTCATTTTGTTTTGATGACCATGTCCTTTGCTTTATAGAAGATTTTCAGTTTCATGAGGTCCTATTTATTGATTGTTGTTCTTAGAGCCTATGCTGTTGGTGTTCTGTTGAGGAAGTTGTCTACTGTGCTAATGAATTCTAGGGTCTTACTCACTTTTTCTTCTAACTGATTTAATGTTTCTGGTTTTATGTTGAGGTCTTTGATCCACTTGGACTTTAGTTTTGTGCAGGGTGATAAATATGGATCTATTTTTATTTTTCTGCGTGCAGGCATCCATCCAGTTGGACCAGCACTATTTGTTGAAGGTGCTGTCATTTTCCACTGAATGGTTTTGGCTTCTTTGTCAAAAATCAAGTATCCATAGGTGTGTGGGTTTATTACTGTGTCCTCTACTTGGTTCAACTGATTCAACATTCTGTTTTTATGCCAATACCATGAAGTTTTTATTATCTTTTTCTTTTTTTTAAGATTTATTTATATATTACTTATGCAATGTGTGTTAGCATGTACTCCTTCATGCCGGAAGAGGGAACCAGATGGTTGTGAGCCACCATGTGGTTGCTGCTGGGAATTGAACTCTGGACTTTGGGAAGAGCTGCCAGTGCTCTTAACCTCTGAGCCATCTCTCCAGCCCCGCCCAAAGTTTTTACTACTATTGCTCTGTAGTACAGCTTGAGATCAGGGATGGAAATCCCTCCAGATGATCTCTTGTTGTACAGTGTTTTGTTTTGTTTTGTTTTTGTTTTTTTTTTTTTTTTTGGGAAGTTGAGAATTTTTCTTTCAAGTTCTGTAAAAAATTGTGTTGATATTTTGATGGAATTGCATTGAATCTGTAGATTTCTTTTGACAGGATGGCCATTTCCACTACGTCAATCCTACCTATCCATGAGCATGGGAGATCTTTCCATCTTCTGATATCTTCTTCAACTTCCTTCTTCAGAAACTTGAAAGTTTTGTGTTTTTTTTTTTTTTTTTTTTGATGTCGTTGTTGTTGTTTTTTTTTTTTTTTTCCCAAACAGGTTTTTCACTTGCTTGGTTAGAGTCACCCTAAAGTACTTTATGTTACTAGTGGCTATTGTGAAGAGTGTTGTTTCTCTAATTTCTTTCTCGGCCTTTTTGTCTTTGGTATACATGAAGGCATAGCACCATCTTGCTCCCTGAATGCTAGCCTGCATGAAGGAATTCTATCTCCAGCTTGACTGAAGAAGGTTCTCCAAAAAATTAAAAACTAGAACTTTACTTGCTTACAGAATATGGACAACAACTATATTAATGAAAAAGGGTGACTGTGACTAAATTAAAAGATCAACAGATCTTAAAATTGGTGATTTTGAATGGTCCGTGTATATGTGTGTTTATTCCTTAGAAACAGATGCAGAAGGATAGAATAACAAATGCTTCATAGATAATAGCCATAGCAAAAACCAAAATGTGATCCACACCATACTAACAAAAGATCAAGTTAATATAATGAGATTTGAGGTAGGCCGAAGGGAATGTGTCTATATCCTTGAAAGAAGTAGCCTATCCATGTCCTCTATACTATAATCTCTGGAACATTATATAAAGAATGAATCTATTCCCAAATGATTGAAAAAGCAGGGATTGTCTTAGGAATTGTAGGTTGTTATGTGTAAAATTATTCAAAGGGTTAAAATCCTTTCAATAAGAAAAGAAAACAGCAACAGCAAAAAAGAAATATAATATCAATGTTAGACCTAAATGTGAGATACATGTTGAAATAAGAGACTGATGTGAGAAGAAAAGAAAAGAAGGGCATAGTAGCCGGGGGGTGGGGGCAAGTTTGTTAAAGGAGGTAGAGAGAGGGGATGAAGGTCGATGATGAGGAAGCACCTGCTTTCGGATATCTCCCCTTTGACAGAACACAGTTCCACAATCTCTACAATTATGGACTGTGTGAATGTGAAGTGGATGGCATCTCTGTTTTAAATCAGCAGTCCTGAAGAAACTATCAGATAGGAATAAATAGCTCAGTCTAACAACAGGGTAGAGATGGCCAGTCTCTAATAGCAAAGGAGAAGAGAAGTTCACAACCATGGGCTCAACAGATTCCTGTTTGCATTCTGGTCACATGTTTAACATTCATTCTAGTAGATGTTAGATTTCTCTGCAGATCAATATTTTGGGGGTTATGGTAGGGTTTGAATATGTGTGATATTTCAAATTTTGATTGCATATTAAGACTCATAGATAATTTTATAAGCCAACAAAAACATTACATAAGATTATTTAGTTGTTATAAGTGGCTTGGACAGAGCCTGGGAAGGGATCCTTCCTGGTTCTCTTAAAGAACAGCAGTTTTGAGAAATGTCTGCTCTATTTTGCTTATAAAGATGAGAAAGATAGGATGGATGATGCTATTTTCATGTCTATTTCTTTTTTAATTTTATTGATTTTTTATTTATTACAGTTTAGTCACTTGTGTCTCAGCTGTAGCCCCTCTCTTCTCCCTGCTATACTCTTTTTCCTCTCCTACTATCTGGCCCAAGCCTATCAGGTCTCATCAGGACTGGCCATATCAGCTTCCTCTGTGGCCTGACAAGGTTTCACATTCCCTCCCCAGGAGAGATGTTCAAAAAGTTGGCCACTGAGTTCATGTTAAAAACAGCCCTTGCTCTCCTTACAAAGGAATCTACTTGGTGTCTGAGCTGCCTATGGGCTACCTCTGAGCATGGGGTCTATATCCCCTCCATGTATGGTCCTTGGTTGGAACATTTGTTTCTGCCAGGATCCCTGGGCCATGATATTTTTGTTCCATCTCTCAGAAAATTAGGAATAGTTATACCTCAAGATCCAACTATACCACTCCAAGGCATATATACAAAAGATGCTCGAGTATACAACAACGACATTCACTCAACCATTTTTGTAGCAGATTTATTTATAATAGCTGGAAACTGGAAATAACCCTCAACATAGGAATGGATACAGAAATTGTGGTACATTTACACAATGGAATAGTACTTGGCAATTAAAAACTAGGAAATCATGCAATTTGCAGGCAAATGGATGGAATTACAAAAGATCACCCTGAGTGAGGAAACCCAGAAGCAGAGAGACACATATGGCGTATACTCATGTGTAAGTGGACATTAGCCATATAATATAGAATAAATGTACTAAAATTTATAGTCCTAAAGAAGCTAAGCAACAAAGAATGGCATTCAGAAGGGCAAACAAGATAGACATTGGAAGTGGGAGAAGACAGGGAAAAGGACAGTAGCCTATCACAGAGAGCCTCTGAAAGACTCTACCTAGCAGGGTGTCGAAGTAGATCCTTAGGCTCTTAGACAAACTTTGGGCAGAATGCAAGGAATCTTATGGAAGAAGTGGAAGATAGAAAGACCTGGAGGGGACAGGACCTCTATATGGAGACCAACAGAGTCATGTCTACTTTTTAAACTTCATGATTTTGCTATCATCTCCTTTATACACTTCTTTCTCCTGGGATATCTGACTTAATGGGATTTGGTAGTGGATGTTAACTTGCCAAAATTAAAGTAAATAAAAAACCACAGGGAAGTGATATCATGTGTCTTTGTATTCACTGACCCTGCAATTTGTGCTTTTATCACTTGCTCATTATCCTTCATGTATGGAACCCTAAAGTATTACAAATGGGAGGAGCTAGGTAAAGGCTTCTTGTGAGAACAGACTATGATACATGAGGTCTCTGGAATTAAATTTTACACCAATAACAGAAGCCTAGCTCACTGATTAGCCCAGTTGCAATGTGATTCTCCCATTCATTCATCAGCGATTTTTGCCCTTGTTCAAGGCAGCAATAAGGAGTGTATCAATGCAGTTGGGTCTCAGAGCACCCAATTTCCTCCATTGCTGGTAGGAGTGCAAAACTGTACAACCACTGAGGAAATCAATGTGAAGGTTTCTCAGAAAGTTGGGAATAGTTATACCTCAAGATCCAGCTAAACTACTCTTGGGCATATATCCAAAAGATGCTCTACCATACCACAAGGACACTTTTCATCTATGTTCATAGTAGCTTTATTTGTAATACCCAGAAACTGGAAACAACCAAGAAGTCCCTCAACTGAAGAATTTATAAAGAAAATGTGGTACATTTATGAAATAGAATACTACTCAGCTATTAAAATCAAAGAAATCATGCAATTTTCAAGCAAATGAATGAAACTAGAAAAGAGTGAGGTAACCCAGAATCAGAAAGACACGCATGGTATGTAGTCACTTATTGAAGGACAACAGCCATAAAGTACAGAATACTATAATCCATAGACCCAAAGAAACCAAGGAAGCCCCAAGGGAAGATGTTGAATCACACTCAGAACAGAAAATAAAATTAACATCTGAAGTAGACTGAGGGAGGGAGCTGGGTGGGAGACAGAGTAGAGAGGGTAACTGGGGAGGGGATCAGGTGTGCAGAGAACAGGAGTTGGGTAGGGGGAAGGATGGGGAGAGAGGACAAAAATGGATGTGGACATCTCTGGTACAGAAGAGGCTCTTGGGAGTTAGTGGGGTGACCTTAAAACTGAGACTTTTAGCAGTGGAGTTAAGGAGACTGGATTGGCCACCTCCAGTAGCCAGGTGGCTCTTCCAGTCAAGGGAGAAAACACCTCCCATAAAACCTTCACCCTCAAATTTCTCTTTCCTAGAAAAAAATGTAGAGGTAAAGATGGAACAGAGATCCACCCCATGGAAGAGAACCAACCCTTGTCACTATTAATGATACTCTGCTACAATTGCAGACAGGAACCTAGAATTGTCTTCTGAAAGGCTTTATCTAGCAACGGATGGAAACTAATGCACAGACTCACAGCTAAACAATAGGCTGAGATTAGGGAGTTTTATGACCTACAGAGCCAACTAACCTGGGCCCATGGGTGTTGAGGTTCACAGAGATTGAGCAACCAACCAAAGATCATGCATGGAATTGCCCTAGACCCCTGAACATAAATAGCAGATGTGTAGCTTGGTCAACATGTGGGTTGCCTAACAATAGACGTAAGGGCTATCTCTGACTGCTGACTGGCACTGGATCTCTTTCCCCTAGCTGGGCTGCCTTGTCAGACTCCTGTGGGAGAGGATACACTCAGTCCTTGTAGGACTTGAGATACCATGGTGGGTTGATACTCTTTGGGGGCCTCCCCTTCTTGGGAACAATGAAAGGGGAGAATGGGAGGCATGAGGGCAGGACTGAGAGAAGAGGAAGGAGGGCACTGGAATCAGGCTGTAAAGAAATTAAATTCAACCAAGGAGTAAGGTCTATTAGTGGATATTACCTAGAACCCCTGCTCAGATGTAGCGCGTGACAGCTCCGTATCCAAGTAGGTTCCCTCGTAAGGGGAACAGACACTGTCTCTGACATGAACTCAGTGGCTGGCTCTTTGACTATCCCCTTCCTTGAGGGGGGGGAGCAGCCTTGCTAGGCCACAGAGGAGGACATTGCAGCCAGTTCTGATGAGATTTGATAAGCTAGGTTCAGCTGGAAGTGGATGGGGACCTCCCCTATCAGTGGACTTTGAGAAGGGCATGGGAGGAGTTGAGGGAGGGTTTAATTGGAAGGGAATCAGGGAGAGAGTTGCAGCTAGGATATACAGCAAATGGAGCATAGTTAATGTAAAAAATAAAATTTAATACAAAAATTAAATTAATAAATACATGGGGAAAATGCATTGCTGCTCCTATAGCGGAACAGTGGAGGGAGGCAGACCTCTGAATTCTCCCTAATGAACTTTTGACCACTGTGTGCTGGCTTTTTATTTTCTGCAGAATACTGCTTTTATGAAAAATACCTACGAATGACCCTCACTTCCATAGCACATAGAAGATGAAATTAAAAGTGCTATAAGGAGATGTGGGCAAGAGTATACAGAGTAACAAACTTGGGAAAAGGGAAGGAAAAGGGGAAATTGGAGGGCCAGCAGGTGATGGGCAGGAACAAGACTATACATCAACAAAAAATGAGTGAAAGTGTATGTGCACGCATGCATGTGTGCTGTGGGGCAGGAAGGTTCCAGAGAAGAGATGATCTGTGTAATAGCTAGGCTGTTGGCTCTTGGTATCTATCAAGTTTAAATCTTTTACATTAAGTGATGCGGTATTTGTGTGTTAGCAGAGTACATTATCTGTGTTTGTTAAGTCGTTGCTCTATTTGTTATATGCAATGCAATGTAAATGCTCTCTTAATTACTGTCATAATTTAGAAATAAAATAACAACTAGGCCAAAATCTGTTAATGTCCATATACATGCTATTATTTTTCTTAATTTGTTTAAAATTCTCAGATAGAAAAATTGTAGGTGTGGATAGCCAATTATATATTTTAATTTGTTGTCCTTAGATAAGAGCACAGTCAGTGTAAGCAATTGTTGCCTGCTTTTTCTTTATTCTTCCCTAGCTTTTCTTAAGTGAATTTCTTATAACTTGTGTATTAAACACAAAAGTCATGAGTGTCAAAAGTACAGCATGTGACAGTTTACCTCATTAGTTTGCTCTGTCATGGACCTAGTATGATGCCTGACCCATTAAAAACAACCACCAAATATTTTCTTCTGTTTAATCTATACAGGATATCCTCCCATTGTCAGAGACAATATCGCCTTAAGAGTATGTGTCCGCCTCATCCTCATGAATAAGACATAATTATCCTGTGGTGTCAGGTCTCAGATGAGTACTGCATGTTGTTGAATGTCCCCATGATGCATTTTGTTCTCAGTTCTTGTTTGCTGCTGATCTCTCCCAACATGCTTTTCATCTTCTGATATTAGGCAAATAGTTTTATTTAAGAAAATCACTTTTTTTTTTGCAAGGCAACAATGGCTCATAAAATTATAGTTGGTATTTCCACCAGCCAGTGCTAATTCTCAGAATCTAAACAATTGGCAAAATAACTGCTGATTTAGCAGCTGCTTTATGCTACTGGGTAATTCAGGTAATTTTGCACACTATGGGTGCCCTTACAATGTCTAACGCCATAAACAGTATGAAATGGTGGATTTTTACCATCCATTTTGTGTGCTTCATAGTATAAAATCTCTCATTTGTGTTTTAATTATTAAACTTATTTTTTGTTGCTAAAATTACTGAATTTCTATAGTATTAATTATTAACTATTTGATGGTCACTAATAAAGATTTCCTTGAAGTAGTTACTGCATGTTCTGCTGGACACCATGCTGTGCAGGTTTTATTTATTCATTAATTTATTTTGTTTTAATTTGGAGAGAGATTTGTGACTAAAAGTTGACATGGTCATACTAAGGAAAATAAATTCATCTGAATCAATGAGAGAAGCAATCTCCTATTTTTTCCCACCCCCAGACATTGTAAGGCAACGTCTTTAGCGGGGAGCATGCAAAGTTCCATTATCAAGAAAGCAGCACAGCACAACTTTGTGGATTCCAGAAGTTGAGAAACAATGAAGTTTGATACCATGACCATGATGGCAAGAAGTACACAAAAAGGACATTTGCTCAACCATGTTTGTAGCAGTTTTATTTGTAATAGCCAGAAGCTGGAAACAACCAAGATGCCCCTCAACTGAAGAATGGATGCAGAAATTGTGGTATATCTATACAATGGAATATTAGTCAGCAATGAAAAATAAGGAAATCATGAAATTTGCAGGTAAATGGTGGGACCTAGAAAGGATCATCCTGAGTGAGTTGTCCCAGAAGCAAAAAGACACACACACTATATACTCACTCATATAGACATACAACAAAGGACAAACCCACTAAAATCTGTGCATCTAAAGAAACTAAGCAAGAGAGAGGACCCTACCTAAAACGGTCAATCCCCATCCTGAAAGGCAAAGAGGATGGACATCAGAAAAAGAAGAAAACAGGAAGCAACCTAGGAACCTACCACAGAGGGCCTCTGAAAGCCTCTGCCCTACAGACACTATCAAAGCAGATGCTGAGCCTGATGGGCAACTGTTGGGCAGAGTGAATGGAATTTTATGTAAGAACTGGGAAATAGTAACAGCTGGAGAGGCCAGGGCCTCCACAAAGAGAGCAACAGAACAAGAAAATTTGAACACAGGGAACTTCCCAGAGTCTCATACTCCAACCAAGGACTATTCATGGAGATAACCTAGAACCCCTGCACAGATGTGGTCCATGGCAGCTCAGTCTCCAAGTGGGTTACATAGTAATGTGAAGAGTGACTGCCTCTGACATAATCTGATTGGCCTGCTCTTTGATCACCTCCCCCTGGGGGGGAGCAGCCTTACCAGGCCACAGTATAGGACAATGCAGCCACTTTTGATGTGAACTGATGGACTAAGATCAGAAAGGAGAGGAGAACCTCCCCTGTCAGTGGACTTGGGGAGTGGCATGCATGCAGAGGGAGGAGGGTGGGATCGGGAGGGGAGCAGGGAGGGGCTTATGGGGGATGCAGAATAAATAAAGTGTAATTGATGAAAAATTAAAAAAAAAAAGAAAAAAAAGAAGAGATAATTTAAGAACCTTAAATGACTTTCAAAAGTGGAGGAAAACATGGAGTTAGTCAATTTACATGGAGCACATCTCGCCCCTGGGGGCAATGGTCTCCTGAACCTACTCAGACCTCAGACACCACCACTGCTAGTTCTAGAACTGATGCAGGATGTTCCAACGAGGGGGTTAAGGCTTCTTATAATATTTCCTATAAGTCCACACCTGTTTGTTTATATCCCCCATTTTTATTCATTCTTAGCCAGATAGAGCCAAGTAATTGTGGTAATGATACTTGCTTTTTTGCCCAATGCCGGAATGCTAGTGAATTTAGGTATGCCCTGGTTACTCGCATGCCTCGCTGGGTGCCTGTGCCCGTTGATGCCCCTCACGCTATGACTCTCTTCAGACAGAAAAGGGATCTTGGAACTACAGCCGCCACTGTTACTGCCATCTCATTGGCGGCTGTTGGAGCTACCACCGTGGTATCAGCCATGAGTCATACTATGTGGACTGCTCAGACCCTGAATAACCTTTTAGCCAATGTAGCTCATGCCTTAGATGTACAAAAAGGAATTAATGCTCAACTAAAAGGAGACTTGATGGTGTTCAATCAGAGGATTGACCTCGTGCAGGAGCAAATTGATACCCTATGGCAAATCGCTCAACTTGGCTGTCAATTGAAGTATGCTGGACTTTGAGTCACTAGCATACAACATGAGAATTTTTCCCGTGCTGCAAATCTGTCTAAACAATTGTCTAGCTATATTTTAGGTAATTGGACTGAAGAATTCGATACTATGATGGAACAGCTGAGAATGGCCATTGTTATGGCAAATTCTACCAGAGTGGACGCAGGACTAGCCACAGGAGTATCATCATGGATTGCTGCAGCCATGAATCATCTGAAGGAATGGGCGGGCATGGGAGCGTTAGCAGGCTTTCTGGTGTTGGTCTCCTTGGTTTGCCTGTGGTATATATGCAAGATTAGAGTCTCACAACAGCGTAATGCAGCCATGATCATTCAGGCCTTTACAGCCATTGAAGCAGGACAGTCTCCCCAAGCATGATTGGCTACCATAAAAAGCTAAAATGTTAAGCTCAGGATGCGAGGCTAAGCATTGCACTCAGGGTCAGTCGCTTTGGACCCAGAGAAGAGCATGTCTGATTGCATGCGGGTTGATGCCCCAGGTCCCGCCTCTGAGAAAAAGGTATTGCACAGGTCTGATGCTCTTTGGGTGGATGACACCTAAATGAACATTGGTACAATGTCCCAATTTATTTCTAATATCAGAGATCAGACCTCTACTCTTGCCTGATGCATCTAAAACAAAAAGGGGGAACTGTAGAGAGCTGCATAATGCCACGCCTTAAAGATGGAGCTGGTTTCCGCCTTCCACCTTCCCGATGGTGAGTGCTCTCTGTCACAAACAACTCCACATTTGGCTAAGGCTGAGGATCTGGCTTGCTTCCATGTATGTGGACCTATCTGCATTGCCCACGTGGCACGTTGGGGTTGGCTACCCAGAGGCTATTTAAGCTGTGGGCTGGCTTTCCCCAGGGTCAGATGATTGTTCAAGGTTCCTGAATAAACTGCATTGAGAAGAACAAAAAAAAAAAAAAAAAAAGATCAGAAAGAAGGAGAGGAGGACCTCCCCTATCAGTGGACTTGAGGAGAGGCATGCATGCATGCAGAAAGGGGGAGAGGGTGGGACCTGGAGGGGGGAGGGAGGGGCTTATGGGGGGATACAAAAGGAATAAAGTGTAATTAATAAAAGTTAAATAAAAAAATTTAAAAAAAAGAATGTTGTACATTTCATAAACTGGACTCCTGAGTTTGCAGAGATGTCTATACCAGATACCCAAACAAAACAACAAAAAAATTAAACAAACAAAAAACAATACCAACGAAACAAAACAAAAACAACAACACCAACAAAAACCTTCTGGAAACTTAAAAAAAAAATCTCTACCTGGTTTTAGGGAGACTGGGGGACTGGGGTCATGTCATGGTTAAGTTTCACAGTGTTATTGCCTATCAGTTTCTACTGTGTCCTCAGTCAGTCCTCGGCTCTCATCACACTTTACTGGCCTCTGTAGCGGTGAATCATATCCTACTGAATGATCTACTTTCACCACTTGGTTTACATCACCTGAACCTCTCAGATTCATTATTCTCCCTTTCTTGTCTTTCTCAATTTGCATTATGGTTCTGACACTGCTATCCAGCTGTGAAGTTGCCTGTGGCCATCTGATTTGGTTTTGCTGTTCAAGTACAATGGGGATGACCTACATTATGTCCAGCCAGCAGATTTTAGAGCCCTATACTGGCTAAAAATCCCAGGGGGAAGCTACTCCATCAAACCTCATCACAGAGACAGGACGACATAGATTTGAGCCCATAGCTTACCCAAAGAACATTTGGAACATGAACAAAAACACTTTTTGTCTGAATTATTAAAATTGGCTTAAATAAAGTAAACAAATAATAAAAAATTCAGTTTTTAAAGATTTAATTGTACCAATTATAATCCACAGAGTTAGATACAGACTTCAAGATTGTGCTACAAATAATATGCAATCCAGTCCAGGAATTTTGGAATATTAAACTTAGAGATGAGAATACTTAGATAGGATACGATGTATATTTCAGATATGGAAAATGAAATTCAAAAAATCATGTAAAATTGAGACTAAAATCCACTTGTCATAAAACAATGATCATTAATGCATGAACACAATGTAAAGGGACCCATGTTCTCCAACAACTGACCAAATTGCTCCCAGGAAATTAGCCACCTCCCATTTGATAGAGCAAGCCAGTACTGAGCATGGGGAAGCAAAAATGAAACAAAACAAAACAAAATAAAATAAAACAAAACACATAAAAGGTAACTCACTGGCTGAAATTTGAATGGTTACTTCCTTTATTAATATTTCCTAGGCAAATACACAGCTAAAATGGTTTAATAAATTATCATATTTATAAATATAAAATAAGACGTTTCTATCTACTTCATAGTATTAATAATACTTAAGGCAAGAATTCAATCTAAAATCTTCAAACTCTTTGCATCATAAATTTCTTGTACATAGCTACTTTGTGTTCACAATGTTTTCTCCATAAACTGATTTATTAATAAAGTGAGATTAAATATTATTTTTCTGTACACCTTTCAATAAAAGTGTATGTGTTTATCAAGAGGAAGTTTACAATTTAAACCAAAGAACTGTTAAGCTCTTGGATTTGTCATCCTTTTACAACAATCAAGGGTTAAGCTCTGAAACTGCTCTTTGTTTCACTTCTCTGTACCCTCTCCATGCTAGAAGTTTTACTGGACTAGATTGTGTTTTGCTAACATCTAATTTTAAAGAGATAATTGATAGAAATATATTAAAATCTTTATGATTCATAATAGAAACAATAAGACATAGATATAAAGTGAACTCTCATGTCAGTGGATAATTTTTTTTTAAAGCACAGTAAGGCACAACTCCTGAGCCTTCTTAGTCAGGGGGAAAGGAACTTACATGGAAATTATTGTCTAGTTCTATGCTCAACATCTGTCAAAATTTCCCTCCTTACTCTAAATTAATACCTCAACTATCAACAAGAAACAGGTACTAAAATAATTTGTTAATATTTATTGAGTAATTGGACATTGGGTACAGAGATGATCCTGTGAATTATTTTTCAGACTGAAAGTGTACATGGGGCTTTGGTTTATAAGTGAAAGGCTTATCAACACCTGGAGAGATTAAGTAAGCCTTCAAATTCCAGGCTTTAACATCATCTAGCAAATGCCAATTTGACTCTAAGCTCTATATTTTACAATAATGTAGCACGTTCTCTCTGTTTCTGTGGTTATGTTGTCTGTGATTAACATCAGAAGTTGCATCACTGTGAGATGTGTCCCTTCATGTCTTTTCTGGGAAGGATAGTCTCCATCAATCCCCGTGTCCCATCATTATACTCTCAGAACGAGAACATGCATATCATCAGGTAAAATCAATGAGCTGAAAGTGAAGGCTCTCCACGGCCCAGTTTCACTCTATTTGCACACAACTATTCTTGCTCACTTTAGTCCATCTCTGCTTCTGCCAAGTATTGGCCCTCTTCCACCTGCAGTCGAAGCTCCTTGAGAGAAGGATTACACTTATTTGTATTTTCCCCACTGAATGAGACACACAGATGAGGTGCTCATTTATAGATTTTGGATGAGTGAATAAAAGAGAGTGTGGCGTTAGCCTGTACCATAATGTAGCTATCTGAATTTCATTAACTCTTAAAGTTCTGGTTCTAAGACCCTTTCTTCCTTTTTCTGGAATGATTCCATCAGTTCTCACTAAGAGCATTTTGCCGTATGTGCATTAAAACGTCTGATAATAGATTGCAATGTATTTAGCTATGCTTGAAATCCTTAAACTTATCTCGACTAACTTAGTATACGAATAACAGACAGTAGAGGAAGTGATTATTCAAGCCCTGCCATACAGACAACAGCCAGAAAACATTTAGCCTACATTCAATCCAACTTGAGTATATTTTTCCAATTAAACAAAAGACGGTGGATTAGAAAGCTTCAGCACTCCCAGTGCTTGAGTTTATTTTCTACTTGTAAAGTTCTATGGAGATAGAGATACAGAAAGATTCCCATAGGCTACAACGTGAGAAAGTGAAAGATGAATGGAGCTTAGAGGTTTCATAAGAAATACAATCATCCGATATGAGATGGGGGAAGGGGTGTAGTCAACAGTAAGAAGTTTAAAAAAAAAATCTGTCTTCCTGCAAATCCCAGAATGATCACTGATAAGGCTGAGGCGCAGTGGGAATCTGATCCAGTCTGCTTGAATGAAAGATAAAACAAATGCAACAAAGTTTCTGAAGCTTTGCCTGACATAATCCCTCTTGTGCATGTTTTAGTGAATTTGGCCTCCCTGATATAGATTTGAAAAGAACAAAGGAACAACCTGCGGATTGAAATGGAAAAAGCAGCTTTATAGGTATAAGTCTCAGAAGGAAAGTATGAAGGGGAAGGGCAGTGATGAACTGTGCAGGACAGACCTTAGTCTGCCTATTGTTCTTTGCTTTTCTCTCTATGAGTATAATTTTTGCTGTGCTCGCATGTATTTTTAGAGAGATGATGGCATGTTCAATTAAAAATATACAGCTTGTAAATTGCTGATATTAAGATATTATGAATTTGATTTTTCAAAAAAATATTGTAACAGAAATATTATCCTTTGTTAATTTTCTTGTAAATTTTTTGTTGATGTTTAAAAGGTTTTATGTGTTTTTCAGTGTCACGGGAAAAAGTGAAACAAGGATGTTACTATAACAATGCAGAGTGAGATCTATCACTCGTTCATCTATGTTTTAAGATAGTGACAAGCTTACAGAGCTGATGTTTTAGTAATATTCAGTGTATAGTCTATGACAATTATGAAACAGATCCAGATATACCACTCCTAGGCATATATCCAAAATATGCTCAAATACACAAAAAGAACATTTGTTCAACCATGTTCATAGCAGCTTTATTTGTAATAGCCAGAACCTGGAAACTACCCAGATGCCCCTCAACTAAGGAATGGATACAGAAATGGTGGTACATTTACACAATGGAATACTACTCAGCAATTAAAAACAAAGAAATAATGACATTTGCAGGCAAATGGTGGGAACTAGAAAAAGATCATCCTGGTATCCCAGAAAGGTATCCCAGAAACAGAAAGACACACATGGTATATACTCACTTATAAGTGGATATTTGACATACAGTATAGGATTAAACATATTAAAATATGTATGCCTAAATGAGCTAAGTAAGAAGGAGGACCCCGGGTAAGATGATTAATCTTCACTCAGAAAGGCAAAAGGGATGGACATCAGAAGAAGAAGAAAACAGGAAGAAGGAAAGGAGCCTACCAGAGAAGGCCTCTGAAAGACTCTTTCCAGCAGGGTATCAAAGCAGATGCTGAGAATCATAGACAAACTTTGGGCAGAGTGCTGGGAATCTTATGAAAGAAGGGGGAGATAGTAAGATTTTGAGAGAACAAGAACTCCACAACAATAGCAACAGAACCAAAAATCTGGGCCCAGGGGTCTCTTCTTAGACTGTTACTCCAACCAAAGACCATTGATGGAGATAACCTAGAACACCTGCACAGATGTAGCCCATAGTAGCTCATTATCCAAGTGGGTTTCATAGTAAGATGAACAGGGACTGTCTCTGACATGAACTCAGTGCCTGGATCTTTGATAACCTACCCATAATGGGAGCCTTACCAGGCCACAGAGGAAAACAATGCAGCCAGTCCTGATGAGACCTGATAGGCTAGGGTCAGATGGAAGGGGAGGAGGACCTCTCCAATTGGTGTATTTGGAGAGGGGCATGGGAGGAGATGAGGTAGAGAGGGTAAGATTGGGAGGAAATGATGGAGGATGATAAACCTGAGATACAAAGTGAATAAACTGTAATTAATATAAAAAATAAAAATGAAAAGAATTATGAATCATTTTAAATGTTTGCTTCCCATCACTGAAACACTGAAACATCATTCTCTTGCTTTCTTTTTAATCTCTTGCTTCTTTGCTTCCTGCAGATACTATTACATATCAAAGGCTCTCTTGTTATCGTATCATTGTTTTGAGTCTCTGATAATGTCATGATGACAATATATGTGACATGATTATTCCCAATGAAATAAAGTTGAACTTAGAATACAATGATTTGTGAGAATACAAGGATAAACAAAAGTTTGTTTAAAATAACTCTTTATGTTATAACATAATCAGGTTTGCTACTAAAGTGTGTGTGGTCCTACACTGTCCGAAATTTCTGATGCTTTAATAATCCAGAATTATCTCTGCACTATATTTATTCTATATTTGAGAATTTATGACTCAAGAAATATACAATTAAAGTAACAGTGTACTTGAATTATACTTACAAAACTATATAAAAATGAAGAAATCAAAACAGTTGCACCACTTATTTTTTTCTTCTGCTTCTCTACCTTTACCTTGCCAGCTGAGTTTCTCCTGGATGGAATCCTCTAGAGCTTTAAAATTCAATAATGGATTGGTACCAAGTCACAGTCTCTAAACACTTAAAAGGTACAGTTTGTAATTTTTGGTCCTTGAGAAAGGAAATTTACTTTCCAATTGTCAACTGTGGGGCAGACAATTTGGCATCCTCTCCTACCCTTTCAATACATGAAGCTTCATGGTTCTTACTTGGAGATATCAGAGGTAGCAGCTGGAAGAGAGCTGCCTCTAATTCACGGCCTCACTTCTGCTCTATTGTGGCTTCTGAATAAAATGCACACAAACCCAAAGTAACAGTGCCTAAATTGTGTCTACAATGAATTGTGATATTACACAGATTCACAGATGAGACCAAAGTAATGCAGAATCTGGTGTTTTATGGTAACGCAGAATAAATAACATCATTTAAGAGACAGACATTTCCCACCTTTTGAGATTGGCACTCTACAAAATCCATGCTTGAGAATCACACAGCAGATTCACACAAAAAATATATTACAAAAACATTTGTGCTGAATGCTTAACAAAATGTAGGTTTGTGATTTGTGTGGTACTGCATTTGAAGCTATTCTTGGCTGTATACAACCTATGGACCATGTGTTAAACATTCTTCACAGCAGAATCCAAAACCCTTCCCACTGTCTATGATAAATTTCGCTTTAATATTCACACCATCCTTCCTCTTCTGCCCACTTTACTGTCAAATTCCAGACAACATCTTTAGGGGCTAGGGACTGACATATCATTTTAAGTCATCTCTTTTTTTCTTGCTATAGCTTCCAGTATTGGGAACAAATACTGCTTGGAGGATATTAGATCTACAAGAAAAGAGCTGATTCCAGTTACAAATGGAAGGTGATGATCCCAACATGAACTTTGGGAACTGTTTTTACTCCATGAGCTGCTATTGTCTTAAGTGCTTCAAATGTGGCCCAGAAAAGACAAACAATCTTCTGAAAATATCTCTACAGGAAGAGCCTTCTCCCCAGAACCTATAAAACATTCATAACTCCTTCATTGTGCTGTAAATCCTTAGCAGGAGTTGATAACAGTGGATGAATTTTTAATGTAACATTTATAAATGGTTATTAAAACTATCCTTAAAGTAAAGTGTCAGTTTATTTTTAATTAACTGTTGGCTATTTAAGTTCCCAGATGGCCTGGGGAAAGACCGATAGGCCCACATGTCAGTTTCTTTGCTTCTGCTCCATTTAACCCTTTGTTTGCTGTTATGAGGAAGATGAAGGAAAATGAGCTTGAAGGACTTAATCTCCAGTTGTAGTCTCAGGACACTTTTATATTTTATTTAAAATATTTTAAATTGTCTGTCAGTTACGATGGGTGCCAGATCATTTAGATGAGGATATTGTTTCTGAATCCCTGTAGGCCAAGCCACCTCCCTTAGCTCAACTCCCCCCCGCTAGAGAAAAAAAAAAACTATAAAAACAGATAGGTAGTTTCTCGAAAGTGGCATCAAAACATAGGGTAATTTCTCAGACTCAGTAGTACCCAGCTTGTGTAACCTTGAATACACTTCACTTTTCTACAGTACATTGTTTGTGATCTGTGAGGACAGTGACAAGAACTATTGAGCTTCCCTCAAGGCACTGTGATAGCAAGACTCTCTGTATAAGGTCTTTGATGCATCAACCTCTACAGTCCCCCGTGCCCCTGCTTATTTGGCTTTGTTGGTCTTCTTGTGTGGCTCCTGTCCATCCTCTTTTATATCCTCTTTCTTCCATAAGACTCCCTGTGATCTGTCCAATGTTTGGCTGTGAGTCTCTGCAAGTGTTTCAATCCTCTGCTGGTTGAAGTCTTTTAGAGGACATCTATGGTAGGTTCTCCTTTTCCCTTTCTTCTACTGCTTCCAGTGTCTGTATTTTTTTTTCCTTCTGAAGAAGAATTAAGCATATTTTCTAGAGTATTCCTTATTGTTTAGCTTCTTTAGGTCTGTAGATTTTAGTATGTTTATCTTGTATTATATGTCTAATATACACTTATAAGTGAGTGTATACCATGAGTGTCTTTCTGTTTCTGAGATTCCATCTCACAATGATCAGAATAGCTGAGATAAAAAACTCAAGTGATAACACATGCTAGAGAGAATGTGGAGAAAGGGGAACCCTCCTCCATTGCTGGTGGGAATGTAAACTTGTACAACCATTTTGGAAATCAGTCTGGAGCAAATGGATGGAACTAGAAAAGAAAATCTTGGGTGGAGGAAGGAATTACAATTGGTGGTCATCAAAGAAAAAAATTCTTTTCTCTAGAAGAATAAATTGCAGATAACTAAGTATTCCCAAACAAATAGCCTAGCCCTATGTCTTAGAAATATGGAAATTAAACTCTTGAAGACTCCACATAAAGATTTATAAAGAAGTTAGCTTAGGGAAACTATACAGCAGGAATTTTATTCCAGAAGTTTTCTCTTTATTGCATGATGACTTGGTTTGTTTTCCCAAATAAAAACTAGGAGCTTTGCATTCAAGAAATATGTGTTTTGTTAACAGCAGAAGGCCACAACAGATAGAATGAGTCAACTATAGAGGGACATAAAGCATCAAGTAATCAAATTTATAGTAAGGACTGAAAGTCATGATAAAAAGCTCATGAGACTAGCACTGTCTTCAAGAAGAAATTCGAGACAGCTCATTCAAGCAACTTAATGGCTGACTTAAGAACCCTAGAAAAAGAAGGAGTAGACACACCAAAAAGGAGTAGAAGGCTGGAAATAATCAAACTCAGGGCTGAAATCAATCAATTAGAAACAAGTAAAACAATTCAAAGAATCAATGAAACCAAGAGCTGGTTCTTTGAGAACATCAACAAGACAAACAAACCCTTAGCCAAGCTAACTAAAAGGCAGAGAGACACCATCCAAATCAACAAAATCAGAAATGAAAAGGGAGACATAACTACAGACACTGAGGAAATCCAAACAATCATTAGGACTTACTTCAAAAGTCTATATGCCACAACATTTGAAAATCTAAATGAAATGGACAATTTTCTTGATTGATTCGACTTACCAAAGCTGAATCAGGACCAGGTACATCAATTAAATAATACTATATCCCCCAAGGAAATAGAAGCAGTCATCGGAAGTCTCCCATCTCAAAAAAGCCCAGGACCAGATGGTTGCAATGCAGAATTCTACCAGACCTTCAAAGAAGATCTAACTCCAGTTCTCTTCAAAATATTCCACAAAATAGAAAGAGAAGGAACACTACCAAACTCATTCTATGAAGTCACAGTCACCTTGGTACCTGAACCACACAAAGACCCAACAATGTGATCCACCATATTAACAAACTGAAAGAGAAAAACCACATGATAATCTCTCTAGATGCTGAAAAAGCATTTGACAAAATCCAACATCCATTCATGTTTAAAGTCTTGGAGAGATCAGGGATACAAGGAACATATCTAAACATAGTAAAGGCGATATACAGCAAGCCTATAGCCAACATCAATCTGAAGAGAGAGAAACTTAAAGCAATCCCACTGAAATCAGGGACAAGACAAGGCTGCTCACTCTCTCCATATCTCTTAAACATTGTTCTGGAAGTCCTTGCTAGAGCAATAAGACAGTTGAAGGAGATCTAGGGGATACAAATTAGAAAGGAAGAAATCAAATTATCACAATTTGCAGATGATATAATATCATATACGGGAGTGACCCCAAAAACTCTACCAGGGAAATCCTACAGCTGATAAACACCTTCAACAAAGTGGCCGGGTACAAAATTAACTAAAAAAAAAAAATCAGTAGCCTTCCTGTATACAAAAGACAAAAGGGCTGAGAAAGAATTAGGGAAACAACACCTTTCACAATAGCCAAAAATGACATAAAGTACCTTGGTGTAACCCTAACCAAGAAAGTCAAAGAATTGTATGAAAAAAATTTCCAGTCTCTGAAGAAAGAATTAGAAGAAGATATCAGAAGATGGAAAGATCTCCCATGCTCATGGCTTGGCAGGATTAACAGAGTAAAAATGGCCATCTTACCAAAAGCAATCTACAGATTCAATGCAATGCCCATCAAATTACCAACACAATTCTTTACAGACCTGGAAAGAAAAATTCTCAACTTCATATGGAATAACAAGAAACCCAGAATTGCTAAAACAATCCTCTACAATAAAAGATCTCCTGGAGGTATCTCCATCCCTGATCTTAAGCTGTACTATAGAGCAACAGGAACATAAACTGCGTGGTACTGGTATAGAAATAGAATGGTGGGTCACTGGAACAAAACAGAAGACCCAGAAATAAACCCACACACTTATGGACACCTGATCTTTGACAGAGATGCCAAAACCATACAGTGGAAAAAAAGATAGCATCTTCAACAAATGGTGCTGGTCTAACTGGATGTCTACATGTAAAAAAATGCAAATAGATCCATACTTATTACCCTGCACAAAACTGAAGTCCAAGTGGATGAAAGACCTCAACATAAAACCAGACACATTAAATCGATTAGAAAAAAAAAAGTGGGGAATACCTTAGAACTCATTGGCACAGGAGAAAACTTCCTCAACAGAACACCAACAGCACAGGCTCTAAGAGCAACAATCAATAAATGGGACCTCATGAAACTGAAAAGCTTCTGTAAAGGAAAGGACACCATCATCAAAACAAAACGACTGCCTACAGATTGGGAAAGAATATTCACTAACCCTTTATCTGACAGAGGGCTAATGTCCAGTATATATAAAGAACTAAAGAAGCTGAAAAGCAGCAAACCAAGTAATCCAATTAAAAAATGGGGAACAGAGCTAAACAGAGGATTCTCTGTAGAGGAATATTGAATGGCAGAGAAACACTTAAAGAAATGCTCAACATCATTAGTAATTAGGGAAATGCAAATCAAAATGACCCTGAGTTTTTCCCTTACACCCATCAGAATGGCCAAGATGAAAAACTCAATTGACAGCACATGCTGGAGAGGTTGTGGAGAAAGGGGAACCTTCCTCCACTGCTGGTGGGAATATAAACTCGTACAACCACTCTGGAAATCAATCTGGCACTCTCTCAGACAACTAGGAATAGTGTTTCCTCAAGATCCAGCCATACCACTCCTGGGCATATATCCAAAAGAGGCTCAAGTACACAATAAGGACATTTCCCAACCATGCTTGTATCAGCCTTATTTGTAATAGCCAGAAGCTGGAAACAACCCAGATGCCCCTCAAGTGAAGAATGGATGCAGAAATTGTGGTACATCTACGTAAAGTAGTATTACTTTGCAATGAAAAATAAGGAAATCATGAAATTTGCAGGTAAATGGTGGGACATGGAAATGATCACCCTGAGTGAGCTGTTCCAGAGGCAGAAAGACACACACGGTATATACTCATATAGACATGTAATATACGATAAACCTACTAAAATCTGTACATCTAAAGAAACTAATCAGGAGAGAGGACCCTGACTAAAACGCTCAATCCCCATTTGAAAGGCAAAGAGGATGGACATCAGAAGAAGAAGAAAACAGGAATCAAGGTAGGAACCTGTCACAGAGGGCCTCTGAAACGCTCTGCCCTGCAGACTATTAAAGCAGACAAAGAGACTTATGGCCAATGGCTGGGCAGAGTGCACGGAATCTTATGTAAGAAGTGGGAAATACTAAGAGGTGGAAAGGACAGGAAACCCACAAGGAGAGCAACAGAACCAGAAATTTTGAACACAGGGGTCTAACCAGAGAATCATACTCCAACCAAGTACCATGCATGGAGATAACCTAGAACCCCTGCCCAGATGTAGCCCATGGCAGTTTAGTGTCCAAGTAGGTTCCATAGTAATGGGAAGAGGGACTGCCTCTGACATGACCTTATTGGCCTGCTCTTTGATCACATTGCCCTGAGGGGGAGCAGCCTTACCAGGCCACAGAAGATGACAATGCAGCCACTCCTGATGAGATCTGATAGACTGAGATCAGAAGGAAGGAGAGGAGGCCCTCCCATATCAGTGGACTTGGGCAGGGGCATTCCTGAAGAAGGGAGAGGGAGGGTGGGACCAGGAGGGAAGGAAGGAGGGGCTTGTGGGGGAATACAAAGTGAATAAAGTGTAATTAATAAAATAAAATAAAATGTAAGTAAATTAAAAAATAAATAAAAAGTAATGAAAGCAGTTAATGGACTAAAACGTAAAGCTCCTGAGCCAAAATAAACACTTCCTTTTAATAATTTTTAAAAAAGGTCATGTGACTTAAAATAAACGGGATTCACATAAGTTAAAAAGTCATGTTTTCTCTCATTTCTATACCCTAGAAATTTTTATAGATACATAAATTTACATACACTTATATTTTAATTTGTAAAACACATAAGTATGAATTAAATATATATGTTGTGCAAAAAATACACACAGCATAATTTGGGTAGTGTAAGAAAGTGAGGAAAGAAAGGACATGATGATAAGACTGGTCCATGGACTCTTCCAGATCGAAGTGGCATCCATCATTCCTTCAGTAGTATTGAGGATCGTAGCAGATAAAAACAAAGAGATTTTGTTCCCTTTGTCACGTGGACTAAAGAAGCAAATATGATAGTCAAGAGGGCTTGGATTTTGAACTTTGCAACTCTCATCCAATATTTATTCAGTTCAATTTATTATTTGAAGAAGATGTGTTAGGTGCTCAGATTTCAGGTTGAAGACAGTAGTTGCCTCTTGAAACTGATACTGTGCAACTCTATCCACTGTTGATTATTCAGGTTTTTCACAGGGCTCCTCAAGGGTTGTGTTGTCTGTTTCTACTGTTACCTTTCTAACATGCTCTTCAAGGTGGTGGGATCATGGGAGGGCTTCATGGGAGGCCTTATTTTCCATGCATACTCTTTGCTTATTGTTAGCTCAAGGGTTTGGACTCTGCCCCTGTATTTCTCATTATTCATCTTTCCACCTCCTCTTTTGGATTTCAGCTAAAAGCTTTCCTTTCTCAGGAAAGAGATCTTGAAATCCCAGGTTATCTACTGAAGCAGTAACCAGAACTTGAAAAGCAAATTAAATAATGGATTTGCTTAATTTTCTAGTCTCTGCTGCAATGCCATACATGTATCCATGGAAGGCAAATGCTTCTTTTTCCCACTGTTACTCTGTGACTTAGTGTTATGTCTGCATGTAATGGAACTTCAATATGCATTTTCTGAATAACTGATAAGACACATATAAACGCTATTTTCAGAATGGTAGCTCCAGAGAGCAAGTTATCCTCATGAATCTTACTTTCTGTAACAGATCCATCATCTCC
Organism: Meriones unguiculatus; assembly: GCF_030254825.1. Classification (NCBI taxonomy): domain Eukaryota; kingdom Metazoa; phylum Chordata; class Mammalia; order Rodentia; family Muridae; genus Meriones; species Meriones unguiculatus. The sequence continues at coordinate 185,442,070 of NC_083351.1, forward strand.
AGCCTTATCTAACCATCTCTTGTTCTATTTTTATACATTTGCAAGCTCTATATCTCAGAAATGTCAGGCTCAGAACCAAATTGTATAATCTTTGTACACAATTGCCAGAACCCAAAGGTTTTTGTTCTTTTTGTATTTTTCAATTTACTTATAAAATTGGGGTGCTGGTGGGAAAGTCTATTCTAATAGGGACATTTATTTTGCTATGAAAATAACTAGTAATTATGCTCTCTAAATGAACTTGACTTTGTGGCTGGTGTCAGATTTTGCTAAGTGCCCTGGGCCCAACTGAGACTAATTAGGTCTACATTAAATATTAAAACTCTCTGACACCCTGGTTTTAACGGTGACAGAAGAGAAAAAATTCTGTAACCTAATCTACACCCAACAGGGGTAATTTATGTTCACTTTTTATAACAAAAGAAAATCCAATTATGTTGCTGGCTGGCAGATACATTTAAAGGAGAAATTAACGTAAAAAATTGCATAAACACACAGACACACAGAACACATAAAGTAGCACAAAATGTCAACAGATAGCCCTTGTTTGCTCCCAACTACATCAAATGCCTGTTGATTGTTCTCTTATAAACTCCTATTAGGAAGGGAAATAGCTTTCTGCCTATAAACGTGTTCAATATAATGTAGAAGCAGGGAGTCAGAATGGAACTTCAGATGGTAAAATATGATAATACCACTTTCCCACAGAAAAGGCCAGTTCTCTATGAACTTCATTTTCCATTCATCACTAAAACATGGTTTTGTTTTTTTTTTATTTCCTTCAATGTTTTGGGTTGTTGAGAGAGTAATATGCTTTTTACTTGTTTATTTTTTACAAGCCTAGGAGAGTCCAAGTTTATGAAACCTAGTGTAAGTCCCCACTCATTACTGGATGGATGGATTGAGGGATGGATGCATGGATGGATGGACAGGTGGATGGTCATGGGCAAGTTATAAAGAGCCATTACGTTTCTACTCTAATTTCAATAAAATAAAGAGTAGACCTGAAGATCATTATGTTAAGTGGAATAAGAGTCTCAGAGAGAGAAATGTGTTCTATCACATATGTTTTCCAGATTCTCCCTTAGCCTTATGTCTCTCTTTATAACTGTACATATGTATAATTATGATGTATATTTATATAGGGCATATAAATACAAGAGTAAGTAAAAATAAGTACAAATAACTAAAAGTGGGTAGATAGAGCACTGTAATGAAATGCATGTGATATAAAAGTAGAGTGAGGGAATCTTGTTAAGAAGGAAGGAGACCAGAAATGGAAGCAGATGGGAAGAGGACAGGACAATGAAGAAAGGAGAAATAAGAACTAAATATAAGAATGTTCATGTTTAAAAATGCCATAATGAAGCCCATTATGTACTGTGGTTACTAAGAATTTACTTTAAGAAACACAGCTTGTCCCTTTGTCTCTTAAAGAGCCATATGATAGGGAGGTGGCATAATTCTTTCATTCCTGTGTCTAAACTCTTAAGTAATTTCTGCCTTGGATACTACAAGAAATAAAAGCATACATCATAGCTACATAAGTATTGCTTACATGTTTTGAAGGCTTTAAGTAAGAAAGCAATGAGTAGTTTCAAGTTCAATGTCTTTATAGTGCAAAGGGTAAGCACGTATAGGTGGACAAATGGTGGAGAATCGTGTTTTGCCTGTACTTCCAGGTGCAGTAAAAAGAAAAAAGGAGATTCTCGTTTCCTCATGTAGTCATGTCATCATATGAATAAAAATATAAAAATCACATCTTCACCAATTCAAATAACTTATTTTCTTGGGAAATTATCAATCTTAATTTTCTTTTTATACTTTAAAATATATTTTACCTTATTAGGGTAATATTCCTTCTTATTTTCATCATTATTTCATTTTTACCTGACTTTTATATGGACTTCAAATGTGTAGTAGAAAGTGTTAGACCCTGTGGAAAATTAAAACAAGAAAAATACACTTTAAATCTAAAAGGTTAGATTGGGCTGATGATTTACGGTAGAAAACTTTTCTAGCATGCACAATGCTCTGAGTTCAATTGCCAGAACTATAAGCAAACAAATAAACAAACAAAAGGATATTTAATATACAGTCTTGAAACAACCTAATAACCTAAGGATACCTCAGTATTTTTATTTTAATACTTTATAATTCAACCCAGGTTATTAAATGTATATCAGTCTATTCCTTTCTTTTTGCTTACCGCTCATTTAATTTTCCAAAATTTGAAAATAAAGATAACTCATATGAAATGGGGTAAAATAACATTGTAAGACAAAAGGCAAAAACAAGCTAGCAAGCAAGCAAGCAAACAAACAAACAAATAGGACTTCCCCAAACAATACTATAGTAATAAAATAGTACAAATCAGGAAACCTGTATTCCAACTCTCTTCCATCATTAAGACGTCAGAAGCTTTCTTACTCTGGATGCCAGTAATGTAATGCACTAGAGGGTCATATAATAATAGCCCTTGCCTCTTTCAACTCTCCATTCAGCTCATGGGTGGGGAGGTAACTACATATAATAGGTTTGAGTAGGATGTACTCTTTGGAGAAAGAACCTTTCTGTAGCATTTTAAGGATCGGTCTGAAAATTAGGGTGGCATCACCCTATTGCTATAAATTAGATTTGCCACATACCTGTTAAAATGATTATAGTGTTGGTAATATTAATGCTCTTTTGAACTGCACAGTACGGAGGGCCTTTCTGCACTTACTGGATCGCGGTGCGATTCCTCTTTAAAGAGACTGTGATGAAAGAACTGTGCAATCAACTTGCCCAATATGACTGCCCTCTATTCCCTCTCATGAGTGCAATAGCCTTCAGAGACACATTTATTTATTTATTTCCCCTTCTTCTCTGCAAAAGTAGATTATGAACGTATAGAAGAGAGCAAAGCCATTTACAATCAAATGTAGCAAGTTATGCAGGTTACAAGAAAGCTTTGGCTGTCTTCAGTGTGTGACAAAGGACTGACAATGAAAAGAAAAGTGAGCTAAGGAGCATAAAATACCAGCATGCACCACTCTATTTTTCTTCAGACTGGGATCTTGAAAATGATCAGTGAGGTAGTCTCACTAGAACCACAGTGTTTGCTTCAGGCCTGAAATATGGAAGATGGTATAACAAAGGGTTTATTAGTTGTCTTGAGAGAGATTTTAGATGATACATTGAAATACAGAATAAGTCCTTTTGGTTCATATTTCTGTTCTCTCTTCTTCTACTGTTCTTTCTTTATCCCTCTCTTCATTTGCTCTGCTCATTACAGCATTTTAAATATTTGCAAATCAGAGTTGGTAATCAATAGAGCTTTCCCATCATAGTCTCCTTTTCCTGAAAAAAAAAAACAATCTCACCTAATTTTTGTCCAAATTCCTAGAAAGTCAGGGTATTCCACTGCCTCCTACTTTAAGATTATTAATATTGCAAATAAAATTTAACAGTTGTTGAGCATTGTTATACAGTGGGCTCTAGATTAATTGCTCTTATTTTATCCTCAAAATTCTTTCATGAGACTTTTGTACCAGTCATTTGTTTTTCAGTTGAGAATCCTGAGGACCAACACTGACACATATATAAAGCAGGCATTGCCTTTGATCACATCAGCTTCCTGGTCAGCCAGGATGGGAGAGGACGTTTCCTCATTTTCCCGCTGTCCATAACTTCCTAACCGTGATGGCCTAAAAAGCACTCTGAGGCCTTGAGCCGAAAGAAACCTGAACCTTCTTTAAGGCATTGTGTCACAGCAAAGTAAAAAGTAATTAATCCAGAAAATCACTGTGAGATGTGGGACTGCTATTGGGATAACCCTCACCAGGCAGTTTTTGGACTTTTGGACTAATCCTCAGAGAAAGTTTGTAGCCACAGGATAAATCCTAGGAATTCTGTAATTAGAACTCATTCAGATATTCTTGTATCAGTTAAAAGACAAAAATACCTGTACAGATATAAAGAGTAAAGACTGCACTCATAAAACTTCAGAAGGGTACAAGATGCTGCCAAGAAATTGGGGAAAAGACTTTGCATGTCAAAAGAACCTGATGGATTCTCTTCATGACATTAAAATTTGAGCGAAGTTGTAGTTTAAAAAATGTTTTTATTTTTTTTTTTATGTTTTTACAGAAGAAATCTTGGGACAACAGTTGTGGGCTGTTGTATTGTTGATATTGGAAAGTTTTAGCTAGCTTTACAGTCAGATTATAGAGCAAAACTGAGGCATATAAATATGAAAACTCAAAACTCCAAGAGAAGGAGTTTTTAGTCTACTTACACTTTTAAAAATGTATGGACAGATTCGTTGTGATTGTTAAATAGAAATTATGTAATTTATGCTGAGATGATAATACAGGTGATTTGAAAGTGAATTACCTGTGCTAACGGTGCCGGGACATGAAAACGGCGACATTTTAAAGGGTCTTTATATTTTTAGAAAGCCTAAAATATAATTGCCCTACCAGTGAGGACTTCTGCAATATCTCTGTTTAAAATAGGAATGCTCACAAAGTGCTTTCCTAGAAATAGTTACTAGGGACCACAAAAGCCATGATTCAGAAGGAGCTTGGTGGCTGGTCTGTGTTTGGCAGTAGAACTTTGAGTTGTAAACATGGTTTTGATTTGATAGATGTATAGATGCAGTAGAGACAGGCTCATCAAAGTTAGAAACAAGGGTCTAGGGGAAAAAAACCACAAAAACAGACAAGTTGGAGAAATTATTTATTTGCTTTTATATATCTTTTAAATCTGCTGCATGTCACAGAGGTAGCCCATGGCAGTTCAATGTCCAAGTGGCCTCCATAGTAATGGGGACAGGGACTGCCTCTGACAGGAACTGATTGGCCTGCTCATTGATCACTTTGCCCTGAGGTGGGAGCAGCCTTACTAGGCCACAGAAGAAGACAATGCAGCCACTCCTGATGAGACCTGATAGACTAGGATCAGAGGGAAAGGGAGGAGGACCTCCCCTATCAGTGGACTGGGAGAGTGGCATGGGTGGGAAAGATGGAGGGTGGAGTTGAGAGGGGAGGATGAAGGGAGGTACAGGGGGGATACAAAGTGAATAAACTGTAATTAATAAAAATAAAAATAATTAAATTAAAAATTGACCAACCTGTCAAAAAAAATCTGCTGCATGTTACTCTGTGACAGAAATATCAGGTTACAGTGGAGGCTACAGGATAGTTGAGAGGTCTGGAATATGGAAAAATCAGCCAAAAGCTTTAGGCAATAGTGGACCCTGTCTATCGAAAAGGATATTTGTTATGCAAACAATGGTGGGATAAGAGGACTGGGAATTCACAAGCCCACTGAGGCTGATATAATGCTGAACATACATGTTTGGCATATAACAGCAGTGTTTAGTGTTTTCTGTTTCTTTTTATATTTGCTTTGTTTCAGGGTTTATGTTTGTTTGTTTGTTACTGTTTTTAGTATTTTTCAACATATCCATTTAGGAATAAGAACATTCACTCTATGTCTGGGTATGTTATAAACATATAACATTCATATGTGTTTTACAGGTGCTGGCAGTTGAGAATTTGTATGGAATCCCAATAAACCTAGTACAGGCATGGTATTGTTCTTTCATTAGAATTAATTATGTTTTATTAATTACAATTTATTCACTTTGTATGCCAGCTATAGCCCCCTCCATCATCCCTTCCCACTCCGACTCTCCCTCCCACATCTCCATCTGTAACCCTCCACAAGTCCAATGACAGGGGAGATCCTCCTCACCTTCCATCTGGCCCTAGCCTATCAAGGTCTCATCAGGACTGGCTGTATTCTCTTCCCCTGGTGGCCTGGTAAAACTGCTCCCCTCTCAGTGGAAAGTGATCAAGAAACCAGTCACTGAGTTCATGTCAGAGACAGTCCCTGTTCCCATTACTATGGAACCCACTTAGAGACTGAGCTGCTATGAGCTACATCTGTGCAGGGGTTCTAGGTTATCTCCATGAATAGTCTTTGGTTGGAGTATCAGGCTTAGAAAAGACCCCTGGTGACAATATGTGTTTGCATTTTAATAATGGTTAGCTGCTAAATGATCATAAAATGTGTTATAATACAACATGCCATTTTCTACAAATATAGTTTTGAACCAAGAATGCTGGAACAGTTGCTTAAAAAAGAAGATACAAGAGGAGCATTCTCACATCTGATTGTTTTGTTGTAGTTGTTGTTTTTATTTGTTTGTTTGTTTTTGTTTTAATAAAAGTGGCAAATTGTAAAAAAAAAAAAAAAAGAAAAAAAGAAAAGACCCCTGGGTGTAGATATTTTCGTTCTTTTGCTCTCCTTGTGGAGCTCCTGTCCCTTCCAGTTTTTTTTTATCTCCTTCTTTCATAAGATACCTTGCACTCTGACCTAGCTGTCATTGAGTAGCAAGTTGTTCAGTTTCCATGTGTGTAGGCTTTTCACTATTTCTGTTGTTGTTGAGGTTCAACTTAATCCGTGGTGGTCAGATAGCATACAAGGGATTATTTAAATCTTCTCCTATCTGTTGAGGCTTGCTTTATGACCAACTATATGGTCTATTTTGTAGAAGGTTCCATGAGGTGCTGAGAAGAAGGTAAATTCTTTTGTGTTTGGGTGTAAGGTTCTGTAAATGTCTGTTAGGTCCTTTTGATTCATGACCTCTGTTAAAGTCATTGTTTCTTTGTTTAATTTCTATTTTCTTGATCTGACATTTTTTGAGAGTGGGGTGTTGAAGTCTCCCACTATTAATATGTGGGGATCTATGTGTGGTTTAAGTGTTATTAATGTTTCTTTTACAAATGTGATTGCCCTTGTATTTGGTGCATAGATGTTCAGGATTGTGATTTCTTCCTGGTGGAATTTTCTCTTGATGAGTATGAAGTGTCTTTCCTCATCTCTTTAATCTTGGTTGAAAGTCTATTTTATCAGATATTAGAATGGCTACTCCTGCTTACTTTTTGAGTCCATTTGCTTGGAAAACCATCTTCTGGCCCTTTATTCTCAAGTAATATCTATCTTTGTGACTTAGGTGTGTTTCTTGTATGCAACAGTTTGTTGGGTCTTGTTTACGGATCCATTCTGTTAGTCTGTGTCTTTTTATTGGAGAATTGAGTCCTTTGATGTTGAGAGAGATTAATGATAGATGGCTGTTAGATCCTTTGATTTTACTCTTGTCTATGGTAGTTTGTTTGTATGCTTGGCTACTTTCAGTTTTGCTGTAGTGAGGTTATTTATTTCCTGTGTTTTCCTGAGAGTATGTAGTTTTCTTGGGTGGTATTTTTCTTCCTAGTATCTTCTGTAATGTTGGATTTCTGTACATGTATTGTTGGAATTTTTTTTCATTGAATATCTTATTTTCTCCATCTATGATGACTAAGAGTTTTGCTGGGTATACTAGCCTGGGCTGACATCTGTGTTATTTTAGGGTCTGCATGATATCCTTCCAGGCCCTTCTGGCTTTTATCATCTCTTTTGAGATGTCAGCTGTGATTCTGATGGGTTTGCCATTATATGTTACTTGGCCTTTTTCCCTTGCAGCTTTTAGTATTTTTTCTTTGTTTTGTATACTTACTGATTTGATTATTATGTGTGGAAGCATTTTCTTTTCTGATCTAATTTAGTAAGTGTTCTTTATGCTTCTTGTATGCTTATAGGCCTCTCCTTTAAATTGGGGACATTTTTTTCTATGATTTTGTTGAAAATATTTTCTGTGTCTTGGAGACAGGAATCTTCTTTTTCTTCTATTCCTATTATTCTTAGGTTTTGTCTTCTCATGTTGTCGTGGATTTCTTGGATGGTTTGTGTCAGGAATTTTTTTAGATTCAATATTTTCTTTAAATTTATCATTGATTTCTTTCATTGTATTTTCCAAATCTGAGATTCTTTCTTCCATCTTTTGTTGTCTGTTGGTCATGCTTACCTCTGTACTTCCTGTTTTCTTCCCTAAGTTCTTCCTCTCCATTATTTCCTCCTTTTTTAAAAAATTTTTTCCAATTCTATCTTCAGATAATGCACCATTTTGTTGATTTCCTTCATCTGTTTGACTATATTTTCTTGTTTCTCCTTCAATTCCTTCACCTGTTTGTTTGAACATTCCTCTGTTTCTTTTATTTCTTTCAATGACTTCATTATTTCCTCTTTTAATGCCACAAACTCTTTGGCTGCATCTTCCTGTATTTCTTTACGGATGGCCATAATCTGTTTGACTCTATCTTCCTGAAGCTCTTTACACATTTTATTTGTTTCCTCCAATATCCTCTTCATAAGCATAGATGTAAGGTCATCTTCTTGAATTTCACTTATGTTGGTGTTTCCAGGTCTACTTTTCCCTGGATAACTAGGTTCTGGAGATGCCAAATTGCTTTGTCTTTTGTTGGTTGTGCTTTTATGCTGGCCTCTCCCCTTCTGGCTGTCACAGGTGTTATCTGTTAATTTCTGGTGCCTGCTGGGTTGCTGGGGTGGGAAGAATCCCTTTGGCATTGTTCTCAAGGAGGTCTCCTCAGCTTTTGGGGTATTGTCAGGTGAATGGTGGTGCATTTCAGGAATTGTCAAAGTTCATCTCAGGTGTATGGATCTGTGTGGTAACTGTGGTGTCCAGGAAAGCTCTCCTCTCATCAGAAGTCCTGGACATGGCTTTCCTGCTGTTGGGTTTCTTGCTCTGAAATTAGTGAGCTATTGCTGCTGCTCTTATACTTTGTTTTCTGGGCACAGCCCTCTTGGAGAACCAGAGAGCCTGAGGTTTCCTCAGTTTAGCTAGGCATAACTGGTCCCACCTTGGAGCAGTATTTGAGGGCTGCTCCAATGGCTCTCAGGCATTTGTAGGTCTGAGGTTGCAGCTGTGTGCCCCAATACCCTAGCAATAATCAATGGCAGGTGAGTACAGCACTCATGCGTACAGTAGGAGGCCAGAGCATGCAGGAACTGAAAAACTTTTCTGGAACTGGGTGTCCTGAGGTTGGACCTGGTGTTTCCTCCAATGTGTGGTTCCCTCCTGAGAGGGACACCCAGCTTATGGTATTTTGGGGTCTGCAGTTCTGTCTGGGATGATGAGTAGAACATGCTGGCACAAGCATGTGGCTCTGCCTTGCTGGTGACTGGACACCTGGGCACCTGGGCACCTGGGCACCTGCAGTTACTCAGGAACTTTTCTGGAGAACTGTTTGGCTTGTGGGGTGGGGTATTGGATGAGTGCTCTGAGGTCAGACCTGTTGTTCCCCTCACCACAGCATTTCCACCCAGTAGAGAAACTCATCTCTGGTGCCCTGGGGCCCTCAGTTCTGTCTGGGATGGTGAGTTGGGTGCACAGGCAGGACTCTGTGCTGGTGGCTAAGCACTGCACTCTGGGCTGGCTGCTGTGGGCTTGCCGGACCCAGATCTTTTCCAGGAATTGTAGGAGTGACCTAAGGTCGGTCCCGATCGTTTCCTGCACCATGGGGTTTTCTCTCTACTGGAAGTTCCAGTCTCTGATGTTGTGGGGCCCACAGTTCAGTCTGGGACAGTGATAAGAGCATGCTGGTGGTGTGTGCCTGGCGAGACTAGGAACTCTTCTGCAGTTTAGCTGTGTGACCTGAAGCTGATTGAATCTCACACCTTGGGGGTTCCTCTCACCTGGGAAACACAATTGCTGGCATTTTAGGACCCGGAGTTCCAACTGCTAGTCACTGTGCAGATCCTGTGCTGTGCTGCTGGTCAGAAAGAGTGTCCTACTGCACAGCCATCTTGGATCTCCCACCTTTGTTTTTCTCTTAAAGCAAGGGAGAGCCAAGAATTCTTGGCCCAAAGTTGACACTCACAGTGAGGTGCTGCTCCAGTACTGTGGCATGACATAGATGAACTATTGTTCAGTGCTGTTCGGAATGTCTAGGCCACTGGGTGTACTGGCACAGCTCATCTGCCTCAGAGTCCTAGATTTCCCTCTAGAAAGGCCCAAGTACATGAGCACAAATTATCTGATGAAGTTTCTGGACTATAAGACAGAGTAAACTGGGAGATTGGGAGAAACTGATTCTAAGAAAATGAGGAAGCTTAAAAATAAAGTATAACTTTACATAGTTTCAGGGCCTTTTAAGACTTTTAAGTTTAAACTGTATCTGGAGCACTAAAATATAATTGAAATTGAAATATAAATTAAGACTTAAAAGATAAATGTGATCCCTTCTTCTCTCTCTTGCTCACTTCTCCTACCTGGAATGAGTTGTCCACCAGAACTAGGATGATCAAAACTAATGCATGTCATCAGGGTTAGATCTGACTCTCATCATTTCTAGAGTGAGAATCTGGCTCCTCTTTGCTTAGGTCAAAGCAGGGTACAGAAGATCTGCAATGACTCTGTGAAGTTAATGCTTACATTCTACCAGGCCTCCAAATCACAAAGGGCCAGGCATCCTTTGTTTTCATAGGAATTATGTTGGATATCAGCAGTGTCAAACTCTAGGGCCTTTTCCACTGGACAAAAGTACCTTCTAGCAAGATCTATTGGTTAGATGGAAACATTTTGACATCTTTTTATGTTATCAGGTAACCGTAAAGTATTTATTGTGACTGGTACCCACTATTTGATTCTATTCCTCCTTATGCAATTAAGGTCTTCGAGTGTCCTGTTTCCTTCCAGGCTTTCCATACCTGCTGTGTCTCAAGCCGAGGATGCTCTAGGCCTCTCTGTCTGGCCTCTGCCAGGGACCTCTTTCAGCAGGTCTGTTTGATCTGTGATCTTTCCAGTCACTTGGCTTTATCAGAATAATGTGAACTAAGCCTTGTACTTTTGTGGAACATAAACCACTGCCCTCCGACTTCTGTTTCTTCTGTTAATATGCTCTAGCACAGAACAAGGGCTCAGAAATGACCAGCCTCTTATGGTCTGGTCCCAAGGATTCTTGCCTATGTTTTGGAACAGAAAAAGAATTTGCGATTAAACATGGTGTCCATTGAATATCACATGGACCTAGGGTTGTAAACTTTCTTCTCATCCCCCGTGACAAGGAAGTGGTCTTTTATTTATTGAAGTCTATCTTGCTCTTTAAGTAATTATTTTAGCAGCCTCATTTGCACAAATTTTCTTTTCTTTTCTTTTCTTTTATTTTATTTTGTTTTTTTTTATCAGTTACATTTTATTAACTCTGTATCCCAGCCGTGTCCCGATCCCTCATTCCCTCCCAGTCCCTCCCTCCCTCCCTCATCTCCACCGTGCCCCTTTCCAAGTCCACTGATAGGGGGGGACCTCCTCCCCATTCATCTGACCCTGTTTTATCAGGTATCTTCAGGACTGGCTGCAAAGCCCTCCTCTGTGGCCTAACAGGACTGCTCCTCCCTTCGGGGGTGGGGAGACCAAAGAGCCAGTCATTGAGTTCCTGTTAGAAATAGTCCTTGTTCCCCTCACTTTGGGAAACCAATTGGTTACTGAGCTACCACAGGCTACATCTGAGTGGAGGTTCTAGGTTCTAGGTTATATCCATACATGGTCCTTGGTTGAATGTCTCAGAAAAGACCCTGTGCCCAGATATATTTGGTCCTTGTGGAGCTCCTATCCTTTCCCCATCAGACTAACTCCCCTTCTTTCTTATGATTCCCTGTACTCTGCCAAAGGTTTGGTCATGAGTCTTTGCTTTGAAAACACTGCTAGTTAGAGTCTTTCAGATGCGCTCAGTAGACTCCTGTCATACAAATTTTCAGTGACTCCAAATGTGCTATCTTTTTCTTTGAGAAAAGGCTGAAATACTCTTGCTGTTCTCCCTCTGTATCTTAAAACTCCTGCCTGTGTTTGTGTAGAACACAACTCCAGCACCACGCTGTTAAGGTGAAAACACTGTAACCCCGCCAGGTAACTGTTAAGTCATGCTACAGCCTCCATGTTGTTCTATATAAAATTAAAAAATAATAAATGTTTTTATTAACAAAAAATAGAAAATGTCAGTAAACAAAAGACGACTAGAATATAGGAAGGGCATTGAATATGGAGGCACCAGAGATATGAGGTGTGAAACTTGGGTGGGATGGAAAGCAGGGGCCATTGCCTAAGTGGTTGGCTTAGACAGTCTGACTCTAATGAGCTACTGCAGAAATGTTTAAGGAACAGTAAACTTACTTAGACTTGTGTAATCTGCCTTATCTAATCTAAATTAGATTCATGTTTAAGATGGTAGTGTTGCCTATGAAATGGGAATAAATTGAGGAAAGTAATAAATGCAAATAAGGCATCTATTAAGAAGTCTTATAGAACCTATGGTCAAAAAATCAAAAATAAAACAAAAAAATAAAGAACTTGTACTAAAGTCATAAAAATAGGTGACGAGTATCCACAAGTGGCATATAAGAATTACACTATTTTATGTGGGATTACATGTGACAGTGAGTAAGGAACATGAGAACTGTAGAACATGTAATAGCTGTAAATGTTTTCCATCCAAGAAAACTTGATCCATAGCCTTGACAAAGTGGTAAGATGAAAACAAATAATATTAAACAAATGAAAGGAAGCTTGGCTATGTAGAATAATCCTACTTTATACCTGGGAAATTTAAATAAGACTTCATAATGACATTTGAAGCATGCCTCAGTGTATGAACAATTTAGGATGTAGATGGGATAAGTCTGTGCAATTAAAGTTATCTACATATGTGAGGTAATACTTTCTTTAAAAAAATTTAAAACTTTATTATTTATTTATTTTTTATGAAATAAATATTTTTATTTTATTTTATTTTTTATTTCAATGCAGTTTATTCAGGAACCTTGAACAATCCTCGGACCCTGGGGAAAGCCAGCCCACAGCTTAAATAGCCTCTGGGTAGCCAACCCCAGCGTCCCACCTGGGCAATGCAGATAGGTCCACATACATGGAAGCAAGCCAGATCCTCAGCCTTAGCCAAATGTGGAGTTGTTTGTGACAGAGAGCACTCACCATCAGGAAGGTGGAAGGCAGAAACCAGCTCCATCTTTAAGGTGCGGCATTATGCAGCTCTCTCCCTTTTTGTTTTAGATGCATCAGGCAAGAGTAGAGGTCTGATAACTTTATTATTTATTATTTGTATATGTGTATGACAATGTGGGTTATATGCACATGTGTGCAAGTACCCATAAAAGTCCAACTTGGATATCAAATCCTCTGGAGCTGTGGTTACAAGTGATTATGAGCCACCCAATACAGTTTCTCTGTAAGAAGAATACATACTCTAACCATGGAGACACCTCTATAATGACAGGTACGCCTTCTATAGTTGTAATCACATTTGACAGAATGCCCTGAACACATACAAATATCAAAAATTGTATGCATTGTAATATAACATGCAGTATGTCAGTAGATGCTAATATTTTCTACTTATGCACATAAAGTGAGTCATAGAATTTAAGGCACTCAGTAAAGCATAACCTAGATAAATGAACTAAATTGAATGTTTTGACTCTAAGTTGAATCTGTTTTGAACTTAAATTTGATGGTTTTTAAAACTTTAAATTCATAATTACACCATCTGTTCCTAGTGGTTTATGCTTATTTTTCCTTATAGCACTAAGACTAGCATATACATATTTTATTTGTTTATTTGACTTTATTTTCTGCAATTTCCACTAGAGTTTTAAGCTTTTTGAAAGTCAAGATTTTACTGCTTTTCATCCTCTTTAATCCTAACATTATGAGGGTCTATCCATTAAAGTTAATGGGATTAATAGATTTTAAAGACAGATGAATCTAAACCCTTTTTCCTAGCACCACTAACCAAAAAAAAATCTACTTAATTAAAATATATCAGTTTTTAACATTATTGATATAATTTTACTTAGTCAATCTATACTTTGATATTATCATGCTTTCTTTTTTATATCATACCAATCTGTCAACAGTAATTTATTGATCTATACACAAGGTACAAGGGTGACTATGAAGACATATGAGACAATCTGATTCCTCAAGGAAGATATGATATATTTGAAGACATGTGACATAAAGTTTTGAAAGGTTAAGTAACACTAACTCTGCTGTAGGATCAATATACCAAGACTACATTAGGACAAAATTGAAGTGTCAAAGAGAATAATCAATGTGATAAATACTATGGGAGATAAGAAGAAGAAAGATATGTAGGCAATTGAGTCAATCTATTTTTGTCTCAGAGAAAGCAATGTTAGACTAACATTTCAAATGTTTTTGGATGAAGAGACCAACTATATAAGGTTAAGCTGGGCAACAAAAACCAAAACATGCTTGGTAAATAAGCTGGAATAATAGAAAGTAGAATTAGTAGCCTACATCAACAGAAAGAACAATAGAGTTGCTAAAGTAAGCATCAGATATTTCATACTTCAACCAGCATGGGTTCCAAGAATGTCTCTGAAGCTCATTGTTTAACTAATCAAGTACTTTTAGTCTGAAGCACATCGTATATAAAAATATTTCCAACTTGTACATGAATTGGTAAGATTTACTTTAATAAGGTATACAACACTTAAAAAAGTACTTCCCTGATAATATCATGCATGGGAGGGTTTATGGCAAGCGTATTATGTTAAAAGAGTGTTGGTTCAAGACTTAGGGAACATTCACAGCTTCCTTTCTATTCTATAATGTAATCAGGATAAGAACTTTAAGGGAGAGTTAAAAGAGTGTTGGTTCAAGACTTAGGGAACATTCGCAGCTTCCTTTCTATTCTATAATGTAATCAGGATAAGAATTTTAAGGGAGAGTTTTTACCAGACATCTGGGGCAAATGCCAGCTGTTCCTGTAGGTCTCCACTACTTTTGATCTTGGAAAAAGTACCAAGAGATCCTTGGTACTTTGGGATACTGGAGTTAGGAAGTTATTTACAAGCAAGGTAAGCTTCCAGGGATAAGCAACAGGACAGTGATATTTGTATTTGTTTTTGCTCATTCAAGCATGTGTTGAGAATGAGAGACATACACTATTGACTGATGTAGAATAATGAAGACCGATTCCTCCATTTGTGTACTCAAAAGGTTGTATGTTGCACTCCCAAAGCATTGCTAATGCACTAAACACCGACCTATCAGGAGCATGTCAAGAGTTGTGGTAAAAGCCCTGCTTAGCATTGAGAGTACAGTGCAGTTTGTAAAATTAAATACTCTGTGAGGACGATAGTGCAGCCAACACTAAGAACTGGGTAGGGAAGTAAAGGACACAAACATTGACGTATAGTGATGGGTAAACTGAGACAGACAGGAATACATAGGCTGTAGTAAGGAAGAAAATATTTTCCAGATGGGGAGATGAGATGAGCACAGGTCTGGAGGCAGTAAAGCCAGTGTCATTAATATGGCATCCATATGGCTGCCAGGGATTCAGTTGTTCAGGATCAGAAATAGACAACTAACAAAGTTGGAATCGTCTTTAAGTTATGTTAAGGACTTGGATCAGTGTCTAAAATTAACACAACAGGTTTAATCAGAAAGGGTAATAAGAGGATCCAGAATATCTTTTATTTTATTTTACTTTTAATTGTAGTATGTATGTGTGTGTGTGTGTGTGTGTGTGTGTGTGTGTGAGAGAGAGAGAGAGAGAGAGAGACAGAGAGAGAGAGAGAGAGAGAGAGAGAGGAGATTGTTCATATAGAATATGAGCGTGAGTACAGTGTTCATGAAAGTTAGGACATGGTGTCAGATTTGGAAGTGTAGTTCCATGTGGTTGTGAAGCACGACAGTGGTACTGGGATCCAACTCTGGTCCTCTGCAAGAACAGTACATACTCTGACCCACTGAGCTCAATAGCTCCAAGAGCATAAATTTCTGTCAATCAAATTGAGGCCTCCACTCAAACCTTTGCATGTGAACTCTAGCAAGTTAGTCAGTTTCTGTGGACCTGACATCATCACCTTATGTGAAAATAATCAGTCACTTTTAATGTTTTAGAGCATCTTATAAAGTTTAGAGAAAAAAATATCTACAACTGTACTTTGCACATACAGGACTAAAATAACTAATAATTCTCTTCTTTTGAAATTATGTTAGCTGTGTAAATTTCTCAGTATTTAATGTATATACTGTGTTTCAGAAGGGCTGGTGAGAATCTAGAGATTGGGGTTATAGGCAACTATGAGCTGCTAGTCCTGCAATCTAAACTTTTGTTCTCTTCAAGAACAGTGTTGAAATCTATACACCTAAAAAAGAAAATCAAGATAGCGGACATGGGGTAAGATGATCAATCCTCGTTTAGAAAGACAGATGGGGTGTGCATTGAATGTATGACAGGAGTCTACTGAGCGCATCTGAAAGACTTTAACTAGCAGTGTTTTCAAAGCAAAGACTCATGACCAAACCTTTGGCAGAGTACAGGGAATCATAAGAAAGAAGGGGAGTTAGTCTGATGAGGAAAGGATAGGAGCTCCACAAGGACCAAATATATCTGGGCACAGGGTCTTTTCTGAGACTGACATTCAACCAAGGACCATGTATGGATATAACCTAGAACCTCCGCTCAGATGTAGCCTGTGGTAGCTCAGTAACCAATTGGTTTCCCAAAGTGAGGGGAACAAGGACTATTTCTAACAGGAACTCAATGACTGGCTCTTTGGCCTCTCCACCCCCCAAGGGAGGAGTAGTCCTGTTAGGCCACAGAGGAGGGCTTTGCAGCCAGTCCTGAAGATACCTGATAAACAGGATCAGATGAATGGGGAGGAGGTCTCCCCCATCAGTGGACTTGTAAAGGGGCATAGAGGAGATGAGGGAAGGAGGGAGGAAGGGAGGGACTGGGAGGAAATGAGGTAGCGGGACACAGCTGGGATACAGCATTAATAAAATGTAACTGATAAGAAAAAAATAAAAAAAAATTTAACAAAAAAAAAAGAAGAACAGTGAGTGCTCTTAACCACTATCTCAGGATACCTTTTTAAGTTAGCTGTCTACCATCACAAGTCAGTAAAAGCATATGAAAATCAAACACATAATTCAGATGCATTTTATGTTTTCTTATATACTTTTACAGAAGCTGTGCAATAGACTCAAATAATTAGGTATTTTATTTAGGACAATGTAGCCAATAAATTATGTGACTACTAAAGATGTAGGTTTATTCATCTGTCTTTATTAATGCTTCAAGTTACCACACATTTTACACTGAACACACACATCTCTTTGAAGTAAATGAATTTCAAATGTTCAGTAACTCTATAGGCTAACAGTTATTCTTTGGGTCAGTACAGGCCTTCACAGCGATAGTTCCACCAATGCATGTGGGTAACATATGGCGTGTGGGGATAGGAAAGGCTCTGGGGAATGTTGAAGTAGAAGAACTGCTGTGCAATACCCTTGGTAGTCAATGAGCTCACATTGAATTAATCTTCGTGCTGGGTCTGCCCTGAAAAAACTAACACTTAGCTATTGGTGAACAGGCATTGGGACATCGCTGGAAACAGGATGCTTCTCAAATATTTACTTACCTGTCTACACGAGTACTTTTGTTACATAATTATATCTAGGAAAGACAACGGCTGAAGAGGATGAACTTTTAAAGTAGAGAGTGAAGTAGGTACAATTTATAGGACATGTGAATGGCCTAAGAACCAGGTGGAAGAGTGGCTATCAGGGCAGATATTAAAATCCTGAAAAGATAGAGTGTGGTCAGAATAGAGCAAGGAAATATTGAGAAAGGATATTTTGAAAGTGTGTTTTAAAAGGTAAATGCATAAATATT
The DNA here is from genome assembly GCF_030254825.1 of Meriones unguiculatus. Lineage (NCBI taxonomy): Eukaryota > Metazoa > Chordata > Mammalia > Rodentia > Muridae > Meriones > Meriones unguiculatus. The sequence goes on from NC_083351.1 coordinate 185,459,685, forward strand.
TACCAAAACATATAACCAAATATTTATAGATAGAATACCCTATATATTTCAGACTCTTGCTGGACCTTCCTTTCCACAAGAATGAATCACCCACCGGTGGAATGAATTTTGTGGTTCCTCAGCAGAATGTAGTTATAATCATTGATACCCACATCTAAAATCCACTGAGCTTGTTGGACCTACATTGCTAATGTGTAAAATCTGATTTCACAGGTTCCCAAAGGTTTCAAGTCCTTACCTTGCTGGGAAGGGAGAATCAAACAGCTTCCTTCCCTGTGGATTGTTTTAAGATAGGGAGGTACACACAGCAAGGAGGTACAATTACAGAGGAGGTACAGTTAATGCAACCTCTACTCGTCGACAAGCACAGACCTTTTCTTCCCAGTAGGCTCACAGGCTAACAGCATGCCTTGGCAAGTGCAAGTTTAATTAAAGTCACAGCTCACTTGGCAGCACCTCAACTCCACACCCACCTTCAGACCCTATTTACACTGAATCTTTCTTCTGCAATGATTTACCTCTCTAGATTTGTTCTTCCACTGTGAAGAAAAAGCAAGTTTCTCTAGTAGAATTCTGCTGTTTCCTATCATATACCCAATGCTTGCTGATTGTATTTGTAAATATCTCAGAGAACTCTAAGCTCCTTCACAATGTATGAATTCAAATAGATACCACATGAATGGAAGCAGGGGTCAGTTCCTGTATCCCAGCTGTCAGAACAAAACTTAACCCCAGATCTTCACCAATCTGTATATTCTACTGAGTATTTATTTATTTTATAGATAGGAAAATGCCTGATCAGTTTTGGCCAGTAGTCAAACTTTCATTGCTTTACTCCAAAGTACATCTGCATTCCCTTGGATAACTCTGCCTTATGTTGGGATACAAGAAAAACGTCAGCATCACATCTACAGCTGGAGCTCATGATGGACAGAAGGCTCTAAGAACCCAGTCCAGGATGTAAGATCAGAACTGTGACTCTAGACCAATAAAGAGTCAAGGAAATGCTTGATTTGAATCACAATTACTTATCTGTGGTTGATGAAGCTGCATTCCTTCACCCTTGGATATGTGATAACTGTGCCTGCTTTGTAAGCAGTGTTTTTACTGGCTAGCCTCTGCAACTAATCTAAAGGGTTTACAGCTTTGCTGGGGAGAAGATAGTCTCCTAGGAGACTGCTTCAGTGCTTAGAGCTTCCCAGGCTACTACCTCTCTAGACAAGCTAAACTGGAGTTCCTACCACCTTCTTTTTTCAGTAATATAACAGAACTCATAGAACTCTGTAGTCACTAAACTTGTGATTACAGGCTTATCATAGTTGAAACTAGCAAAAAGTAGGAAAATGGGGAAGCCAGTTCTGTCTGCAGTACCACACTTTCTTGGCACATCAGTGTGTATCAACAGCTAGACAGCTTCATCAGCTTCTGGTAAGTAAAAACTTAATCATTTTTGACACCATCAGTTTTATTCTTAAACTATGTTAGGATTGATCATAAAGACCACAGTTAAAACCAATTGAATTGCAGTCTGGGGAACTTACACTGAATATTCCAAAGATTAACCAGCCTTCAGTAAGGAGTCAGGGACAAAGGCCAGTAAAGTAATGACATATTGAATGCTACATGAATATTGACTCACACTGGGGTCAGACATCACTTATGTAAATGTCTGAACTGTAAATACTTCAGCTATATGGGTCATGTAGTTTCTATGGCTATTCTGCTCTATTTTTAAATAATCCCCAAAAGTTTAAAACTCATTTTAGCTCACATTGCTTCTTAATGTGTACCATTATTAAACTAATCAATATTGTTTACTTGACATGAAATATTAATAACCTGTGACATAATATATTAAAATCATATAATTATAACAGACTATAGATATACTTTTGTTGTTCTTGGACTGTTGTTTTGATGTTTTCATTATCAGAATATTGAGGGAAACATTTTTTTTTTCAAACTACATAATGCAAAAGGTAGGGAAAGTTTAGTTAAAAATCTCATCCAAGAAGTTGAATTGTTCCTTTGTAAATGCAGGGCTATTTCCAACAAATGGAATTCCATGCTCAGTCTAAAGTAGAATTTTTTTTGCCGTAGTTTAGGTTAAGATTTGTAAAAAGATTTTCTACTTCATCCACTGTTTGTCATTTGCTTTCACACCCCATTGTCTTGATTGATCTAAAATGGAACTGTTCTCTGCCAGAGCTCTCTACATTGTCAAAAGAAGAAATTTTGAAACTTCAGATTACTGCCTGGTTGAGAGGGTCTTTTCTTCTGTCTTTACCATTTTTAAACTGATGTGTCTGCACTGGCTTTTCCTGCTTAAAGGAAGTTTTGTCCTGACTGAGGTAAGAAATACATAACCATGGACTACAGCATGTTGTGCTCATTTTTAAAAGCATTTATGTTTTTAAACAAAATATATTTACATCATTCCTTCCAATGGCTTCCATGTCCTCCTCCTTCTGAAATTCATGGCTTCTTTGTTGAATATTATATAATACATATTTTATACAGATCAGTACGTACAACCTGTTGAGTCCTTTTTTTTTTCCCACTAACCACTTGATATTGGATAGAAAATTAGGGGTTCATCCCTGGAAAAGGATAATTCTCCCTTGATTAGTTGTCATATATTGCCTGAAGTTGTTCCTTTAGGAAAGGGCCTGGTGAGATTCTACCTATTCACATTGTATGTGAGCTGTTGTAGTTGTTAGCACCCTAGTCAGCCATGCAGAGGAATTATATTCTTATAAGCCACAGGGCTGGAATTAATGTGATATCAACACTATCAGTTATTTTTCTCAAGTTCCATATAAATTGATACTAATAAGAAAAGAAAGATGAAGTAGTCATCTTTGACTTTGATTTTAGAGATTGGCATAGTATTTTGGCACAGAACGCAACAACAGTGACTAACGAACAAGAGCCAAGGAAATCAGTTTAAAGATTTAAACCAGTGGGTTTTTTGCTTTTGGTTTTTTGTTTGTTTGTTTGTTTGTTTTTTGTTTGTTTGTTTGTTTTTGTTTTGTTTTTACAAATTGTGTGAACATCAGTCTCATTTTATTTTTAAATGCCTTCCCCGAGGCAAGGAGTGGACAAATTATGTAACATTTGTCTAAAGTGATAGTTTAATTACCACTCTAAAATACTGAAATATTTTGAAATACCACTAAAAAGTCAAATGCAAAGAATTCATAATAATCTTTACGTTGATTTGCAGTCTCACTTTTCTTTGTTGAGCTTTGGATTGGAAGGAACAAAATCTAAGCAGAAAGAAAACAGCTCTCTGGGGTCAGCATAACTTTGGAGTCTCTGCAATTAGAAAATTATACTTAATAAAAAATAGAGACTACTGAGTAGTATTCCATTGTATAAGTGTACCAATAATTTCTTTATCCATTCCTCGGTTGAGGGACATTTAGGTTGTTTCCAGATTCTGGCCATTAGGAATAAATCTGCTATGAACATAGTTGAGTCACATCCTAATTGATCAGTGTTACAGCTTTTGGGTATATGTCCAAGAATGGTATAATTAGATCTTGAGGTAGCACTATTCCTAATTTTCTGAGAAAGTGCCAGATTGATTTCCAAAGTGGTTGTACAATTTTAAAACAAGGAAATTATAAAATTTGCAGGCAAATGGATAGAACTAAAACGATCATCCTGAGTGAGGTAACCCAGAAGCAGAAAGGCACACATGGTATACAGTCACTTGTAGCTGGATATTAGCCATATAACATAGGATAAACATGCTGAGATCTATAGTCCTACAGAAGCTAAACAACAGAGAGGACCCTTGGAAAGATGCATAATCCTCAATCAGAGAGGCAAACAGGTGGACATCAGGAATGGAAAACAAGAGAGAACGGGTAAGAAGCCTTCCACATAGGTTCTTTGAAAGACTATACTCATCAAGGTATCGAAATAGAGGTTGAGATTCATAGCCAAACTTTGGGCAGAGTTCAGGGAATCTTATGAAAGAAGGGAGAGATAGAAAGATTTGGAGGAGAAAGAACCTCCACAAGGAGAAAAACAGAGCCAACAAATCTGGTACCAGGGAGGCCTGCAGAGAATGAAGGATCAAGGACCATGCATAAAGAAGACCAAGACCACCCTGCTCAGATATAATCCATGGGCAGCTTAGTGGGTCCCTAGTAAGGGGATCAGGGACAGTCATTGACAAGAACTCGGTTGTCAGCTCTTTGATCAACTTCCCCTGGCAAGGTGGCTTAAGTAGACCACAGAGAAAGAAGATCCAGACAGACCTGATGAGCCCTGATAGGGTAGGGATAGATAGGAGGACCTCCCCTATCAGTGGACTAGGGAGAGACATAGGAGAAGAAGAGGAATGGAAGGTGGGAAAAAGAGATGATGTAGAAGGCTGAAGCAGGGATACAAAATGAATGAATTCTTTAATTGTAATTAAAATTTTTATATTAATTAGAGTTTATAACTTTGTATCCCAACTGTAGCCTCCACCCACATTCCCTACCAATCCCACTCTCCCGCCCTCATCTCTCATTGCCCTTTCCAAGTCCACTGATAGGGGAGGTCCTCGTCCCTTTCCATCTGTCCCAAGCTTATCAGATCAGGACTGGCTGCAATATCCTCCTCTGTGTCCTGGCAAGGCTGCTACCCCCTCAGGGGGGGTTGATGGTCAAAGAGTCAGCCACTGAGTTCATGTCAGAGACAATCCCTGTTCCCCTTACTAGGGAACCCACTTGGATAATGAGCTGCCATGGGCTGCATCTGAGAAGGGGCTCTAGGTTATATCCATGAATGGTCCTTGTTTGGAGTGTCAGTCTCAGAAAAGACCCTTGTGCTCAGATTTTTGTTTCTGTTACCCTCCTTGTGGAGCTCCTGTCCTCTCCAGGTCCCACTATCTCCCCCTTTTTTCAAAAGATTCCCTGAACTCTGCCTAAAGTTTGGTTAAGAGTCTCAGCATATGCTTTGATGCACTGCTGGGTAGAACCTCTCAGAGACTCTATGTGGTAGGCTCTTGTCCTGTTTCCTGTTTTCTCCTTTTTCCAATCTCCATCCAGTTTATCTTTCTGAGTGACAGTTGATCATTTTACCCAGGGTCCTCCTTCTTGCTTAGCTTCTTTTTTTAATTTTTTTATATTAATCACAAGTTATTTACTTTGTATCCCAGCCATAGACCCCTCCCACATTCCCTCCCAATTCCACCCTCCTTCCCTCATCTCCTCCCTGTCCCTTTCCAAGTCCACTGCTAGGGGAGGTCCTCTTCCTCTTCCATCTGTCCATAGCTTATCACAGATTTTAGTATGAGTATCATATATTATATGTCTAATATCCACTTATACGTGAGTATATACCATGTGTGTCTTTCTGCCTGTGGGATACATCACTCAGGATGATCTTTTCTACATCCCACCATTTCCCTGCAGATTTCATGATTTTCTTGTTTTTAATTGCAGAGTAGTAATAAATAAGAAGAAGAAAGAGAAAATAGAGAATACTGTCTAGGAGGCTGGTAACTTTCATGAAAACAGAGAGAATATATTGGACTTATTCCAATTAAGCAAGAAAGATAATTAGAATATTTAAAACAGTGGCTTTTGTATCTTTTATACATTATTAATGCAGAACAATGTCCCTCCCTTTTTATTGCTGAAGATAAAACTTCTGACCTTGAAGAATTGTCTGGTAATTTGATGGGAATTGCATTGAATTTGTAGACTGCTTTTGGTCAGATGGCCATTTTTACTATGTTAATCCTACCAAGCCATGAGCATGGGAGATCTTTTCATCTTCTGATATCTTCTTCTAATTCTTTCTTTAGAGACTTGAATTTTTTTTTCACACAAGTCTTTGACTTGCTTGGTTAGGGTTACACCAAGGTATTTAATGTCTTTTGTGGCTATTATGAAGGATGTTGTTTCCCTGATTTCTTTCTCAAGTAGCATGCATGGAGATAACCCAGAACCCATGCACAGATGTAACCCATGACAGTTCAGTCTCCTAGTGGGTTCCATAGTAATAGAAACAGGGACTGTCTCTGACATGAACTGATTGGCCTGCTCTTTGAACACCTCCCCCTGAGGGGGGAGCAGCCAATCCTGATGAGATCTAACAGATTAGGATCAGAAGGAAGGGAAAGAAGACCTTCCCTACCAGTAGACTTGGGGAGGGGCATGCTTGGAGAAGGAGGAGAAAAGGAGGAGTTGGGAGGGAAGGAGGGAGGGAACTACAGGGAGGATACAAAGTAAATAAAGTGTAATTAATAAAAAATTAAAATAAAATACAAAAAAAGAGAATTGTCTGGTTTTACAGTACAGCTAGAGAACAGGGATGGAGATACCTTCAGAAGATCTTTTATTATAGAGGATCATTTTAACAATTCTGGGTTTCTTGTTATTCCATATGAAGCTGAGAATTTTTCTTTCAAGTTCTATAAAGAATTGTGTTGGTAATTTGATGGGGGTTGCATTGACTACATAGATTGCTTTTGGTAAGATGGCTACTTTTACTATGTTAATCATGCCAAGCCATGAGCATGGGAGATCTTTCCATCCTCTGATATTTTCTTCTAATTCTTTCTTCACAGACTGGAAATTGTTTTCTTATGAGTCTTTGACTTGCTTGTTAGAATCATACCACAGTACAGTATGACCTTTGTGGCTATTGTGAAAGATGTTGTTTCCTTAAATTCTTTTTCAGCCGATTTGTCTTTTGTATACAGGAGGGCCTCTGATTTTTTTTTTTTGAGTTAATTTTGTTTCCAGCCACTTTGCTGAAGGTGTTCCCTTGTAGAATTTTTGGGGTTACTTGTGTATTTATCCTATCATCTGCAAATTTAATACTTGACTTCTTCCTTTCCAACCCTTAGTTTTGAGACATGATTTCTCATTGAATCTGGAGCTCCTCCTTTCAGCTAGGATGTTTGGACAGTGAGCTAGGGTCTGCTTGTGTCTATCTTACCAGCACAGGCATTACAGACACAAGCCATGTCTGGCCTATAGTACATGAGCACTTATGATCTGAATTCAAGTCCTCAGGGTTAGATAGCAGGTGTTTCTCTGACTCATCTAAGTCCTCACATCACACTTTTAATTTTGATGTGGTACATTTACACAATGGAATACCACTCAGCAATTAAACACAAGGAAATCATGACATTTACAGGCACAAGGTGGGAAGTAGAAAAGATCATCATGAGTGAGGTATCCCAGAAGCAGAAAGACACACATGGTGTATTCTGACGTATAAGTGAATATTAGACATATAATATAGGATCCTCATATTAAAATCTGTACACCTAAAGAAGCTAAGTAAGAAGGAGGACCCTGGGTAAGATGGTCAATCCTCAGTCAGAAAAGCAAACAGGATAGACATGGAAAGAGGGTGAAAACAAGGAACAAGACAGGAGCCTATCACAGAGGGATTCTGAAAGACTCTACTAAGCAGGGTATTAAAGCAGATGCTGGGACTCATAGTCAAACTTTGGGCAGAATGCAGGGAATCTTAGGAAAGAAGGAGGAGATAAAAAGACCTGGAAGAGACAGGAACTCTACAAGGAGAGCAAAAGAACCAAATAATCTGGGTTCAGGGATCTTTTATGAGACAGATACTTTTATGAGACAAATAACACCAAAGACTATTCATGGAGATAGCCTAGAACCCCTTCTCAGATGTAGCCCATTGAAGGTCAGTATCCAAGTGTTTTCCTTAGTAAGGGGAACAGGGGCTGTCTCTGACATGAACTCTGTGGCTGGCTCTTTGATCATCTACCCCAGAAGGGGGCAGCCTTACCAGGCCACAGAGGAAGACACTGTAGCCAGTCCTGATGAGACCTGGTAGACTAGGATCAGAAGGAAGGGGAGGGGGACCTCCCCTATCAGTGGACTGGGGAATGGACATGGGAGGAGAAGAAAGAGAAAGGTGGGATTGGGAGAGGATGAGGGGAACTACAGCTGGTATACAATGTAAATAAATTGTAATTAATATAAAAAGTAAAAGAATCCTTGGGCCTTAGTCTCTCAGAGAGCTGGCCCTACATGCAAGTGTCACTATACAAGTTACAAATACTATTCATGAAGGGATTTCTCTCTTGATCATAAATATGAACTTTTCTAAAAATGATGTTGACTATTTTATATGTTTTTTTACATACTTACTAAATCATGATTATATTCTTCTTTCTATATTTTTTAATTTTTATTTTTATATCAATCATAGTTTATTTACTTTGTATCTCAGCTATAGCCCCCTTTCTCATTCCCTCCCATTCCCACCCTCCCTCCCACATCTACTCCCTGCCCTTCTCTAAGTCCACTGATTAGGGGAGATCCTCCTCCCCTTCCATCTGACCCTAGCTTATCAGGTCTCATCAGAAGTGTCCACAATGTCCTTCTCTATGTCCTGGTAAGGCTGCTCCTATTGAAACTCACATTGACACCTTTCATAAAACATGTGAATATTTTAAAATTTACAGAACCAGCCCATTCATGTGTCTTACAAGAATTATATCCTGGGTTTCTTGATCTGAGAAATAACTCACTTAGACAAGATTATGGAGATGTGGGAAAGGGTACTGGTTAAACCAATGGCAATTAAGAGCAATAAAAATTTCCCAAATCTTCCTTGCCTTAATTATACACGCTATTTTATTGACTGTGAGTCTCTTGATTTCCATCCATTTTTTTTTTCTATCTAGCACAGTCACATAAACATATTCTACAAGGCTCATCTTAGACAAGGCTCCCCTTTCAAATCTTTGCCCACAGCCAGGACTGTGTTTTATTTGTGTGTCTTCCTTTTCCTTCTCTCTGTTAACCACTAGTCTTTGCTTCTATCATAGTTCACCACTGTATTGTGTCTATTGATTTCTTCATGTTTTTCCTCCTCCAGTGTGCTTTGATGCTTTTTACCAAACGTGCTATGTAGTCAATTGTCAATAAATATTAGATGAATTGATGAAAAATGGATGAATGATGCAAGGAATATATGAAGGGATTTTATTGCCTTAGGGAGCAGTATGAATCCTAGTATATGAAAATAAAATTTCTGCATGGGGACGAGTGGGTAACAAAATCAATGCTGTATCTGTTATCAGGGAAATTGATATCCTATTTGTAAGGCTGTGCTTTGGCCACATTGACTAGAGATAAAAGCCGACTTTACACACATTATTATTTTCCTTACTCTTCGTTACCCCTTTTACCTTTTACCATCCTCCTTTCTGGAATGGTGTTTTTGTATAAGTGAATAACCTATATCATGTAACTCTCCTCAGTCTCTTGAGAAATAAGAGATTTTAGCTTTCTAAAGTCCATTTTCAGTATCTCCGAGTTTCATATTCCAATTTAAAATACTATAAATATATAAGTAGTTAATATAATTTCTATAACTAATGTGTAGTATGTTCTCTTTGTATGTGTATGTGCATGTGTATGGTTGTGTGTGTGTGTTTAATATACAGGGTCAATTTCAGAGAAAAACAGTGTTAAATTAGGTTAATCTATATTTGATAATAAAAAGATGAGCAAAGAATACTCATATATGAAGACACCATTTTTATTATCTTGTCTCCAAAAATGGAAAATAAGTATAAGTACTTTTCTTTTTTAATTTTTTTTCTTCATCATTATATATCCTTTGAAGCCCCTCCCTCAGTTTCCCCCATTCCCACCCTCCCTCTATCTTTTTCCCATCCCTTTCCCCTAGTCCACTGAAGGGGTGGGGGCTCTCCACTATGGCCATCTGCCCATTGCTTGTTAAGTCTAATCAGGATTTTCAAAGACCTAACCATTAAAAAAAATGCTCTTATCTCCATGCGTGGTACTTGGTTGGAGTATGAGTCTCAGGAAAGACCCCTGTGCTTAAAATTTTTGGTTCTGTTGTTCTCCTTGTGGACCTCCTGTCCTCTCCAGCTCTTACTATTATTTCCCACTTCTTTCATAAGATTCCCTGCATTATGCCCATGGTTTGGCCATAAGTCTCAACATCTGCTTTGATAGTCTGCAGGGCAGAGCCTTTCAGAGGCCCTCTGTGGGAGGCTCCTAACTTGTTTCCTGTTTTCTTCTTCTTCTGGTATCCATCCTCTTTGCCTTTCAGAGTGGGAATTGAGCATTTTAGCCACAACCCCTGCACAGATGTAGCCCATGGCAGTTCAGTGTCCAAGTGGGTTCCATAGTAATGGGAACAGGGACTGCTTCTGTCATGAATTGATTGACTTGCTCTTTTATCACCTCCCCCTGAGGGGGTGGGGGAGCAGCCTTAAGAGGCCACAGAGGAAGACAATTCAGCCACTCCTGATGAGACCTAACAGACTAGGATCAGAAGGAAGAAAAAGAAACCCTCCCCTACCAGTGGACTTGGGAAGGGGAGTGTGTAGAGAAGGGGGAAGAAGGGAAGGATTGGGAGGGGAGAAGGGAAGGAACTGGGGGGGGGGAAGTAAATAAAATATAATTAATAAAATAAAATAAAAAATAAAAAATGCTCTTGAAGAAACAAGTTAGCATCTGGCTTCTCTTCCTGAGGTCAGTTATGCTGCCTCTAATATTAGTAATTTTTCTTATGTTTTAAACACCTTGTAGACTTAATTTGGAGACAATAATGAATGCAAAGCCATTTGTGAACAGCTAGGTGATGTGTAGCTAGACCCGGTAAAATTATTCACTGAGGTTCTTGCTCTCTGCCAAAGAAACAATAACTGAAATTGTGTTCAGGCAGTAATAGATGTCTTCCGTGTCCATGTAATAATAGATGGCATAGGTTTCACAAGCAATACTGTTCCTAACAGTAGGCATGTCATACAGGGCGGGTCTTGGTGAAATTAATGAAGCAGCAGCATGGAGTGAAGTGTTTATGTGTGCAGGAGACAGAGACATGCCATGGCAGCTACTTTTGTTCTAGTGGTGAGTAAGGTCAGAGGAAAGATAAAGCTTGTGACAAGCTCTTGTTTGCTTCTTGGTATCTTAGAAATGTCAGTTATTCCTGGGTATTCAGTGTCTACAGTAGGCATTAACTTGATTGAAATATTTTGGAAAACCATTCTTCTGTCACTACTGGGAGTAGATGAGTGGAAACCTCTGAGATTGTGATTACATGCTCAGATTTACTTTTTTAATATTCAGATTATTCCTACCATCCCCACATAGCCACCACAATGGACCTATCTGCATTGCCCCCGTGGCACGCCTGGGTTGGCTACCCAGAGGCTATTTAAGCTGTGGGCTGGCTTTCCCCGGGGTCCGAGGATTGTTCAATGTTCCTGAATAAACTGCATTGAAAAAAAAAAAATTCCTCATCTCTTTCTAACCCAAGTTAATAGTCATGACCCAGTATTATACTCAGAATCCATCCTTGACTAATAGAAATCATAGCATGTTAATACTTCCTGTACAATGTACTATCTAAATGACTTCCAAGAATTATAGCTTATCTAATTCTCAACATGGCATTAACAGATAGTCCCTATCATTTCTGAGGAAGTATACATGAGGAGATAAGCTATGTGCAATACAAATACCACACAATGTAAAGCCTGAGAACTGAAATAAAATCGATGTTTCCAAATTAAAATTAAAAACTGAATGGGGGGGCGCCTCATTCATGAGGAATGAATAACACAAAATGAAATGTTCTTTTGTGTCTCTAATTAGTGTCTCTAATCCAGGAAGATATCTGAGTAGCCATTCTGCATATCTCTATCTTTCTATAAAGGCACTATAGGCCCAAATTCTACCCTTTCTTCTGTTTTACTTCAGTTATGTAAAGAGTTTTGAGAGTGCCATTGATTTCATTAGCATATATCTCTGGGGATAAGTCACATCTCCTGGGGTCATGACTGTAGATTGGAGGTGAAAGCACTAGACCTCTGAATGTAGAAAGTGTAGGCCCTGGGTTACTGAGGGATTTGCAGGTTGCAGGTGGCACTAATTTCACATGAAAGCAATGTGTTTTCCAAAGGAAAGACAGATGGTACCAGTCACCAGTTATTTATTTCTGTAATTAGTAGCGTGCTGTGATTCAGGTCTTGAAGAAATTCCCACTTCCTATGGAATTCCTTACATAATCAGATGAGAAATGAATATTGGAAGCCAAGAAGAGGAGCTTCTGTGGTAGGGTATCTCTTCAGATATAAAGGCTGGCTGCTTTGCTGGGAGAAAGCAAATAACCTAGAGAGATAATCTAGATTACCAGGGTACTGAGGTTTTAAATCCAGTACTCTTAATGCTGTAATTTCATAAAACATTACCCTATTTGTGGTTCATGAATGTCATCTAAGACAGAAGAGTACTTGAGAAAATAAGTTTGATCCCAGAAATCATGAATTCTTATTGGCAAATATTATTGGAACCTGTGGAACACATTGAGCTGTTGAAAGACATGAGAATGTGAATTTTTAGACAACTAACAATGGGTATGCATTAAGGGATCCAAGTTATTAGCTAATTAAACCAATAGCTTTAATTTGTTTTTTATTTTAATTTTATTTTTTCACAATTTATTCATTATATATCCTGATTGAAACCACTTCCCTCAACTCCTTGCAGTCCCACCCTTTCTTCCTCTTTCCCCCTATCCTCTTCCCCTAGTCCACTGAAAGGGGAAGTTCTCCTCCTCTGCCATCTGCCCATAGCTTATCAAGTCTCACCAGGACTGCCTGGATCATCTTCCTCTGTGGCCTGGAAAGACTTCATTGTCAGGGTCAAGTGATTAAAGAGCAAGCAATCCAGTTCATGACAGGGTAGCAACCCCTGCTACCCTTATGCAGGAAAACACATGGAGACTAAGCTGCCAGTTAGCTACATCTGAGCAGGGGTCTAGGTCACCTCTGTGCATGGTCCTTGGTTGGTGCCTCAGTCTCTGCAGGACCTCCTAGACTCAGACTTTTTAGCTTTGTTCTACTCCTTATGGGTCTCCATGTCCTTTTATCCCTCCCCCTTCTTCCATAAGACTGCCTGAGCTCTGCCCAATGTTTGGCTGTGAATCTCAGCATCTGCTTCGATCCCCTGTTGGGTGGAGCCTTTCAGAGGACCTCTATGGTAGGCTCCCATCCTGTTCCTTCTCTTCCACTGCTTCTGGTGTCTGTCTTGTTTGCCATTCTGAATGAGATTTAAGCATCCTCCCTAGTGTCCTCTATAGTGTTTTGCTTCTTTAGGTCTGTAGATTTTATTATGATTATCCTATATTATACAACTAATATCTGCTTATAAGTGAGTGTATACCACGTCTGTCTTTCTGTTTCTGGGTTACCTCATTCAGGATGATCTTTTCTAGTTCCAACAAGTACATTTGCTCAACTATATTCATAGCAGCTTTATTTGTAATAGCCAGAACCTGCAAACAATCTAGATGTCTCTCAACAGAGAAATGGATGCAGAAATTGTGGCACATTTACACAATGGAATGCTACTCAGCTATTATAAATAAGGAAATAATGAAATTTGCAGGCAAATGGATGGAACTAGGTTTAATTGTTAATCTTTTTGCTGCAAAGAGAAATAACTGTTATCCACTTAGATAAGTGGTTTTGTACCTATTGAATTAGGCAAGACATGAGAATGTCCTTTGTCCATTGCTTGACCAAAATTGTGCACTCATTAAATGTACTTTGGTGTTCTAATTGTATTTTAATAGATAAGATAAAAATTGAAAAGATTTATTTGCTGTGATATACAGTAAGCCTAGCACTAAATTGATCTCTGATCCATTTATCTAAGTTTGTTGAGGAAAAGGAAGATGTGCTTAATATTGACAATATTCACTGGGAAATTTTATATTATTCTTTTCTTTAAATTTATTATTTCACAATTTGATATATATATGATATGCTTTTATTCAAACCCTGTTACTGAATCTCTTCTTCCCATCAAGTTCCCCTCTTATAACCATGTTGTTTTTGTGTGTGCCTTACTGTATTTAATTAAGGTTGCTTGCATGAGTGTGGGTGGGAACATATTTACTTAAGCAATAGTTTCTCATCAGTAACTTCTCCGAAAAAAATAAAAAAGGCTCTTTCCTAGAAATTATTGACTGTCTATAGGTCCCCAGAAAAGTGTAAAGCTCAGGACCCCCTCCTGCTTCCATGGCAAAATGTTGATGGGCATTTTTTTGCAGGTTTTGTGTAAATATGGGCATAGTAGCTATATCATGTTTACAAAATAATGTTTCATAGCACTGCTGCCAATCCTGCCGGCTTTTACATATGTCTGCCCTCTCTTCTGAGCCTTAGAAGCAATGTAGTTGACCTGTTTACTGTTATTCTCATCATGTTAACCAGTTACGAGTCTCTGCATTAACCACTATGAATAGTAAACAGAAGTACCCCATAACACATGAGACTAAGGCAGGAGGGTTGTCACAGTTCAAGAACAGTTTGGCGTATCAAGTGATATTCAGCCAAGGCTACACAATGAGATTCATGTAGGTATAGAATTCAGGCCATGCCATTATCTGAATTTCAAGATGAGTGCTTATAATTAATACCTCACTGTGAGTCAAACTGCATGTTGTATACACACAAAAATAAATTGCTCAGAAAAGATCATTTTCATAATGCAGTACAAGGAAGGGAAAATGGGCTAGCAAGACAGTCAGAGCCTGCCTGCTCACTTATTTGTTTATCTTAATTGATATTTTCAAGGCAGTTCTTCCCCAAAGAGCCTCAGGCACCCTGCATGTGTTTGTTATAAAATCTCTTCCTAACTGTGTGGTGCTGGGGAAAGAAAACAATTTCACTAATAATACATGATGTTCTATATAATTCTAGTGTTCTGTCATGCATTTACATTTTTTTTCATTGAGTCTCAACCATGCAACAAAACATCAACCAATAGGGCAAGTGCAATATTACATTTTAGGTTACAGCATTCCTCAGTATTCCCAAGACTAAGAACTATCACCCTCAGAAAACCAGTGACCCCTTCCTCCATTTATAATAACCCAGTCACCTAATTAAGCAAGCAAGAAAGCTAAATAGTTTTATGTATTTATTTTGCAAGTATTTTAGAGAACAAATGAAAAAGAAGACAAAATAAATGGATCTTGTGAAGGATTATCATAAGAAGGATGTTGTAATATGCAGCAATGACTTAGATATAAGATATTAACAAAGAAAGATAAGTAGATGTAATCAGTAGATAATTAAAGTATACAAATGTGTATACTTTTTTGCACATAGGCATAATAGCTGAGTGTGATTCCAGAATTCATACTTTAATAGAGCTGGCTTCATAACTGTATGATTTTAATCCTAGCACAGATAGACGGAGAAAGGAAGATTGCTGAGCCTTTTTGACACAACAATCTAGCTATATCAACCAGCTCAAGATATAATGTGAGACCTCGTCTCAAAATTAAAGTGGAGAGCAGACAGAAAAATAGTTCAGCTTTAATAAAACTACATGACATTTCAAAGAACCTAGATTTGAGTTCCAGCACCAACTGTCTGTAACCTCACTTTCAGGTGATCTGTATCACTCTTCTGGCCTCCTTGGGCACCAGTAACACATGATTTCAGGAACATATGTTAAGCAAAACATCAATATATACACATAAAATGCAACAAATTAATAATTCTAAAATAAAATGGAGACAACCAGGAAAGATACACAACATCCCCATGGGTCTTCACATGAGTATATGAACTTATACATATATACACATATATATACACTTTCATAATAAAAACAGAAAAATAAAATAATGTAAGTAATGTTGCATAAGGTTCCAATTTAGGATATAAAAGATGCTAATATCTAACTTAAGTATTTAAGTATAATTTCTTCTAACTCTTAGCACATTCTTTAATGGAAGCATATTTTAATTAGTTTGTTCAATTTTTAATGTTTTATATGTAAGTTGTTTAAAAATAAAGACTACAGCTTTGAACAGTACATATGTCATAGTGTTATGGTGGTGCTTAAATTAGGAGATCTACATAACCCAATATGCTTAACATGATGAGAGCATAATATTGAGATGTTAAGATGTTTAGGCATAAGGATATATGTTTTATTTTCATAATAGCACTTAATATAGGTTAATGGAAGAATTAGAAATGTTAGATTTCTGGAGCAACTTCTAAATCTTCTTTATATCTACATCCTTACCCTTGTGATGAGATAATTGGTATTAACTCACCATAGCATCCGTAACAAAAAAGAAGGAGAGTGGAAAAGATGTTCCACTCTGCTCAGCCCTCTGCAGGGTATTAGTGTGTCTGTGTTTCAAATTAATTGTGAAAGCAAAAGATGTTGCCTTGATTTGTCCTTTAAAAAATACATGAAATATTCTTGGCAGTAACTATATTTTTAGACTCCACATATTCAGGTCAAAGTAATCGCCTGAGAGGTACAACACTTAGCTGCAATACGCCCTGAGTCTTCCCCCACCCCACTCTCCTCTGCTGTGAATATCTGTCTCTGATATTCCTGAGTATATCCTTACTTCCTTTCCCTGACCTCCTAGCGTTTTTCCTGACTCTTCTGCCTGAACTTTGAGTCTTCAACTAGAATGCAAAGTTTGAGTCTGAATTTTCCATCAGTTTGATTTTTTTAAAAAAAAAAAAAAATCTTTTTCTCTTAAAGTAAGATATGGGTAACAACCTGGGGAACCAAGGAGGCAACTCGATGATGAAGAGCTAAGGTGCAGACCACCATACCAGAACATTAGTCCATGTAAGTTGAATACCACATTTAACTCAAAACTTACATGTTTTTAGTGAATAAATTCAAGTAATATACTCAGTCTTCCATTTAACTTTTTTAAACTTGGTTTGTATTTTTTATAATCTTTTACTTATTTATTTGTTTTAAATTATTACAATTTATTCACTTTGTATTCCACCTGTAGACCCCTCCCTCGGACCCTCCCAATCCCACCCTCTCTGCCTCTTCTTCTCCCATGACCCTTCCTTAGTCCACTGATAAGGGACTTATCCCTTCCATCTGACGCTAGTCTATCAAGTCTCATCAGAACTGGCTGCATTGTCCTCCTCTGTGGCCTGGTATGGTTGCACACCACACAGGGAAGTGATCAAAAAGCCAGCCACTGAGTTTATATCAGAGACAGCCCCTGTTCCCATAGTAGGGAACATACTTGGAAGCTGAGCTACCATGGGTTATATCTGGGCAAGGGGTCTAGGTTATCTCCATGAATGGCCCTTGGTCATAATATCCACCTTTGCAAGGACCCCTGGACCCAGATGTTTTGGTTTTGTTGTTCTCCTTGTGGAACTCCTGTTCCCTCTAGGTCTTTCTATCTCCCCCTTCTTTCATAAGATTCCTTGCACTCTGCCCAAAGTTTGGCTTTGAGTTTCAGCCTCTGCTTTGATACACGGCTGGGTAGATTCTTTCAGAGGCCCTCTGTGGTAGGCTCCTGTCCTGTTCCCTGTTTTCTTCTTCTTCTGATGTCTATCCCATTTGCCTTTCTGAGTGAGGACTGAGCAACTTCCCAATGGTCCTCCTTCTTGCTTAGCTTCTTCAGTAGTATAGCTTTTAGTATGTTTATCCTATATTGTATGACTAATAACCATGTATAAGTGAATTGGCTTCTGGGTTAACTCACTCAGGATGATCTTTTCTAGTTCCCACCATCTGAGAAGTTATCTACTAATCTCCTTGTTGGAGGTGAGTAAACTTAGTTTCAGGAATGCTTAGTAATTTCCCCCATATCATAACTGACAAGCAATTGACCTGAGTAGTACTAGTATTAGAGAGTTTATGCGTGTAACAACCTCTGTGCTTTGGTTATGTTTTCTGTCTTCTGTTTTCTATCTTCCTCTAAATTTTTAGCAGTTGAAGGTTTAATTCCCAAACTGAGGTTCTAGACACTGGAAGATGAGGGTCTGACTTTATCAACAGAATCATCCATTGGTTGATTTTTAATGTGATGAGATTGTTGTTAGGTAGTAGAGAATTTAGGAACTAGGACATAATTAGAGAGAAGGACCACATAGGAATGCCTCTGAGGGATTATGTCTTTCCCTTCTTAACTATTTCTATCTGCTTCATAGCTGATATGAGGTGATCAGATTCCTCTCGCATATACTCTTACATGGTGGCCTCCGTAACTCCAGTGTTTTGAGCCCCAACAGTCAGATTTTTTATGTTAAATTGTATCCATCTGTCATCTTAAATTAATTATGTATAGAAAAATATTCAAGCACTGTATGCAGACAGCTTGTGTCCTAGGTCATCTGTTCTGCTTCTCACTGCAGCCATACCCCACCCACTTCTTGCCATTCCATTCAGAGTTCACCTTCAGTGATGTCTCTGAGAACCTGAAGCACAACATTTTTTGACTATATAAGTTGGCTATAAATGTACCTTGCAGAGATATGTAGTACTGACTTGTTGACATTAGAACTTCCACTTAAAGGAGAATATCCCTGACCACATGATAAGAATGAACACTTTGTCTCTTCATTCCAGGAATCCAACTCCTTTTTATAAAATCACAGATGACTACTTTGTAATATTTATTTTGAACGCATTTTGTGACTATTTGATTATCATTTACACTTCTGATATGTACACAAATCTCATCTGCTGTGTTCACAACATTCCTGCAGTACCACAAAACCCATCTGGTTCTTAGCAGGCATCAATGTATTTTTATTGAATTGATGAAAAGAATAAATACAAGAGTGGATAGATGGAGAATTGTCCTTGTTTCCCAGGTCCTCTACTCTTCATGCTGTGTCTATGGGCTGTAGGGAAGAGAAAAGCAATCAACAGAGCCCGCTTGCTCCTGAGAAAAAGCACACTTTGAAAAATGAAGTGTTCCTTGTCATTAGCTTTCAGTCAAGCATCACATCAGGAAACTTTTGTATCAGATGCTGTGATTGGACCTTGAGGGGGACACCTGTGATGCAGGTCCCAACCTCCTGTGAGCTGGAGCAGATGGTTTTCTCACACACATCTAAATAAAGCTGTAATGGTGTTGGCCCGCCAACACAGCACAGGTGAACCTTTCTGTGCAAAAAAAGAAAGTGTTTCTTGGAGGTCTTGTGAAAATAAATTTCTACAGTGTTACTGGTTTTCATTTTATACACCAATTATCTCATATTTGGATGTCTCATCAAGGGAGTGCTGTTCTTCCACGAGTAGATGCTTCCAAAATATTCCTACGCAAAGAACCTCCACACCATCAGAGTTATCAAGTCATCAATCCCCTGACACACTTCTCTCTTATTATATTCAAGTAATGAGCCTCCTTCATTTATCTGATCAAGAATGCGAATTGCACAGAATATCTGTCTAATTATTCTGGGCTCTGACGATGTAGTTTGAGCAATAGCCATTGCTAACATCATGCCACACTGGAACATGTGTGTGTGCGTGTGTGTGTGTGTGTGTGTGCACGCGTGTGTGTGTGTGTGTGTGAGAGAGAGAGAGAGAGAGAGAGAGAGAGAGTGTAAAAGATGAAAGTACAACATATTACAATAAAGGGTAAGGTATTTTTTTTGCCACACACCCAAGTTACAGGAGTGTTAAAGGAGCAATTCTCAATACTCCAAGGGATTGAGCATGCAAGTGAAGATATATTGTTTTTTTCTAAGCATATTTATTTATCTTTACCTTTTCACTAGTATTTAGCTTCAGGAACTTCAGAACCTGTGTATATATACCACCACTGTATTCCTACCACTAACCAAAACATGTAGGACCTCACAATGTTTTTGAAAAAAAAATAGGTGAACGTAAGAGGTGATTGGAAGAAAGATTTATAGTGAACCAAGGGTCACCACAAGGAGGAAAATGATGAAGAAGCAAAAGTGTCTAGGCTTTCTCATTACTCTTGGTCCAATAAATGCCTGTCAGAGGTGAGAAAATGGAGCATAGGTTATCCTAGGATTCCTGTAACACTGTTCAGAAGTGTAATTTAGATAGTTTTATTAGTTATTTGATATAGATTATTTTTCAGACTTTGGTAATTTATATATCATTCAGGTAGCTCAGTACAGAGTACAACAGTGAGTAGGTTTGGGACAAAACAACTAATTTATTCCTTTGTATTTGAATTCACAAGTATTACATGTATTTTAAGTAAGTCTTGCAGTTTGTATTAAGATGATTGAAAAATGAAGATATTCTGCTCTTTAAACAAGCCAGGTACAAACAGAAAAGTCAGATATATAATGTAAATAATCAAATACATAAAAATATGTAAAAGTAGTAGCCAGGAGCTGAGGGTTAGAAGAGATGAGAAGATTTTGGTCAAAAGTTGAAACTTTGTTGTTGTTAGGCTGACAAAAGAGTGGTTTTTAAGGTGACAAGCATGTTAATTGAGTCACCACACACACACACACACACACACACACACACACTCTAACATTACTGTGTGCCTCATAATTATATATGATTAGTTGTCCCAAAATAAAACATAATAAAAACCTCAGAAAATTTGCTTTCATCACTAATTATTAAGGAAATAGATACTGAAACTTTAAAGAGATATTATGTCATGGAAATCTATAATTAGATAAAACACAGTTGAATATAGTCTGCTTCTTGAGAAAGATCCTGAGGTAGTTTATTAATTAACTCTGATGCATTGTTAATGCTTGGTGCTTTGTAGATTGTTTATATCCATTTCCTATGATCTTCCCAGGAAATATTAGCATAGTAATCTAAATCTTCTCTTTTACAAGAGGAGTTTGGAAATTCAAAAAAGCAAATTAGATCTTCTACAAACACTTACCAAATATAAATTAGATCTGAGATTGAAATCCCATCTTTACAATTTTCCATCTTGGTACATATCATAAAGACATGGCCAATAGATGAAAGCTGATTTCCTCCTCTTACGGTGTAGCAGTTACTTTTGCTATCTTACCCAGACAAAGCAAATGATTCCCCAAAGATAGTCTATTACAGCAAGGAAAGCATGGCAACAGCCAGGGAAAGTGCTGCAGACAGAAGCAGGTAACAGGAAGCAGAAAGGAAAGAAAAGGTTAAGAAGTGTAGCAGCCTATAAACTTTCAAAGCCAGAGTGCCTGTGGCAGGAAGCACCAAAATAACAAAGTGAGGAGTGGCAGGCATGGCAGAAGTGAGCAAGTAGGTGGCAGAGTGACAGGACAGAGAGAAGCAAGCAGAGAGGTGGTGGGGAGCTTGAGGAGAAAAAGAAGCAAAGCAGTTTGTTCACTGTGAAGAGAGACGGAATGGGAAATGGGGAAATGGAGAATTACAGTGTCCATCAATAGATCCAAGCACACGTGCCAGTGGGCTACAACTGGATGCAAAGTGAGTGATTTGCTGTGACTCGTATAGCTGCATCCTAGTCCAGGACGATTAGCAGTGCCTGCAGAGTGGAGACCCACATTGACTCTTTCTGTACTGCTGTGTTTATTTCTCATCATTGGCCTATTTGCTAATCTCTCTAGTCGGTTGTGATGGTGGTTCAACCATAAGACTACACAACTCGACAACTTCCTGAACAGAATTCCAACAGCACAGGCTCTAATAGCAACAATCAATAAATGGGACCTCATGAAACTGAAAAGCTTCTGTAAAGCAAAGGACGCTGTCATCAAAACAAAACGACTGCCTACAAATTGGGAAAGAATGTTCACTAACTCTTTATCTGACAGAGGACTCATATCCAGTATGTACAAAGAACTAAAGAAGCTGAAAAGCAGCAAACCAAGTAATCCACTTAAAAAATGGGGAACAGAGCTAAACAGAGAATTCTTGACAGAGGAATATCGATTGGCAGAGAAACACTTAAAGAAATGCTCAACCTCATTAGCCATTAGGGAAATGCAAATCAAAATGACCCTGAGATTTCACCTTACACCCGTCAGAATGACCAAGATGAAAAACTCAAGTGACAACACATGCTGGAGAGGTTGTGGAGAAAGTGGAACCCTCCTCTACTGCTGGTGGGAATGTAACTGGTACAAACACTTTGGGAAATCTATCTGGCGCTTTCTCAGACAATTAGGAATTGTGCTTCCTCAAGACCCAGCTATACCACTGCTAGGTATATACCCAAAATTTGCTCAAGTACACAAAAGGGATACTTGCTCAACCATGTTTATAGCAGCTTTATTTGTAATAGCCAGAACCTGGAAACAACCCAGATGTCCATCACCGAAGGAATTAATACTTTGCAGCCAGCCCTGAAGATACCTGATAAAACAAGGTCAGATGAAAGGGGAGGAGGTTCTTCCCTATCAGTGGACTTGGAAAGGGGCAGGGAGGAGATGAGGGAGGGAGGGTGGGATTGGGAGGGAATGAGGGAGCGGAATACAGCTGGGATACAGAGTTAATAAAATGTAACTGATAAGAAAAAAATAAAATTAAAAAAAAAAGACTACACAACTCTTTGCTGAATTAAAGTTTTTCGGTACTGTGTTTAACTTTGGGCAGTATTTTTTTTCCTGTTGAATCTGAGAGTTGTACGACTATTTTAGCCATCCTACCTTTCAAAATAAGATGTCATTCTGCTGTGTCACATGTGGGCACAGCTATAATAATCAAGATGTGATAGAAGGATGGGCGAAAAAGAGAAGTGGGATGTTCTGTGCACTATCAAGGGAGCTTAGGAACAGCCTGCTGTGAATAGCCTTAGTTGCCACCTGAAGCCGTGGCGAAGTCTCGGTCTTTGCTATGGCTGATGACTGTGTCTTGTCCAGCAGAACTGTTGGGTTCATGCTAGCGGCCATGAAGACTACCTTGGTCTGAGGAGCCAGGCTGTTGTCCAAGGGTTGAGCAAAGCTGGCTCCACCCCTCATCTGCTACAGCCCTTGGGAGAGTGGGCCTGCACCCTCCTGGGCAGCACAGAAGATCTGGCCCTGGTGGCATCAGCACAGAAGAACTGGCCTCATTCCTCACCAGTTTTGGGGGGGTGCCAGAATAGGCACCCTCATTCCGCCACTACCTGAGTGCAGCAGATGGGAGAGCAGGCCCCACCCCTCACCTGGGAAGCTAGCCCAGACTGTAGGAGAGTAGGAGAGTAGGTCACAGCTCTTGCCGGCGGGACCATTGGGATGCTGGCCCTGACCTGCGCTGGAGAAGTACTGGAGAGCTTCCCTAATGGCATGGGTGCAGGTGAGCCTGTCGGACTCCTCGCTGGCTGCTGAAAATGGAAAGCTGGCCCTGTTCCTCACCTGGGAAAAGTGGATGAGCTGACCCTGGTGCGGTGGGTGCGGGGAGCTGGTGGGCAGAACAACTCTGCTAACCCTGATCCACGACTTTGAGTTAGCCCAGCCCAAAATATACCCAATTTAGGAACTGCTGCATTACACGACAGACACAGTATTACAGATCCAAAGCCACAGGATCTCCATGACACAGGGAAACAACAGAATATCCAAGAGGAGTCCAGGTGAGATTCTAGTGTTGAAAGTGTGACAGATAACAGAGGCCTTGAACCAGACCAAAGACTCATTGCAATGAACATTTGCAAGTGAATTTGTTTGGACAAATGGGTGTACTGTGTGACATACTGTGAAACACCACAGCTTCCATGGCAAGATTTTTGTTTTATTTTGAAGGAGAGATTGCCAGTGCAGAGGGTAGATATAGAGGAATGGAGAGATGAGTTGAACTGGAGTGCATGATGTGAAATTCACAAAGAATCAATTTAAAAATTTAAAAACAAACAAACAAACAAACAAACTTCAAAGCCTACTTTCTCTAGTAAGACTCCACTTTCTGTAGGTTCAATAACGTTTCCAACCATCACAACCAGCAGACCACTTCTTCAAAGACATGAGCCAATGTGGGGATCTTACATTCAAACCACCACATACAATACTTACACATTTTTTTCTAAAGATCCTAATTAGGCAAATTAGCCTTTTTCCTGATGCTCATCCACAGGAGCAGATCGCCAATGATCTGGCACATTTAACTGTTACTTCCACTCACACTACAGGCAGCACTGATTAACTATGGAGCTGTGGATTGTCTTCTGTTAGTGGTTGTAGTCTCAGAATTCTTCCTACCACACAGATGGAATTCATCAACACTCAACTCCTCCCTTAAATAGCTGTCATCTGACTCCTTCATTTGGCCATTCCTGGGGAACAGTAAATGCGTTTGAAAGAGGATTTGACTAGAAGTCAGCAGGACAACCTGCTGCCTTCATCTTCCTAGACGTTTACTGCTGCTTTGTGTGAGTCACTCATTTTTCTCTGTGTTGTATCTTCACATTTTTTAAAAAAGAGATTATAAAACTAAACAACTCCAAGTTCCCTTTCTGCATTAACAGTTTGCAAACATCAGAGGTATATCAGAGCAATTTGTCAGCCATACATCACATCACTAGAACCTAGCTAACCTGAAAAACTAATTACTACAAAGTTTTTAAATGACCCTTTTTATAACCTGCTGTTTATCCTGGAAGTTAGCATTTCTGTATTAGAAAAGATTTCAACATGAAAAACTTTATACTTAAAAAAAAAAGTATGTCCTGTGAAAATGGAATTTCATCATGTGTGAATACAGCACACAAAAGGCATGTGAGGTCATTTCACTTTTAACCAGCAGCTACTGAGAAGCTGTAAGGTTGTAGGGATAGATGATCCAGGTTTCTTATCCTGTTTCATCACACAAGCAATAATAAAATGTATTCTGTTGACATTAGTGAACCGAGAGTTCAGTTCGCTATAATCTCTTAATCCAAGAGAAAAGTGACTTTGTCAGTGTAGATAAGGGCAGATACCACTTACGGCCTGTGTGAGAGGAGATAAGAAGTGTGCCCAAAGCCATGTCCACTTGTAAGCTCACAGACGACAGTCAGCATCCATGTTCTCTCTTTGCCTTTCTGACCATAATCTTAAATACATCTTTTGCTTGTGTATCATGTTTTGAAAATGTTGCCTTTGTTCTTATCCATATGTATGTCCATGAGATGAGTAATAATTTGTTTCAAGTGTTACTTGTAATAATATTGCTAACTGCTTCTATCAATTATCAATAAACAGTCTATACTATGTGTCAGCAGTAAACGATCTCAACACCCGGAGTTTTGCTTTGTGGGTTTTTAGGATGCTATGAAAGCTTTACTTCTTCTTAAGCCAGCTATAACTTCCTTTCATTTAAAATATATATTTTGAGATACAAAAGTTTTTAAGACATTTTCTTATTTCCTGCATGATAAGTAATATGAATATATTATCCTCCCATCCCATTTTCGTTCACACTTTCTCTTTGATGCTTTTGTTGTTCTTCTGTCTTCAGTCAGCATTTTCTCTAACATTCTAGAAAGTTGCTGATGAAAGTGGGGTTGATTTTGGAAAATATATTGTACATATCATTCTTAATTAATTGTGCCAAGGGTTCCTTCTTGAATATCTCTACATTTCTGTATGAACATTACAGCAGAATATAAATAATCAGCACATTCTAATGAAATACGATGAAATCATTTGTCTTTTCTGAAGCCATTTGTCTGTGTGTGGTGTGTGTGACATGCTGAAAACTCAAGAGTTGACAGGGAAGTACCTTTTCATAAAATTCCACAATTTACTCACGTTTCCAAATGGGTTTAACCTTTTTTCAGAACATGAGTTGAGCTTTAAGAAGAGACCATTTCAGAGATATAAATTCTAAATACCATAGTCACCAAAGACAGTAGATCAAATTATTTTTGAGTAATTTTATGTGATGTATTCATTATACAATATTGACTAATATTAATTTCAAATAATTAATTATAAGCTGGCAATTATAAGCTGTTAACATTAGTGCAGTAATAATACATTTCCGGTACCCAAAATTTTGTTTTGTTGGTTTTTGTTTGTTTGTTTTTTGATGGAAGTTGGTAGCAAAGAGTTATACACCTTATATTAAAGCACATAGTAGCCATTACTCTCTATAATTTCTTTCCCTTGTTCTATTTTATTTTGCACTTTTTTTGAAAGTGGGTCTTGACATGCAGCACTGTATATCCCAGATTTGCTATAGAGTCCAAGTTGGCCTGAATTTCACAGTTGTTTTACCTGCCTTTCTTTTGTGAGTGCTAGGATTTAAACATTTGTACTTCTCAGTTTTATGGTAAAAGTCATGTAGGTCACAGATCCTACCCCAAACATATATCCTTATCCACATCTGTTACCTACCTGTGTGCATGATCTCTTTAGGATAGTTAATAAGATGGAGATCACCTAATCAGTTTAAAATTATTTAATTTTATTGATTTATTTACATTTTATATTCTCATCACTGGAGTTAAATATGCCAGTCTTACTTTGTGTTAACTTGTAATTAATATTTTCTCATGGTTAAAGTGCTGATTATTAATGCTTTTTTAATGGAGAACTGAAAATAATAAATTAATCATGCAAGTAAATGCAAACAAACTTAGAGAACTCAACTTTAGTCATAATATTTACTCTAAGTTGACATCCCTTAATGGCAAAAATCAATTTTGGGTAACACTGGTAATACTTTTCTTTTTCTTCTTTCTTTTTTTTCAAGACAGGGTTTTTCACTGTAGTCTTGGATATCCTGGACTCACTTTGTAGACCAGGCTGGCCTCAAACTTAGAGAGATCTGCCTTCTTCTGGCTCCCGAAGTGCTGGGATTATAGGCATGTGACACCATTCCCAGCTTTTTCTTTCTTTCTTTTCTTTCTTTCTCTTACATTTCCAGTCTCTTCTATTTTTAGTTTATTCTTGAAATTATGATTTAATTACAACGTTTCTTCCTTCCTTTTCCTTTCTTCAAATTCTCCCATACAACCCTTTCCACTATTTTTTCAAATTCATGGCCCCTTTCTTAACATTAATTGTTATTGCTTGAATATATATATTTATATATGTTGATAGTTTTGTATAATGTGTGTTTTCAAGGTTGACTATTTGGCACTAGACAATCAGGGGATATGCCCCTCCTTGAGAAAAGTGATCTCTCCTATTCCCAGCTTTCCTCAGTTGCCTTTCTTTGGGTACAGTGGAGGCCTCATGGACTTTTTTCTGTATAGAGTGACATGTCCCCTAATGTCATTCTTGTTTGGTTCACATTTGAGGGCACTAAAACTAAGAACCAAAAAAAAATTAGTTTGAAATCAGACAAGAAGAGGTGCCAAAGAATTTGTAGCAAACAGTAACAGGTAATTTTCTCAGGATCTCTTCTTAGAAAGATGCTAACAGTCTCAGACTGGGTATCACTGGAATACCAACTTGCATGTCTCCAATGAATAGAGTGTGTATTTTTAGGCAGCCATTATTTGTACAACTTAGTCATGTTCATGACTCAGAAACAATGGAGGTAGAGGCAAGCTTCAACCGTAATATATAGGTGTCAATTAACCCTTGTTATAATGTTCTAATTTTTTCACTATTTTGTGACAAAGCTAAGAAATCAGGAGCAAGAGGCTATCCATTGGATTACTTGATTTTTTGCTACTTAACTTCTTTAGTTCTTTATATATACTGGATATTAGCCCTCTGTCAGATATAGGTTTGGTGAAGATCCTTTCCCAATTTGGAGGCTTTCGTTTTGTTCTGAGGACAGTGTCCTTTGCTTTACAGAAGCTTTTCAGTTTCATGAGGTCCCATTTATTGATTATTGCTCTTAGAGCCTGTGCTGTTGGTGTTCTGTTCAGGAAGTTGTCTCCTGTGCCAATGAGTTCAAGGATCTTCCCCACTTTTTCTTCTAAGTGGTTTAGTGTGTCTGGTTTTATGTTGAGGTCTTTGATCCACTTGGACTTTAGTTTTGTGCAGGGTGATAAGTATGGATCTATTTTCATTTTTCTACATGCAGACATCCAGTTACACCAGCACCATTTGTTGAAGATGCTGTCTTTTTTCCATTGAATGGATTTGGCACCTTTGTCAAAAATCAGGTGTCCATAGTGTGTGGATTTATGTCAGGGTCTTCTATTCGATTCCATGCAGTTCAGTATCCAAGTCAGTTCCATTGTGATAGGAACAGGGACAGTCTCTGAAATGAACTGATTGTCCTGCTCTTTAATTACCTCCCTCTGAAGGGGAAGCAGCATTACCAGGCCACAGAAGAAGACACTGCAGCCACTCTTGATGAGACCTAATTGACTAGTATCAGAAGGAAGGAAAAGAAGACCTTCCTTATCAGTGGACTTGGGGAGGGGCATGCATGCAGAAGGTGGAGGAAGGAAAGGATTGTGAAGGGAGGAGGGAGAGAACCAAGGGGGGATACAAAGTGAATAAAGTGTAATTAATAAAGAAAAAAAAAAGAGGCGATCCACACTCATCAAACGTCTCAACTTCATCAGTCTTCCAGTTTCCCTTTACTCTGTTGAGCCTACACACCTAGCTACATTTTTTTTTTCTAGTCTGTAAGTAGAGCTGTGCTTAGAAATGAATGCAGAGGTTCAATCAAAGGCATTTATGACGCAGATTTAAGCACCGACTCCGATTTCCTGAACTGCACACAACTTGGCCAATGTGAAGTTTCAGGTGCTTCTATATTTTGTGCTCCTTAACCCTCCATGATGTTTCCATGTGGATTTTATTCTCTATTATTAAAGCGTGTGGGCTGGAGTCAGGACAAGTGGCAGCAGTGACTTTCAGTCAAGCTAGTCTTCATTCATGCCAGCATGGGGAGGAAGAGCTTAAGCTTCTAGATTTGTAATTGAAGTTCTGCCTCTAACATTCTGTGTGATCCTGAACAAGTTTAATAAGTGTTTTGATAAGCCCTTATCATTGAAATTCTCATAATATTAGTAGCATCTGAAGTATCAGTTCAGAAAATTGAATTAATATACATAAATTATTTTTTAAACTCTTGTGATATTAATATAGTTATATATTAATAAAATTATTACTTTAAAACAAAACACTGCACACATTTAATATCATCTTAAAGCAGTGTGTGTCTATGTAGCTTTATAGAAAATGATGTCTGAATCTTTTAATGTTCACTTGTGAACTTTTCTCACTTGCTTTAAAGGTTTTATAGCAATTTATTTGAACTTTCCTACCAATAATATGTTTCTTATTCTTATTTTGAAAAAAATATAGTAAAAGATATTCAATATCCTAAGCAGGTGTTAACTGTTGCTAAAGGCAAAACACTAGAATAATTGTTTTGTCAAAAAATGCATGTATAAATTTTTGAAAAATATGAATTGTCCTAAAAGGAAAATAAAAAGCCTCATAACCTACTTACTTAAAGAAACTCAGTCATATTTGTCAAAATTAACTGGTTCCTCACTAACCTATTGTTTTAAAATATTTCAAAAAGCTCTTATAGCTCAGGATAACAGGAACAGTCAGTAAGCCTTGCGACCTTGAGGTCTCCTCATGTTTGAAGTTTAGGAGGGGAGATACTGAGTCAGAACCAGCCAACCTCTTCTTGGCAGTGTCATTGGAACTTGAGACTTCTGTGTCTTAAGCATCACAAAGGTAATTTTCTCAATGTGCCTTTCTTTATCATCGTTATTTCATTCATGTCATGGATATGTGCATTTCCCCAAATTCTTTGGTCTATACACTTCAGTGCCTTCCTGAGTGCCTGTTTTAACCACACAAAGAGTGAGTTTGGCACTCACATCACCTTTTCTAGACCCTGGGGACTCCTGCTTGGCCTTTGTGGGTGGCTTCAAGCTAGTAACACCAGCCAGGATTCCTCTGAAGAGTAGCTCACCAGAGGGCGATTCTGGGGCCAATAAAGGATGGCAAATCACTTTATGGAAATTAGCTTTTAATTATTCATTGGCAATTTGACTGCAATCCAGCAGGTGTCCCGATAGGAAGAAAATGACTTAATAACTGTTTTTTTTTTTTTGTTCTTTGATTTTTTTTTCTCTGTAGACACATTACACACATCCTGTCCAAAATCCACATTCAGTTTTTCAACCTGAAGTCGCCATGGGGAAGAACCAGTCTATCACCTGCTCAAGATAAGCAGTCACAGTAAAGATGTCATTCACTAATTTATTCAAATGATTTTTACCCTATGCTACTTAATTGCTTATGAGCTAAAATGATATTTTATAAGAAATGTAAAAGAATCTAACATGGATGGGTTGGTGTTCTCTCTCTGCTAGGAGACTAGTCTGGTTAAAGGGTGTCCTCTTCAGTCTCTATGCCTCCCAGGAGCCTGCTCTGGCTTAGGTGTCCAGCCCATGACAGATATATCTCCACCCTCAGTTTCTTTTTTGTCTACAGGCCTTCTGTCATCTCACCCTTGCTTTCTTCACATCTGATCTCCACCCTCTTAACTCTATGTGCTCCCTCTCATACCTAGTTCTCTTCAGACACTACCTTTGTCTACTCTGTCTCCCCTTCCAAGTGAGATCTATGCTTCTTCCCTTGGATCCTCCATGTTACTTATGTTCTTTGGGTCTATACCTCATATATTAGACTTACCCTGTACTACATGGCTAAAATCCACTTATAAGTGAGTACACACCATGTGTGTCTTTTGGGCCTGGCTTACCTCACTCAGGATTATCTTTTCTAGTTCCATCTATTTGCCTGCTAATTTTATGATTTCTTTGTTTTGCTAGCTAAGTAGTATTCCATTGTGTAAATGTGCAACTGTTTGTTTTTGTTTTTTTTTTAATCCATTCTTCAGTTGAGGGATATCTAGGCATTTCCAGATTCTGGGTATTACAAATAAAGCTGCTGTGAATGTAGTTGAGTGACTGTTCTTGTTGTATGGTGGAGTGTCTCTTGGTTACAGAGACTGCTTCTCCTGATCAAGTGATGGACTACTTCTTCCTCAGGGCAACTTCAAGTTGAAAAACTGAATGTGGATTTTGGACAGGGTGTGTGGAGTGTGTCTACAGAGAAAAACACCAACTCACCCACAAAAACTTCGACCCC
This sequence comes from Meriones unguiculatus, assembly GCF_030254825.1. NCBI lineage: Eukaryota > Metazoa > Chordata > Mammalia > Rodentia > Muridae > Meriones > Meriones unguiculatus. The sequence goes on from NC_083351.1 coordinate 185,490,427, forward strand.
AAATTTACTCTGTCTATAAGATGTGCAGGGATAAAGATAGAGCAAATATAGCAGAGATTGAGGGAATGCCAAACCAATGTCTGGCCAAACAAAGACTCACCCTATAAGAGAGTGCCAACCCATGACACTATGAAAGATACTCTGCTAAGCTTGCAGACAGGGACCAGTCAGAGTTGTTCTCAGTCTCTACCACCAGTGCCTCAAAACAAATGCTGACGCTCACTGCCAAACTTTGAGTGAAGCATAGAGAGCCTTGTGGAAAAGTGGGATGAAAGAGAAAAGGAGCTGGGGGTGACAGCAGCTCCAGAAGAAAACCAGCAGAACTAACTAACCAGGGCCCAGAGCGGCTTGCTGAGACTGAAGTATGGACAAGGACCAGGCATGAACTGGACCTAGGCCCTCTACAAATACGTAGCAGATGGCAGCTTACACTTCATGTGGGTCCTCCAGTAAAGGAACTGGAGATTGCATAAGACATGGACTCACTTGCCAGCTCTTTGATCACTTCCACCTGGCAGGAATGCCTTGCCACACCACAGGGAAAGAGGACACATTCAGTCCTGACACAACTTGAAGAGCTGGGGTGGATGGAAAAGGAAACTCCCCTTTTCTGAGGAAGGGAAGGAGGAGGGGAGGGAGGGAAGAGAAGGTTGGGTGGGGAGGTAGGTGAAATTGGGCTACAACAAGGATCTAAACTGAATAAAAAAGAAAAAAGAATCTAATATGAGGTCATTGGGTCATATTTCAACCTTACTCCCCTACTCATAGCATAGGATAAAGGAAATGAGAAAAAATATTAGCAAGCTGACCTAGATTTGAACTAAAATGCCACCAGTTATTGGCTGTTTAACCTCAGAAAAATCAATTAACCTCTCTGAACCTCAATTTCTTCATGTGCAAATATCGAGATATTAAAATATTGAATGGTGAGTAAAACTGTGTTCTATGTGCATGGAAATTTTCTTTTCTTTAAATAAATGACAAAGAATATAATCATTATGCATCAAACTGCCTTTTGAAGCATCTTAAGAGGATAATTAACTATCTGGGCAGAGAGCACTGGGCAGTTAAAAATATTTGTGTAGGCGCCTTTAAATATTTAAACCACAGATCTAAAAAATCTCATCACAGAAGTTTGGAACTTCGAGTTCATAAACTGCAGGGCCAAATTATCAACATTCCCCTAATACAAAAAGCCTCTTGAGTTGATTGGCTGACTGAAAAATCGAGTTTTGAATATACAGACCCTAACTCCTCCCATCAAACATATTTTAGAACCGTGGCCATGAGTAGCAGTGCGTGATTCTAGGACTGCTTTCATATGCTTCAAATTATGCCTCAATATAACTAAGATAATGGCGATACACCAGGATTCTGGACATTGAGAATTCTGACTTTCATTAATTAGTCAGTACTTATATTTGAACATAAAAATACAGAATGATAATCTATGACTTAATGTATACATTTAATTCATTTTTCTCCCAGCAATCAGACAGGAACTATGATGTTTTTTCAATGTATCCCTTTTTTCCTGCATACTTTTCTTTTACAGTTCCACATTACTTTTCCATACAGGTAAAATTATATTGATAATATCTAAAGAACACAGAATATACAAAAGTAAGCTGACACTTTTGGTTTATAAAGCATTTTACATTTATTTCTGGTTCATGATATAACTTTTTATCATTTCAAAATCATCACCCATCATACTATAATACAATATGATTTTCAAGGGTGGAAAATCTTCCTGGCCTGTCAAAGTTACATTAAGACCAGACAGGCAATGGAGCCTATTCCACGTTGACAAAACCTCACATATAATTAGCTGAAGGTGAGCCACAAGTAGAGAGGATGAAGATATTTTTATATTAGTGAGAAATTCGAAATAGAATAGTTTAGTTTCTTCCCACACGCATGAGAACCAGTGGTAGTGTACTTTATTTAGTGGTGGGATGTGCCTACAGGTCTCCTGTGAAGAACAACAGGTTAAAATTTCTCTCCTTTTTATTAAATATTTTCAAGGAATCTTTTATGCATCTCAGACTGACTCTGATGATGTTATTGAATTCCTGGTGCTGTTTTGATATGATTTTATTTTATTTTATGTGTGTGTGTCTACTTACGTGTGTGCGTGCATATACATGTGAGTGTATGTGTTAGGGGGATTGTGAGCTGCCGTACAGATGCTTGAAACTAAACACAGATCTGCTTAAAAAACAGTCCTTAACCACAGAACCAGCTGTCTACTCACTAAAATATTTTTACTTTCTATCTGAAATTTGTAATATTTCTTCATTGGAAAACACAGCATGAAAGAAAGGAGAGAAAGAGTTGAAGAGGGGGAGATTATGGGGGAGAGGGGTTGCACATCAATAAAACTTGTAAATAAATGGTAAAAATAACAGAAATATAAGGCAGCAGAGAAGAAAGCTTAAAGATCTAGACAGAATGATCAAGATATAAATAGTATATAAAGGAAAATGAAAAATATACGGAAAATTATAAACCAAAAGAAAAGAAGAGAGAAGTGGAAAGGCAGGGGAGAGAACAGATGCCAGAGAGAGACATGGACCAAGAAAGGGTTAGGAGACAGCATGAGAAAAGAGAATAACTTCTACTGACAGACGGTAAATGCTACAACAAAGGGTCAAGAAAAATGATGCTGTATCAAAGTAGACATGATATTAAGTTAAAAATTGGAAGGGATTCATGGCAAAATGAAATACGACAGAAAAGAGAAGTTGGAGGAAGCATCAGACAGATGGTGACTGAGATAAAGAGAAACTGACTGGAGGTGGGGTAGCCAGAAAAAAAATTAAAAAAAATAAAAACACAGAAATTAACTCAAACCTCAAGCAAGGAAAGTACTGAATACATGGACAGTCTTACGTCTAGGATTTGAGGAGTTACATGTATTGGAAGTAAAGTCTGCCACAATCTTTGGAAAGTCTCAAAGCATGAAACATATACTTGGAAAATGGGCATGGTGGTCCTTGGCTCTGTCATTCATGTGACCTGTGCAAAGTTTAAGAAAATATTTGAGAGCTCAAATTATCAGTGAAATCAGATAAATTGTTGAATCTACAAATTGTGAGAACATTTCCAACTCCAAGATGGTGTTGAATTCTCAAAGCTGACACTTTCCAATATTGGTGCGACATCATTTGTGAATAACAAATAAAAAGCACTGAAAACCACTCCATCACAAAGACCCTTCATCACAAACAGCCTTGTGGTTGACTCTGATACATGAGAAAGCAAGCTGAATTCTTGGCTTTGCTGAAAACTTACTGTGGGACTCCAGAGAGACCTTCTACTGGTCTGGGCTTCTGTTTTCTAATGTGGATAACTCCCAGGTGCATGGGGAGATGGAAATTACAAATAAAAGAGCTAGTCCAAATCTGACATTGCCTATACAAATGCTTGTGGGATGGTGTGGATAGAAGAGAGCCCAGAGGAACACAAAGGAGAACCAGAATCCAGGAGAGTTTCATATTCTGCCTTTTAAAGGTGGGTTTAAGTCAGATTTTCCCAATATGTGTGAACATTCATTTCAACCATGAGGCTGGCAAGTTGCTTTATAGGATAAATGCTTTTGCCACAAAGCCTGACCACCTAAGTTTGATCAGAGAAACCACATGGAGAGAAACATCTCTTACGAGTTTTCTTCTGCCTTAACACCTATGTGCATGCTAACACACTCACACACACACACACACACACACACACTCATAAACACACAACCACAAACCAGAGGGAGGGAAGGAGAAAAAGAGAGAGAAACAGAGAAAGACCAAAGAAATGTAAAAAATAAAAATAATGATTTTTATAGAGTATTGTTGATTATTGCTGTTATACCAGAGAGCCTTCTTATAGACAAACCACTGGGAAGAAATTATCAAAAGCATGGGGCCAGATGGAATGACAGCTTTGCTTAGGAGCAGCGTAGAAATTACAAATCATGACTGTATCCTCACTTCCATTAATATTTGTGAAGCTGCATATTTCTCATATAAAAAGATGAAGCATCTCCAGTTTTCTCTGGGATCTGATGACCTAGTTAAGACTAGGTAGGATGCAGTTCATTCCATCATTGCCATACACTGCTGTTATCCAGGAAATACAGTTAAAAGCAATAAGTGGAACAGAAAGACATACTCAGATACACTATTTTGTGAAGAAATAACATAAGAAAATTTACAGATACAGACAAGATTGTTGAAGATTATTTGATCCCATTGTGAACTCCAAGATTGTGAACTGTAAAAACCTGTTTCTAGTTGTGGTGTAGTTCTGAGTTTTGAGGGAATAAAATTAATAAATGTAAGGGAGTTAAGGTTTATGTTAGCTTTTGATAAAGTTCCTAAGTCCAAAAATATGTTGGATGGATAGAGTCCCCTTAAGGATTCCACAGTAAACCATTTCATAAAAATCAGTGGATGATGGGTGCAGCCTTGCCAGGACACACTGGAAGATGAAGCAGCCAGTCATGATGAGACCTGATAGATTGTGGTCAGATAGAAGGGAAGGAGAACCTTCCCTATCAGTGGACTAGGGGAGGGGGATAAGGGAAAAAGAAGGAGGAGATGAGGGTAGGGGCTATATCCAGGATACAAATTGAATAAATTTTATTAAATGATAATAAAAAAGAGAAAAAAATATCAGCAGGTGAAGTCTAAATTTCAGTGGAGATGCTAGGCTCATGGGACATGTACCAAAGACAGTGTCAGGTATAGACTGTATATGGCAGGTATCCGGCAGCTGTTATAAGAAAAAGTTATGTGTACTACAGACAGAGGTGAAGGGAAGAGGCAACCCAAGGCTGCTGGAGCCCACATAACGACTTTGTCTTCCCTAACCTTCAGTTTTCACTTCAGTTTTCTTTGTTTTTCCCTCTCCTTGGTATCCTCCTCTCTATTACATTTTACATGTTCATTTGTGTACTAGGTAAATACAATTTACTTTTAAATGTCATTTTACAGGTACTTATAACTGAGATTATCTTGTATCACAGGGGAAGATGGACTTTGAGCAGTATTAACACTGTTAAAGGCTATAAGGGCTTTAAAAAAATGCAGTGAATATATTTTTTGCATTGTGAGATGGAGAAGACATTCTAGGAGTGAGGGAAAGAAAGTGTGATGTTATTTTTGATTTTTACTTTGACAGGGTCTGGAATGATCTAAGTGACAAGTCTCAGGGCAGAGATATGAGAGATTTTCTAGATAAGTTTAGTCTCCTCTGTGCCTACTTATTAAAGGTTAACTTTAGAAGTGTATAATTATAGGACAGTGGAATACCTTTTGCTTGGGACTAAGACTGTCACCTAAGTTGCTTTTGCCAGGTGATTTATCACAGCAGTGATAAAATTAGTTAATACATAGAAGAGTTAAAAGTGAATTATTTAGGTTCATTCATCATAAAATAAACTGTATTTAAAATATGAAAAAATATATGTATATAAATAAAGTCTGTCCCTCTATTACTAATTTTTCTGTCTCAGTGTCTTGATGTATTTAATGTGGCCATTATTATTTCTGATATCTTTTACTCCAATTGATTTGTGCACCATGTTGACCTCATAAGAACATTCTGAGCTGCTCTCTCTCTGTAATATTAATACAGACTTTTATAAAATTTCATGATTTTTTTATTTCCTCACTAATAAAAGTTTCTTTTAATTTGAAGAACTCCCTTTTGGACTCCTTATATTAAAGGGCTAGTGGCAATATTCTCTTTTAGGTACTTATTGTCTGACAGTGTTTTCATCTCTATAGTGTTTCGAAAGGATAGCTTTGCTAGGTATAGGATTATTAGGTTTACTTTACTCCTTCAGTGCTGTGGATATCTCATCCTATTCTCTTTGGGCTTGGAGAATTTTTGTGCTTTCGGATGCTTCTAGAAACCTTTTGTATTGTTGCTTTGCTCCTGCTGCCATGAAAAAATTTCCTCTTAGTTTTAACCAATGAGAGCTTGGTGTCTTAGAACAAACTTGAACTTGATCTGGCTGGTTCTTGGTGCAACTCTCTTTGGGGAAACTTCAATTTTTGTTTTTATTTGTTAGAATTACTTTGCTCTCAAGTAAACGTGGAACAACAATCACTTGAACATTGTCTCCATTCTTTTCTTTTATCTCACTAATTCTTTTGTTCTATTGAAATTATGATGCTTTTTTGTTCATTTAAAATTGTGTTTGATGTATCTTTCAGGGCAGGGATTTATGTTCCACCTTAATTATATTTTTGTACTGTCTTTTGATTAGGCTACTGAGTTAGAGTGCTAAGTTACTCATTATATGTTTTATGCTTTAAATTTGCCATCTGAGAATGTGTCCATATTGCATATCACAGGGTGAGTCTGAAGCTTTATTTTGGCAGATTGGTGGGGCTTTTTCTCAGTGCTCTTGATGCTTGGTGTGATGTAATGGTTCTATATGAAAGGGATGGGCTGTTTACTCCAATTTCCTGGTCTGGCTTGTTTGTGCCCTTCTTATTGGAATGCTAAGTGGATTAAGTGATTACTGCTTGTGTTCACGTCTGCTTTTTCAGAACTAGATGGTGCTCAAGTGCAGGTACACTCTGAGATCACTCTCTGTAAAGTACCACTGTTTCAGCGTGAGAGCGCAACTCAAGTCAAGGTTTCTTCAAAGCTAAAGTTCATGCATTTTTTTCAATAAGATCTGGGGGATTACTTAAAAGCAACACTTGGGGGCCCGCCCACCTTCTTAGACTGTATTCATTCATCTTCCGTCAGTTGCTGTGGGAGTCTGACAGATTCTGGTTAAAACACTATGTAAAATTATTCTCTGCTACCCACGGCGATGCCACCTTACACCCGTTGCCCTCATATGCCACCAGCACTGCGCACTGTGGCGTATTTCCATACAGCACCTGATGGACTTGGCGTATTAATTAAGTTGGATCTAGGTATGCAGTGTTGTAGGCTACTTATCGCTGAGGTGTACTTGAAACTCAAGACTGCTGAAGCCAGCAGCAGACAGTGCTGGAGAGAACTGTAATCTGATACTGGAGTCTATCCTGACAGTGAATGTGTCCCAGAGACTGCCCTGTCCAAGGGCACTGTTTCAGGAATGGGGACTTTTAGCATCTTCCTAGGGCTTCATTGGCCTAATGTGGCATTTGTTGTGCCAGACACTCTGTGCTATCCCTAGAATACAGTGTCTTGCTCTACACTATGCTGTGTCCTCATTCACTTCTCACTGTTGTGATAAAAACCAGAAGCAACTCAGTGAGAAAAAAAAGAAGTATTTCCTTATTAAAACTTGAAATCCATTATGAAGGGAGTCAAAACACAAACCTGGAGGTAAGAATTTTGAAGCAAAGCCCATAGAGAAGTTCTGCCTCTCAGCCCATTATTTACTGTTAGCTCAATGTGCCTTTTTATAATACCAGGGTCACCCGCCTAGAAGTGACTGCCCAAAGTGGACAGGATCCCCACACACTCACACACACAGGTCCCTACCAGTTTCCCTGCAGGTCCTTCTGATGAAAGCATTTTATCATGTGAGGTCTGACTTCCCAGAAGACCCTATCTTATGTCAACTTAGCAAACACTTAACTGGCATGATCACCGTTAGTGACAGACAATCCATTACCAATAAGACTGACATTAAATTGAGGCATGAATGAGCCTCACAGCTTCAAGAGCATACCTCTGTGAGAAGTCAGGCCCACAATAGAAGTGGCCATTTAGTAGGAACAAATATAATTCTGCACCAACATGGAATGTACTGTTTTGAAGCAAATGCTTTTGGCAGATCTAATTTCTAATGCTTGCTTGGAACTCGTCGTATTGTGCAAGGTTGGGAGTTGAGATGAAAATAATGTTCAGACCACCAAGGTTTACTCTACGCAGAGCTTCACCTAACAGCACTGGAGGGGTCACCATGGCCTGTGGAATTTCATGCTGACTTGAAGCCAAACAAGGACATGTATTCAACCTTGAGCCTATCCTACAGGTGCACAGTTTTCTACTTGAAGCTTGAGATATCTTGAGGCTGCCTTTGTGAACTGTGACCTGCTAAGAGGCTTTTGTTTTCTACCTAGAGAGGATTTTAATTAAAGCAGTACCTGTACTACACTGTAAAGAAAAACCTTGTATTAACTCTATTACTTCATTCTCCAATGGGAATGAAGTTTTCTGCTCTGGTGCCTAAGGTTGAGGAAAAGATGGTAGAAACATTCTCCCTGCTAGCCAGTGAACACAGTTCCAGTGCAATATCTAGGTTTCTAATAAAGCCTTTCAGAGGACATGTACATTCCTGCCCAATATGGGGTGTGACGATGGACAGCCTTGTGCTGGATTTTAAGTTTATAGTCTAAACTTAACATCCATACAATCCTCATGTCTGATGAACTAAGCGTGCCATTAATACTTTCCTTTCTGCATTCTTCAGTGTATCTATTATCTAAAATCTTGGCTCATAATAATTTCACTTGCTAAGTAAATTATTACAAAAACTGAATTGCCTTTGGTCAATAATTACTAAAGTATCTTAACTACCATATCATCCCACCCATCTCAAGGAGGTTTAGAAACACCATTTATATACTTACTATGATTGTTTTATATCCTAAAATTTAAGACATCATAGGAACATTGTTCCAAATAAGAATATAAAGTTAGAAATTCACAACAAAGTATTAGGAATAATATTTAGTTGGAAAAAGAGGAAACGTATTATCAACTCAATTTTCGAGCCTACAAATCCATAAAACAATATAAATCTTTTTTACAAACTAATTAACTCTATGAAATATTTATATAATAATTTTTCTTCATGTTATTTTGTCTCTTGACTTCATTTGATCTTGTCTCTCTATGACAAATCTTTTGTAATATTCTCTAAAAAGAATAAAAGGTAATTTCAGCTGCTCTGTAATAATGCTGTTCAAAATCTGCTTTCCATTAAGGAAGAGTTGAAAGAATGACTTTTTTTACTTCACTAATTACTGTACTATCTTATAAATTTTAAGGCTGTAATTAAACTTGGTCAACTCTTTAATATGTTTGTTTCATGTGCGAGTTATGAATTTTAGCACAGAAATTAATCTCACATCCTTTATGGGTTTAAAATATTAAGGGCTTTACTGAAGCCATTTCTACTCTGGAAGGGTCAAAATTAACCTATATGTGAACAAAAGTGACTCTTAGCCTTGCAAATATATCGTATTTAACTTCAAACAGTAGATTGAATTAAAATTTTAGAAATGTCTATTTTATCTATCTGACTCAGTCTGACTGCCTGAATTTAAAATAAAAAAAAATCATGAACTTGAAGATCTATAATTCACACACATATACTTTTTGCTCCTAAAGCGGCTGAGACGATAATGAGTGAGTCATCAGTAAACGCAATGTCTGGTGAGTTACCTGTGCCATCATCACAATAATGATGTCTACATCTCAGTGTCTTTCTGCCGGATTACACATGAACTCATTTACCCCAGAAGAGATTTATAAAGGATGTAGTACTGAACTGCAGTAATTCTAGGTTCAACTTGGATAGTGAACAGTGAAATTAAAGACTGCAGAGTAATATTAAAGACCTGAATTCTGAATTACATACTTCATCTAAAATACTTGAGGTATTAAATGAGCACAATTTATTGAGTCTTTCTATATTAAACTAATAATCTTTCTTTTCTTGTTTTTCCTGTTTGTTCCATTTTGCTCCTCCACATATAGCCATGCCCTTCAAACTTAAAAAGTTTTTCCTCAGAGAGTGAAGGCTGGGCTGGCGCTGTTCTGTGACTGCACAGAATTGTACAAATGTGATGTGACTTCACTATCCTAGCCCCATTTCCCTTTTCACTTGCTGTTTCTTTAGCACTAAAACTCAAGCCAGCCTTGTCAGTGAGGTAGCCTGCCTACAGGCACAGAGCTCCGGTTCTGTGGGTTTTCAGCATGACCTGTATTTGACACAACTTGCCTCTGGCAATGATTTTGGGGGCTGGTTGTATGCATCATGTCAGGGCATCCCTCTCTGCAAGCTCATAAGATTTTTTTTTTCAATAATGGAGACTGAACCTCTTGAACCACCTGCCTCCTCTTGAGCAGTTTTGTTGCATGTAGGGCTACTTGGGGAAATAGGATATTTCTCAAAAATAACGTGGCACTAAAAGATTGAGAGTGTGCTGTGCTTGTGCTCTGTGAGAGCGCATGTGTGTATATGTTCCAACAAGAGGGGACACTGTGATTCCTTTGTTCCAAAGGGCAGTTCTCCTCAGAAGTGGCTAATCTGTCACTGTCACTAGGCAAGAAAGAGGTGGAGGAGGTGCTATTGGCGTGGGGACATGCCAAGTTTGCTCGGAACGCTCATTGCACAGGACAGTCCCGCAGCTGTTGCTCACCCAATGTAAATACGGACAGCCCCATTCATCACAGGGCTCCCTTCTGCAGCACACGTCCAAACACGGGATGATTTAGTGCCTGCAGCTGGAACAGCACTGTGCTTCCTCACAACAGCAGAGTTTAAAAATGAGGGATGGAACCAGAGAGGAGACGGTGGCTTTCTGGGAAGTGAGAAGGGCGACAGGGTGAGATACTCTGAGGAGCCACTCCCACACAGCTTTTGATGCGAACACGTTGGCTTTAGTGTAACTAAGGCTTCTGAGCCAGCATTGCCTGTCTCCTGACTCAACCTTGTCTTAACAAGTGGTGCACAAAGTTCCCAAGACCACTTCTTCAAACGGGGATGCCAAATTTCAGGAAAACTGTGACAGCTCAGTGTGCAAATTCAGCGGGATAAGAAAGAAAAATAGTTCAGTTCTTACTAAATATGGGCATGTGTTATTTATTCATTTATTTTTCGTTCATTCAGCAAAATTTTGTAAGATTGTGAGATGACTCAGTGGGTAAGGCACTTGCTGTGTAAGCCTGAGGACCTGAGTTCAGGGCCCCACTACCCACATAAAGGTCAGTGCTCTGCCAGCCTGTAACCAATCATAAGACTTAGAGAGGGTAGATTTAAGTGGATCTCAGGTTCTCCACCCCTCACCCCCGCCTGAACAGCCAGTCTAGCCAGATAGTCAGTTAAAGTTTAGTAAAAGACCTTGTATCAAAAATAAGATAGAGACAGAACGTGTAACATTATCCTCTGACCTCCACATATACATTCTGTACAGTCTAGAGCACTTACAAACACAAAAGATCATACATACATACAGACAGACACACATACATACATAAGTACACACACAGAAAGAGAGAAGGAGGTCAAGGTTTATTTTATTTTCTCCCTTTATTAAAAATAAATACTTCAAAATATAATTTATACATCAATGAAAGAAAGTCACAAGTTAATAACACCCTATGTTCAGAACCTAGTAGATGTTCAGTGAGTACTGCAAAGCAGAATAAAGAATCTTATTATGTCCAGTGTAAAAAATATATTTTTGTTGCTGACATGGTGAACTGTTTCATAATTCAATAAGAGAAGGCAATGCACAGACTAACTACTTCAGCTTCTCTGAGGAAAATGTTTTGATCAGGGAAATATTCTCTGAGCAAACGATCCAATTATAGTTGGAAATATTCATTTGCAACACATGCAGTTTTAAAAAAGCAACAATAATAAACCAATGTATGTGTGTTCTCGATGGGTAGGAAGAATGAGAGGACAGTTATGCAAGTTGTGTGGATAGTCTGGGCTCATAGCACCAACTGTAGCATGAAGGGTGTACAAAAAAAGCAAGAAAATGTATGATATTCTAGCTTCATGTCAGCAAATTTACAGAGTCCAGTGATCTTTTCCATTTGGAAAAGTCATCTACCTTCCAGTTCCAGATCCATTTTGTTATTTTACGTTTTGATGCTTGAGCTGGAAATCTGAAAGTATACATCTTTTCCCTGAACCTGGAAGAAATCTTCATGATAGATTCTGTACCTAGGAACAATTACAAGAAGATTGTTCATGAGCAGATGTGTCAGGATAACCTAAGATGACAATTTACCTTGCAAGCAACCTTCTCACAGTCAAGGGTTGGAGCTTGGCATGAGCTTCAGTCTCAGAGGTAAGAGCCTTCTGGTTCCCAAACCAACTTCTCTGGCACGGTAGGGTTACTACAGTCTCCGCTATCTTCCCATTCAAAGGGCATAGTTCTGGAGTCCTTAATATTTGTATTTTCTGTCTTTATCTTTGTCTCTGATACTCTCTGTCCCTCTGTTTCTGTCTCTGTTTCTCTCTCTGCACTATCTATGTATCTATGTACCTATCTATATGTATGTATGTATGTATGTATCTATCTATCTATCTATCTATCTATCTATCTATCTATCTATCATCTCTATCTCTCCCTCTTCTTTGCTCCTAAATACTTGGTTACCTGTATTAGAATTTTATCTAAAAACACAATAGTTTAATGAGCAATATAAATATTGGTTTGAAGTAGATGAAAGATCTAGAATTTGGATGTAAATATATCGAAATGAGAGATACTACATAATGGGATTGCAGAAATATGGTACACAATAAAAACATCTCAAATAATAAAATCTGTTCATTTTTCACATATGGTTTCAGTGAGTCTAACAACACAACAAAGTAGAAAAGCATGAAATGTGCCTTTATGGGCTAAAGGGAATTTCTTGAAGGTTTCAGACTTTATTTGAAATTAGCTTAATACACATTTGAAGTTTTATTTCTGTTGTTTTGTTCTTCGTGCCTTCTAGTGTTAGAAAATTTGCAGGGTTACCATCTTGATTTTGTATGTAAAAACAACCCAAATGGCTTATTAAATATAAGATTGGAAAAGCTAAGCTATCCGACCTTTCACATCCAAATCCTGCATGCATCTTTTATAATAATTAATTATCTCAAAATGAGTTAAAGAGGTTAGAAATAAAGTCTGGACCAAATGTGTAAAATACATGGATGAGATAGAATACACAGAGTCTAAATGTCATATTCAGAGATATTGGCTTCCTAACATTCTGTTGCCTATATTACAAAAGCCACTTGGAAAAATTAATGGAAGTTGAGTATATGGGGGAGCAAAGATATAGAGGACCAACAAATATAGAGATATGTTGATAATGGATATAAATGTGACAAATACTTGTGAATTTATTTAAAGATCTCCAACATCCAGTGAGGCCCAGTTCTCAATTAAAATTTTAGTGAATGATCTTAAAACTAAAAACCAAATGTGTGTGAGATTTCAAAAATCTGATGAACACTGGGATGAGAGTAAATACATTCCATACTTTAGGAGGAAAACAGGTTATATATAATTTTTGTAATGTATTGATGTGAAACAGAAAAAGGAAAAAGAAGAAAACAAAAATAACTCTATTTTCCTGAGCCTGAGGCTAGCATCTTGAGCAGCTGATTTGTCAGAGGGAATCTGAGTTCAGATTTGCAGGTGTTATTTTTAAAATGTCAGCTGATAGTGAAGAATCACAGTGGCAAAGTTCAATCAGTAACTGGAGATGAATCCAGCTTTTAGGAAGGAAAAAAAGTGTTGTATTCAAAATTGTTGGGGATTCTATACTGAGCATGTGTGCTGTATCCCACTCACACTCATGTACAATTGCTTCAGAAGGATGGGGAGAGGAAAAGAGAGACACATACAATAGATGCTATAGGAAAGAAGTTGCTTAAATGTTTTAATTTTGAACAAAGTTGATCTCTAAGACCTTGCTTTAGAACATAGTTTCCTCAGAACATACATTGAAAATCAGTGCTAACAGTCCACTATTAAGCAGTAATCAAAGCCCAGAGTCAGGAAGTCTGACAATCAACTGCAAAAGACTAACAAAAGCCAGGATAAATTCGGTGCTTTCTAAATGCCATGCCATCATTTCCTTTCCACCAAGATTAAGTGAGTATCTGCCAACTAACCTCTGAACAGTTCCCCTCCGCTGTGTCCCAAACCTGCTGTAGAAAGGGCAAGGTGCTCTTGACACTGTCCTAATGATCATGCTCAGTCCAAGATTTTAAGCAATGTCCTGTGTTGTCTGAGGCTGTCTTGATACCTTGAGCCTCCTTGGTAAGATTGCTTTTCTGCCAAGGATTTTGTATGTGTTAGATGACTAATGAAAGCAATGTGGGAAAACTGCTTGGGTGACTGTTGACAGATGTTTCTACATGTGGCTATGGAACTAAGGCTGAGCCCTGGGTGATGAAAAGTCCACAGAACTAGAAGCTGTCGGACCTGGATTCAATCCCAGCCTGACCTTTACCACATACAGAATTTACACATAATTAGCTCTTATGGTGGCTGTGGAGACCTGCACAGATGGAGGGAAACATTAAGATAAATGACCACATAACAAATTTTGTCACAGAAAATGTACTGAACTTAATGCCAAACCTTACATATTTACTACAGTGTAATATATGACTATGATATGATCTACAAATGACTTAGAGAATCATGTGACATAATCATTTTTGAAATTCTCAAAAGAAAATAAAGTCTAAGGAAGTAATTGGCCCTGGATAGATTAAGGATTAGTCAAAATGTCAGAAGAAATAATGAGTTTGTATTTGACTTTCTTTTCCAGTGTTGAAACCATAAAGTCAATGATTGTATGTTGCTTTTGAGATCATTAAATGAGCTTATACTGTGAATACATATTGTATGTAAATTTTTGAGATCTGAGTTACAAAACATGATAAACAGTATACTTTGGTTAAAGTAGAAAATAAAAAAAAAAATAAATCCCCCCCCAAAAAAAAGAAAAGAAAAAAGTTACAATAACTTTTTCACCGAAATGCTAGAAATGATAAAAACACAGACCAATAAATCACACCTGTGTATTTGGGTGTTTAAACAGTGACACGTGGGTATTATGTTAACTCCTGATGTAACTATAGTCCCCAGATTACCGCATTACATCTTCAACAGGAGTTGATAACTCTCAATCTTTGTAATCTTTTTCTTTCAAATAAATTTTTTGAAAAAAAAAAAGATAGTTCAGCTTTCAAGAAGAATATATTTCCTGATTTTCTTTTTTGTTTTTATTTAATATTTATTACAATTTTATTCACTTTGTATCCAGGCTGTAGCCCCCTCCCTTGTCTCTTCCCCAACCCACCCACATTTTCTCTTTTCTCCTTTTGCTCCTCTCCTAGTCCACTGATAGGGGAGGACTTCCTCTCCTTCTATCTGACCGTAGCCTATAAGGTCACATCAGGACTAGCTGCACCATTTTTCTCTGTGGCCAGGCAACTCTGCACCACCCAGGGGGAAGTGATCAGAGTCAGCCACTAATTTTATATCAGAGACAGTTCCTCCTCCCCCTTCCCTTTCTAGAGAACCCATTTGAAAACTGAGCAGCCTACAGGCTTCCTCTGAGCAGGGGGTCTATATCCTCTCCATGCATGGTCCTTGGTTGTAGGATCCATCTCTGCAGATCCCCATGAGCCCAGTTTTTTATTTGTTTTTTTTTGTTTTGTTTTTGGCTCTGTTGGTATCTTTGTGGAGCTCCTGTCCCCTCCAGGTCTTTCTATCTCCCCCTTCTTCCATAAAATTCCCTGCACTCTGGTCAAAGTTTGGATATGAGTTTCAGCATCTGCTTCGATAACCTGATGGGTAGAGTCAGAGTTCCTCTGTGGAAAGCTCCTGTCCTGTCTTCTCCTACTTCCAATGTCTATTCTTTTTACCCTTCTAAATGAAGATTAAGCTTCTTCCCTAGGGTCATCCTTGTTATTTGGCTTCTTTAGGACTTTAGATTTTAGTATGTTTATCCTATATCATATGGAAGAAGAGTTTTTTAACGAATATCGAGTATCTCACTCAATCCAAGCTATTAAATGACTAAAGCTGTAGAGAAATATGAAGAAGAGGTCTTTAACGGGGTACCATTTACTCTATATGATAGAATAAATTAGACAATTCATCTACCAAAAAGGATATTGGATTATTCAATCTTCTAGAAGAGAGGATT
Source organism: Meriones unguiculatus (assembly GCF_030254825.1). NCBI lineage: Eukaryota > Metazoa > Chordata > Mammalia > Rodentia > Muridae > Meriones > Meriones unguiculatus. Next base: position 185,506,348 of record NC_083351.1, read on the forward strand.
TGACTGAACCAAAGAACTTATCCTTTCACCTCAAAATAAAACTTCCAAGATCAAAAGTGTTCTGAAAGATGTATAGACATGCCAATATGGGCTGAAACCAAGAGGCTTGGGGAAATTATAGAATCAATATGAACCAATATTCTCATCTATTACTCCTCTGGTAGAATAAAACACTGCATAAACTTGCCTCACTTTAAGGTGTTCCTTAAAGTGCTTGGGAGGCAGAGACAGAAACAAGTTAAATCAGAAAATGAAAACCAGCTTGAGTAACATTCATCAATGAATGGATATATTGATGTGTAGCTAAACAATAGATAGAATAGATCGGCAATAGATAGGTAGATGATAGATAGATAGATAGATAGATAGATAGATAGATAGAAGAAATAAGAAAAAGAGCATCTGACTTCAGGGGATTTACTAATTACAGTGGTGATCATGTGTAATACAAACTGTCAAGCTGTCAGAATCTGAGAATTTATCTAACAGTATCAAAACACACACACTAAACTAAAATCACCCAAAACTAAAACCATGACCAACAAATCCCTATATTTTAAAAATGTTTTATGAAGGATAAACATTTTTAGAAAATGATCAGAAATTTTCACTTCTATATTTCTTTCAAAATTTCTAATTTAAATTTTATAGCTTAAGAAAAATGTATCTTCACGTTTATTTTCCCAATTTTCTTTTATTCATTTTTTTAAAAAATATTTATTACAATTTGTTCATTTTGTAACCCTGCTGTAGGTCTTTCCCTCATCTCCTATAGTCCCATCCACCCTCTCTCTTTTCCTCCTATTCCCCTTCCCTAGTCTCCTGATAGGGGAGGTCCTCCTCCCCTTCTATCTGACCCTAGCCTATCAGGTTTCATCAGGGCTGGCTGTATCATCTTCCTCTGTGGCCTCACAAGACTGCACCCTTCAGGGGTAGGTGGTCAAAGAGCTAGCCACTGAGTTCATGTCAGAGAAAGCCTCTGCTCCCCTTAGTAGGGAACACACTTAGAAACAGAGCAGCCAATGAGCTTCTTCTGAGCAGGAGGTTTAGGTCCTCCCCATGCATGGTTCTTGGTTGGAGTATCAGTCTCTGCAGGCCCCTTGGCCAATTTTATTTTTTTAATTAAGAAATTATTCTGCAGAAGAGCATGTCTGATTGCATGCGGGTTGATGCCCCAGGTCCCGCCTCTGAGAAAAAGGTATCAGACGGGTCTGATGCTCTTTGGGTGGATGACACCTAAATGAACATCGGTACAAAGTCCCAATTTATTTCTAATATCAGAGATCAGACCTCTACTCTTGCCTGATGTGTCTAAAACAAAAACGGGGAACTGTAGAGAGCTGCGGAATGCTGTGCCTTAAAGATGGAGCTGGTTTCCGCCTTCCACCTTCCCGATGGAGTGCTCTCTGTCACAAACAACTCCACATTTGGCTAAGGCTGAGGATCTGGCTTGCTTCCATGTATGTGGACCTATCTGCATTGCCCATGTGGCACGCTGGGGTTGGCTACTCAGAGGCTATTTAAGCTGTGGGCTGGCTTTCCCCAGGGTCAGATGATTGTTCAAGGTTCTGAATAAACTGCATTTAAAAAAAAAAGAAATTATTCTGCATAAGCAGCATTTAAGATAACAGACAAAAATAAAACAATCTCATATGCAAAATTATATTTTCAAACATATTTTGAAAAAACAAAGCTTTCTTCCCTCTTCCATAAGAGAAATATAAGAAATTAAAGAGAGGAAAACATACCATATATTTGTCTATAAAGAATCGGGAAAAAAATATTCAGCAGTGGCAGAAGAGCAGAGCAGGAAGCTGACTGACCATATTTCATTCACACAGGAAGCAGAGACAGAGAGAAGGCAGGAAGTTGGGTGAGACTACAGATTCTCAAAGCCCGCTCACAGTGAAGAAGTACTTTCTCCAACAAGGCTCCAGATATTACAGTTTCCATCACTTCCCCAAAGTGGCCAAATGGGGACCTAGTGTTCAGATACAGGAGACTATGGGGAAATTTCTCATTGTCTTACATTGTGTTATCAATTCGAATAGAATTTTCAAATACTTTAAGACATTTTAAGAGTCCCATATCTCCTAAATCCTTTTACATTTCTGTGTTACTATCCTACATTTTGAATACTGTATTTTCACCACATTTTCAATCTAACTACTTTGATTTTAGTGATATTGAGATTATGAATGGAAATGTGTTCTATTACGTTTGGTAATATATTTGAATTTTTATATACACAATTATTTCATTGATATTCTGCCACATAAATATGTATAGTTGTTTTCTTATAGTTGTTGGTGTGTTTTGTGTTCCATTTTTTGAGCTTCTAAGAAATATTGAGTTCCTTGTGAAGTAACTGAATACCTCTGTAGATTTGCACAACAGATATAACTATATGACCATGGAAAAGAAAATTTCTCTGACCTTTCTGCTACATTTGTCAAGTGGGTTTAGGGCATCAGTGTCTGGGAGTTACGTACAAATGGCACATCTGAAATTACATATTGCTATTTTGAATGAGTAGCATGTGAACGGAACAATTTAAATTAATTGTTAATTCTTATTTATCTAAAGTAGATTTATACACGCTGAATGGGACAAAAATAAGTTAGGTGACAAAAGCAAATAAAAAAAAAGAGTTCAAGTTTTAACTAACTAATATTAAAAAGAAGTATGAAGAAGAGCTTCAGATACAGTGGACCAGGGATGAAAATTCTATCAGACAGTCCCCAAAAGACATGTATGGCATGCCCTCACTTATAACTGGATATGAGCCATAAAGTACAGGATAACCATACCATAATCCACAGACATAAAGAAGCCAAGGAGGGCCCAAGGAAAGATGCTTGAATCTCACTCAGAAAAAGAAATAAATTAAACATCTGAACCAGATGGAGGGAGGGGTCTGGATGGGAGAGGGCATTGGGAAAGATAGGGAGCAGGGTGGGAGGAAATGGGTGGGGTCAGGGAGGACCAAGAGAGAAAATGGAGTTCTGTTCAGAAAGTTGTCTCCTGTGCCAATGAGTTCTAGGCTGTTCCCCACTTTTTCTTCTAACAGATTTAGCGTATATGGTTTTATGTTGAGGTCTTTGATCTACTTAGACTTTAGTTTTGTGCAGGGTGATAAATGTGGATCTATTTTCACTTTTATGCATGTAGACATCCAATGAGCACCATCTGTTGAAGATGCTATCTTTTTTCCATTGAATGGTTTTGGCTGCTTTGTCAAAAATTGAGTATTCATAGGTACGTGGGTTTATTTCTGGGTCTGCTATTCTGTTCCATTGATCCTCCCTTCTGTTTCTATGCCAATACCATGCAGTTTTTATTACTATTGCTCTGTAGTACAGCTTGAGATAGGGAATGGAGGTACCTTCAGATGATCTGTTGTTGTACAGGGTTGTTTTGGTGATTCTAGGTATTTTGTTTCTCCATATGAAGCTGAGAATCTTTTTTTTTAAGGTCTGAAAAGAATTGAGTTGGTATTTTGATGGGAATTGCGTTGAATCTGTAGATTGCTTTTGGCAGGATGGCCATTTTCACAATATTAATCCTACCAATCCATGAGCACGGGAGACCTTTCCATCTTCTGAGATCTTCTTCAATTTCTTTCTTCAGAGACTTGAAGTTTTTCTCAAACAGTTCTTTCACTTGCTTGGTTAGTGTCACCCTTCCTGAAGAGAACTCTTAAAGCACAGGCTTTAAGAGCAACAATCAATAAATGGAACCTCATGAAACTGAAAAGCTTCTGTAAAGCAAAGGACACTGTCATCAAAACAAAAGGACTGCCTACAGATTGGGAAAGAATCTTCACCAACCCTTTATCTAACAGAGGACTCATATCCAGTATATATAAAGAACTAAAGAAGCTGAAAAGCAGCAAACTAAGTAATCCACTTAAAAAATGGGGAACAGAGCTAAACAGAGAATTCTCCACAGAGGAATATAGAATGGCAGAGAAACACTTAAAGAAATGCTCAACGTCATTAGCCATTAGGGAAATACAAATGAAAACGACCCTGAGATTTCACCTTACACCCATCAGAATGGCCAAGATGAAAAACTCAAATGACAACACATGTTGGAGAGGTTGTGGAGAAAGGGGAACACTCCTCCACTGCTGGTGGGAATGTAAACTTGTACAACCCCTTTGGAAGTCAATCTGGCGCTTTCTCAGACAATTAGGAATTAAGTTTCCTCATGACCCAGGTATACCACTGCTAGGCATATACCCAAAATTTGCTCAAGTACACAATAAGGACATTTGCTCAACCATGTTTGTAGCAGCTTTATTTGTAATAGCCAGAACTTGGAAACAACCCAGATGCCCCTCAGTTGAGGAATGGATACAGAGTGGTATTTTTACACAATGGAATACTACTCAGCAATCAAAAAGGAGGAAATCATGAAATTTGCAGGCAAATGGTGGGATCTAGAAAAGATCATTCTGAGTGAAGTATCCCAGAAGGAGAAAGACAAACATGGAATATACTCACTTATATAGACCTAAAAGATGGGATAAATATAATGAAATCTATATACCTAAAGAAGATAATCAAGAAAGCAGATACGGGGTATGATGATCTACCCTCATTTAGAAAGACAAATGGGATATGCATTGAATGTGTAACAGGAGTCTACCACAGAAAGCATCTGAAAGACTCTACCTAGCAGTGCTCCAAAGTAGATACTAAGACTCATAATCAAACTTTGGCAGAGTGCAGGGAATCATATGAAAGAAGGGGAGTTTGATATGGAAAGGATAGGAGCTCCACTAGGACCAAACATATCTGGGCACAGGGTCTTTTCTGAGATGGACACTCAACCAAAGACCATGAGAGGATAAAACCTAGAACCTCTGCTCGGATGTGACCCGTGATAGCTCAGTAATCATTTGGTTTCCCATAGTAAAGGGAACAGGGACTATCTCTGACAGGAACTCAATGACTGGCTCTTTGACCTCCCCACCCCCCAAGGGAGGAGCAGTTCTGTTAGGCCACAGAGGAGGACTTTGCAACCAGTCCTGAAAATACCTGACAAAAGGGAGTCATATGAAAGTGAAGGAGGTCCTCCCCTATCAGTGGACTTGGAAAGGGGCAGGGAGGAGATGAGGGAGGGAGGGTGGGATTGGGGAGAGAATGAGGGATACAGCTGGGATACAGAATTAACAAAATGTAACTAATGAGAAAAATAAAATAAAATTTAATAAAATTAAAAATAAATAAGTAAATAAAAATAAAAATAAAGAATACAACAGCCTCAAAAAAAAGAGAGAAAATGGAAATCAGTCAGGGGGCAGGAAATCTCTGGGAAAGACTCCCAGAGTTGCAGTGGTGACTCTCGTTTAGACTCCTAGCAGAAAGGGTTAAAGGAGCCTGAAATTGCCACCTCCTGTAGCCAAGTGGGACTCCCAGTAGAGGGAGAGGGACACCAACTGACTCATAAAACCTTCAACCCCAAATTTGTCTTGCCTAGAAGAAGTATAAGGCTGAAGATAGGCAGAGACTGAGGGAAGTACAAACCAATGACAGGGCCAGCTTGAGACACACATCATAGGAAAGAGCCAACCCCTCTCACTATATTTTGCTATGCTTACACACAGGAGACTAGCGTAAAGGTCTTCTGAGAGTTTTCATCCAGCAGCTGATGGAAGCAGATGCAGACACCCACAACCAAAGAATAGGCCAAGAACAGGAAGTTCTGTGGAAGAGTAGGAGGAAGGATAGAGGAAACCAGATGGGTCAAGGACACCATAAGAAGACCTAACCTGGGGCCATGGGGACTCACAAAGACTGAATAACCAACCAAAGACCATGCATGGACTGGACCTAGACCCCTACACATATGTGGAAGATATTCAGAGTGGTCAACATGTGGATCCCTTAACAACAGAGACGGGACTATCCCTCTCTCTGCTGCCTGACTCTGGCCCTGGTGGGAAAGGATGAATTTAGTCCTGCTACAACTTGAGGTGACAGAGTAGGTTGATACCCCTTGGGTACCTGACAAGCAGGAGAAGGGGGAGTGGGGGGAGGGGTGTGAGGGTGGGACTGGGAGGAAAGAAGGGAAGCAGATAAGATCAGAAATAAGAGAGAGAAAGAGAGAGAAAGAAAGAGAGAGAGAAAGGAAAGGAAAATTCTATCAGAATTTTTGTTTGTCTGTCTCTTTCTTATTCATAATAGGATAGAGTAACTATCTCCAAGCAATAGAAAATATGGCCATAGGTATCCAGACTTTAAACATTATTGAATATCACAATCTCCTGATACTTAAAACAATCTGACATATTTAAAAAGACAATGTATTGTTCTGTTCTGATCCAACTTCTGGCTCTTACAATCTTCAAATTTTTGAAATCTCTTTTGTTGTAGTTCCTGAGCCTTGAGGTGTGTGATGTAAACGCCTTATTAGTGTCTGAGCATGCCACAGTCACTTTTCCATGTACACTGACCATCTGTCAGCTGTGTTTCTTTCTTTTCTTTTCTTTCTTTCTTTCTTTCTTTCTTTCTTTCTTTCTTTCTTTCTTTCTTTCTTTCTTCTTTCCCTGATATTTACTAGTCAAATGCAGAGGACTGGTTCATTTCAGCTCCTTCACTGCCAAAGCAGGGGGTAGGGACTGCTTCAGCCTCTCTGACATCATGCCTGTGGTGACCCGGGCGTAAATGTACCTGTTTGTAGTGAACCTTGAACTTCACATTATCCTTTTTCCTTTTGATCTTCACAGATTTGGCATCCTTCTGCTCGGCTGTGGGCAGAAAATCCTTGATTTCCTCAATTTTCCAAGGCACATTTTCAGGTGCTCAGTTCTGGAACCTGCACCCAAAATACTCACAGCAGCAAAAAAACATGCACTGCACAACAAACATTGATGAGATTTCAGAGTTGTTGTAATCCATGGAAAGACATGCACAAATGTAGAAAGTAGACTGATGCCATGCCCATTTAGAAAAATAACAATCATAGGTTCATCCTTGGGGTTTGTGAGCCCTTCATATCAGGTTCTTGGCCAGAATAGAATTGCAGTTCCTGGCATGTGTTTTCTCCTGTGGAGCTGAACTTACATTGAACCAGAGAGTGTTTGGTTAACCTTATAACATTTTTGACACCATTGCACCATGGTTATACCTTGACACACTGGTCATTATTGCAATTCATAAGGTTCTTTTCTTGGTAAGATTACTGATTGATTTTTCTCTCCAGCAGCTTGGTACTGTGTACTACTTTCCTCTGAGATTAAACATCTCTCCAGAGATGAGATTAAAACATCTCTTAAGACAGGAGGTAACTCAAAGCAGTATAAGGATTTCTCTGAACTTGACAAAATTATCAAGGCTTCTACATCTCTTGGAGTATAGAAGCAGTAAAGACTCCTGAGAGAACTCTCAAAATAGCTGGGGTTTTTGTTGTTGTTGTCTGTTTGTTTTGTTTTTGGAAGATGCTGTGACTGGGTATATCCAAGCAGTCTGCAAGATTTAAAGAGAAGACAGGAAATGTAGAGGAAGTAGAAACCAGCTGAACTGCCTAGAAGAAGCAAAGAGCACCCGAGCTTCCTGGAATATACTCAGACCAGCTGAACCACGACGTGCGTGCTCCAACCTGTTGAACTGCCTGCAGGCTGCACTGTGTGCTCTAACTCAGCTTCTGTGAGTTGCCACCATTTCTAGGGTGGGATTTTACTGACGCAGCTATCTGTGAGTCACTTCTGCTCCTGTTAGAATCCTGTCACACATAATCTTTTAACTCAATAAAAATAATTGGTTCACCAAATTGGACTTTGATATTATTGATACTTTGGTCTGTCATTACTTTCCTCTCTGAAGTCATAAGACATTTTTATGCACTCTCTCCGGAAATAGTGTGACACACATTTACATAGCACCTTCCAGGAATCTGAAAGCTAAAGGCTAGTCGTTTATTTCTCCAAGATTCAAGAGCCAATTAGCAACATAATTGTTATCACTCATTATTACTTATTTTTATTCACAGGCATTGATTGTATAAAGTGTCCAATTTTATTATGACATTTATATATACTTCATACACTTTTCTAAAATTCATACTTCTTAGCTTTCCCTTCTCTCCTCAGTCAACTTTCATTTCTTAAATAGTTGTCCGTCTGCTTTCATCACATGTATTCATAAATTCACATATTAATATATATACAGATATTTTGTATTTAAAAAATATGGTGTCCTTATTGACTCTGATCTTTATATTCTTGTAGAAAAAAGTAACATGGAAAAATATTTTTTAAAACCTCAATATTTCAGAAACTATTGGGCTTAATAAACATGAAAACATAGAAGAGAAAGTTTGATTCTATAAGCTGTTTTAATTTTTCCTTAACATTTGGTTTAGCATAGGGACTTTAGAAAAAGACATGAAATTAAAGACAAAATGAAACAAAACAAAAGATAAACAACATGTCTGATTGCATGCGGGTTGATACCCCAGGTCCCGCCTCTGAGAAAAAGGTATCAGACGGGTCTGATGCTCTTTGGGTGGATGACACCTAAATGAACATCGGTACAAAGTCCCAATTTATTTCTAATATCAGAGATCAGACCTCTACTCTTGCCTGATGTGTCTAAAACAAAAAGGGGGAACTGTAGAGAGCTGCGGAATGCTATGCCTTAAAGATGGAGCTGGTTTCCGCCTTCCACCTTCCCGATGGTGAGTGCTCTCTGTCACGAACAATTCCACATTTGGCTAAGGCTGAGGATCTGGCTTGCTTCCATGTATGTGGACCTATCTGCATTGCCCACGTGGCATGCCTGGGTTAACTACCCAGAGGCTATTTAAGCTGTGGGCTGGCTTTCCCCAGGGTCAGATGATTGTTCAAGGTTCCTGAATAAACTGCATTGAAAAAAAAAAAGACTATTAAAATCACAAAGCAGAAAAAAAAAAAAAAAAGAAACAACAAACTTCTCTCTCATACCAAAAATATAGTACTAGGGTGTGAAATATTCTGAGAGCTGATTAAGCACTTGTTTTCGTCATTATTTTTTTCCATTTGCTTTACGTAGATCCCCTTCTCCAGAACAAGGGAACTGCTACTACGTTTTGCCTGGTAAGGGTATGAAAGGTTAATTATTACTGAAGATGGATCCGATCCAAGTTGTCTTCATGTTATATTCTTGTTCATATGCATTAGTTGGTGAGAAGATGTTTGGCTTTCCCAACCTGGTGCTCTCCCCAGTGTGTGCCTGCTCCTCTCTGCCTCCGTCGTGGCTCCCTGTTTTGTTAAGTTACCTCCAAACCTTATAATCTAAAGATACTCACTCACCCAATGTGGCAAAATGTTTGTGTTGTATGGAGAAGGGCATGAGAAAAAATTGCAAGGGCCATGTAGAACTTTTTTTCTGCAGCCTTTTGAGATTCTACAAACAGTAAGACATGATCTTAAATACTTGAGTTAGAACCATTTAATTGATACTGTCTATACATTATCTTAAGGTGCTAGGAGGAGCTACAATTACTTTTAGACTGAGGGTAAGGTAATTGGGGAAATGAAGTATTGTAAAATGGTCACAGTAAGCAACATGTGTGTATGCATATATAGAAATATGTGTATATATACTTATAATACATAATATATGTTGCTAGCTTAACACATGTGTATATTCTTATTTAATGTTTGTCTTCATTGGGAATATTATAAAAGTAAGAAACTCATCATGATTTTCCACTGAATTCATACAACTTAACAGATACATAATCAGTAATTGTTCTCATGAGTATAAATATTTCATTTTATGCAAACATTGTCAGATACGTCAAAGGCATAACTCCAGGAGTTGAAAGTAAATCAAGTTAATCTAAAAACAGGGAAAAAAAACAAAATATCATATTGTATTATTCTTTCATATTTGTCAAGAATATGTAAATTTCTGTAATTTGTAAAGAAATATATTTTTTCTCAGCCTAAAATAGTCAAGTAACTTCTTTAAATACACAATTATTTCCTGTTGATGTATAACAAAACATAAACTTAGACTATTGGTGTATGAAGAATTAAGAAAGTATAAATGAGAGCCTGGAGGGAAAGTGGTGGATTAACCAGAATCTCTTCTACCTAAGACATAGTCAGTATAATAGAAGAAATGTGGCAGTCAGAGACAAAGTCAGTTAGGGTGCAAATAATTTCAGGAGGAGCAAGGGACATATACCCAGAAGAAAAAACAAACAAACAATACATTACAAGAAAAGTGCCAAGTTTGAGCTTAGAATTTTTAAAAAATGAAAGAGGATGAATAGATGTTTACTGCTCACTTGTTATGCATATAACAAAATGTTCCCACGGGTCAGATATGAGAGCTGTGTTTCACAAACTTAAGAGTAGATCCTGCCTGGGGGATGTGAGTTACTGAGGGCTATATTTGGGGCTTGTGTCTTGACTCAAGCCCTTTCCTCTCTGTGCTTCCTGCACAGCATACAGTGAACAACCTCCTGCTGCTATGATATTCATTATGAGCACAGAACCAACAGACAGAAAGACTATGGACTAAAACTTCTGAAATGTAAACTGAAAAATGAATCAAACAAACATTTTTGCTTCCTGAAGTGATGTCAAGTATTTTTCCACAATGGTATGAAGGCTGGTTAACACATTTGAAGAATTGCTTGCCATTCTGTGGTTCAGGAGATAGTATGACACTCAGAAAGCTGGCATGTAAGTCAACAAGTGTGCATAAAATAAAAAAGAACTCCCTTTCATTTTCATACACGGGTAGAATTTTTATGCTGTATATGTTCTTGAAATTTTCATCTCTGAGGGCCTAGCTCAGTTCTCTCTTGTTCTGGACCTGCAACCTAGATTGAAAGTCCTCATGAGAAATTATATTTTAAACAGTTGCCAGGAGGCACATTAAATTCTACAAGAATGGATTTAAAGTTTTTGCAACCTGTTATGAGAATGATGGGGTTTTTGTTTGTTTGTTTTTGCTTCATAAATTAAGTGAGAATGTTCCTGCTTTGTTTATAAATCATAGGAGAATATTAGAGTGAAGCTCATGAGCTGCTGGAGAAGCAAGTCAGAAAACTGTTACACTGATTCAGGGATGAAAGAGTATTCAATAGTAAACTATACTTGACCCAACTTAATTGATAGACTAAGGATCAAGAAAAAGTTAAGACTATTTTGCTTGTGTATACAGTAACCAGGTAGGTGAGTAGACAGAGCAATGGTGGAGAAACAGTATAGAAACAGAGAGCAAGTGTTAGGTTACTATCTACACATATTAATGTTGATAATCTTTAGATTATCTACCATGACATGTGGGATTCCATCTCATGCTCATAAAGAGATGTGAGATATAAAAACACATTTCAAAACGGTCACCTCGGAAGAGTGGTAGCATAGGCAGAAGGATTTCTAGACAGTGCAAAACAGTGAAATAAGGGATAAAGTTCATAAGATGTTAAATTCCAAGTTAGGTAATATCTGTACAATTACTTTCATTTTGAAAATCATGTTCTCATCCACTATATCACATGAAACTCAGGAGCTGCTTTGAGAAGGGAAGACACCATTATTATCCTCATTTCAGACATAAACTGGGGCTTATAATATTTAAGTTGTTTTGGCTAATGAATCATACAGCTGAATGCACAGTTGGAGCAGCTCCAACTGCATTGTAAGGCGTTCAATTAAGAGAGAGAGAGAGTAGAATGTACTGTTGGTTTAATAAGTGTATAAAAATATTATGAAGACCGCCATGATTAGCAAATCTTTTATGGACAAAGTACCAATAGTTTACCAACTGCTATGGTTATCTGGGAGCATACAGCTTTGAAGGGAGCACTTATGGCTTAATTAATAATTTTGCTATTAACACTATAGCTAATTGTTTGGGAGTCCTGGATAATTGTTGATGAAGAAAGTAAATGCTGTATTGAATGCTTACTGTGTAATATTGAAGATTTTAAAATGACTCCTGCAAGATATTAACAAACAATTGATTGGGGATGGAGACATGGCTCAGCAATTAAGAGCATAGGCTACTGACGAGTGCTTCGACTGTCGGTAAACAAGGTTGTTCACAACTATCTGTAACACCAGTCCCCAGGGAGACAAAGCCCTCTTCTGACCTTTGTGCAATATAACACCCTCTTCTGGCTCCCATCGCCACTGCATACAAGTGGCACAGATAAACATGCAGACAAACACTCGTACATGTAAAATAAAGGTAAATAAACCTAAAATAATTGTAAAAGCAACTGGTCATTTTAAAATATTTAATGGCAAAATCTTGTCAGAAATACCCCTTCATTATCTTATTCACCAGAACAGACTAATTATGGTGATGTAAACATGCAATATGACACAGCACTGTAGCTAACATATCTACCCATATTGGGCAGTTGTTGGAACAACAACAACAAAAGATGCACTAACTATTTTATAGTTGGAGGTATGATAAGAACACATCTGACACTTTTTAAAATTCATCTTTGGCAGGTCTGAGTCAACCATAGCAACCTTCTGTTTTCCTGTAAATAGTCCCAATTTTAATCTCAGAGATTTTATAAGTCTATCTTCATCAAATCTGAGAAATGTATGAATTATTATTAAAATTATGTGATTTGTTATAATTCTTAGAGTACTATAACAGCTAATGTTTCATTTAATAATTGCTAAAATCTTACCAGGAGGCCAAGATGTGAAATTTTATTCTTTAATTTATTTTAAAATACATGCAAAATAAAGTTTATGGAGATTAAATATTATTCACTGTATAAGATTAATTAGTAGCACTGGTTTCAATAGAAAGAATTTATTGTGAAAAATTACATGTTGGCAATTGAGCCAAGTGCTTTAGAACCATTATTTGATTTGATCCTCACAGTGAACTGACTATTGTTATCCTCATTTCACAGATAACAAACCTGAGCCTTGGACGAGTCAAGAACTTTGTGCAAAGCTGCAAAGACTATGTTACTAGAAATGGTCTTGAAGCTGCTTCTAACATTAGGTCTTTCTGTGTGAGCCATTCAGTCATATTGTATTGAATAGCCGCCAGCACAAGAATGCAGCCGAAGATACAGACATTAAAGATTGTTATTTTACAAACAACATGGAATGTTAGAGTACCAAAAACTAGATGACAAAAGCTTAAATAATACTTAAATATCCATAATACACACGTTGATACTGTATCTAAGAACTGTAGTTCAATGAGGCTATATCATTCTGAAATAATGTTGGGAGAGAGCAACTGTTGGGAGAAAAGAAGAGGATGGAAGATGAAGAATACGACCAAAGTACTTTGAACATACATAGAAGGGGCATGATAGGAGCATAATTTATGTAAGAAGTATATGCAGATAGGCAGAAGCCTGACAGATAGGTCATTATATAAGTAATAGACAGATCTGTAGACCATATGATTAACTGATAGAAACCTAAGTGAGTTTAAGACTGGAAGACAATATCATAGAATAGATAGGTTGGTTTTTCAAGGGATAATAAGAAAATTTCAATCTTAGAAAATTCTATCCTGGGAAGAGACATGAGTAAATAAAATAATTCATAATAAAATTAATATTAAATGATTATGCAATAGTTGTAGAGTGAATTTTTATTGGAAAATTTATTGGAACCAAACTGCCACACATTTTTGGTCAAAGCAACACTTAGAGTTATTAAATGAAAGAGGGATCTGCTTCTTAGAGAAACTGTTGGGTTTTTCACATGTTAAAATAGAGGAAAGAGACAAAAAGTGATCTGTAGTCTGGTAAGTAGTGCTGAAAGCTTAACTTAAGATCATGGCAGTGTACATAAAGTTAAGTTGTTTTGGGAATATGAATGAACGTGACTGAATTGTTAGCTATCTTCCTTACAATATTTCCCATTAAACTTAATTTTACTAAAATAAAATAACTCTGCATTTTAATGTGTAGGTGTGCTTTGCATGTATTTGTGTCTGTTTGTCTGTCCATGCACCATAGTGCATATCCAATGCCCACAGAGAGAAGAAAATGATGATTCTGTAGAACTTGAGTTATGGGTAGTTCTAAGCCACCACTGGGCACTAGGAATTGAATCCTACTATCCTGAAGATTATCCAGTACTCTAAATTGCTGAGTCAACTCTCTAAACCCAACTTCATAGTAAAAGCTTTTGACATTAAGTTACCAAATGGGGACCAACTTCTTTTGTCAATGGACAAGGCATGGATTTCTTAACTAGAGTTTCTTATGTCTATATCTTACTCTAATTGGTTACAAACATTTAGAGGATAGGATTGATACTGATTTGCTTCTAGGCTCATCAAATGCCTACCTCTGAACCTGAAAAAAAATTGTTAATTTAAAAATGAATTAATAATATATATGCACTTATCTGAGCTTAATAAAGAACTTAATTCATAGCTGGATATACCCGATATTCATTTCCTTAAAATTCTACTTCAATTTTAATATTGCATTGAAATTCATTCCAGGATCCATATTTCTATCAGTATGCTAACTATGCCTTTCATGATTTTCACAATGTTTATCCAATTAAACAATCCATAAATAATTAATTAATAATTTTGTCTTATGTGTTGTGTCTTTTGAGTCCTAGTGTCTTTCCATTGTCCTCTTCATAGGTATATTTATGATTCTTATCATTACTTGCCTGGCAAAAATCAGCTTCTAAGAAATTATTTATTTTATTTTTGGAGACTATAATATAATTATATAATTTCCCCTTTCCTGTCTCTCTTTCCAAAATATCACATATACCCCTGCTATTTCTCTTTCAAGTTCATGGCCTCTCTTTGCATTATTTTTACACAGACACACATGCACACATAAATATGTATATACACACATATGTGTACTTGCATATGTGTATCTATATTCCTTATATATAGATTTTACTAAGTATATAACTGTAACCTGGTCAGTCTGTATAATGTTATTTGTATGTATGTTGTCAGGGATAGCCATTTGGTATTAGAAAACAAATTGATGTACTTTTGACTGGCAGGACTGTCTTAGGGTTTATGCTGGTTTTGTAAAGTGACATTTGCCCTGCAAGACTAACTAGGCTTCCTGTATCAGGATATTTTTTCTTCTTGCTGAGTCTAATAGTCCTAAAGTCTAATTATAGAGTCACTGTTTACTACCAAGACCTATCGGTCACTCTTTCAACCTTTGGGTTATTGTATCATGCTCATCCTGTTGTGTTTCATAGCCATTATAGCTTGATAGAGCTATTGGTTTCTTCCATAATTTCAAAGTCTGAATGGTGTCTTCTAGTATCATGAAAACTAGTCTTCAGAGAGGAATAAATGTTCATTCATAGTATTAAGATATCCTAAGGTTCTTCCTTAGACTTTCTATGATTTTTTTGAGACAAAATTTCCATAATCCCTCTTCTATATGAATGGACTCCAGAAAAGAATCAGGACACACAGATTTCACCACATATTGATTAGCAGGAGTTGTGAAGCATTTTTAATATTCTTCCTCAGTACACACTCTGAGCTTTAAATGACCAATGTAGATTAAAAATAGTACTAAAAGGACTTCTCCTCTTTAATTCATAACTTGAATACACAATGCATTGTCTTGCAGTTTATTGATGACAGTGCGTTACAAAAATATTTGTCATGAAATTTATTTGTGAACAGGAAATTTTTGCACAGTGCATTTCAATAATGACTAACATGTAGGTGAATTATTTATGTTTTTTTTTATTTATGTCACTATATCAACGGCCAACTTCTGCGCTAACTCTAAAACATAACTACCTCTTCAATTATATTTCTACCACCTGTTATCCTACTGTTGGGCCTTGCCATCCACCATCCACTATTATAACTTTATACTAAGTCTTCATCTTCTTTACTCTTTTGCTTCCATTTCAGTCCAGGACTGGGCATTTCCTTGTAAAGTCTCCCCACAAATTTCATACCAGAAAGCCTACTATTTATACCCAATCCAGCTTTGGTGTGCCTGTTCCATATTTGATAAGGGCTCCCTTCAGCTGTACCAAAAATCCTGTATAAACTTGTTAGGGCAAAACATATTTCAACAGTAATTCTTCACACAGGGCAGTTTTCAGGATATAAACAAACAAAGCTATAATTTTATGGGTTTTCTTGCTATTTTGCTTGAACTTCTATATGACTTATGTTTGACCTTCCCCCTGATTATGTATGTTAATAAACTTTATTCTTCAAGCCACAGTTGAAGTATTGTTTCTTTTTAATTTTCTTATTTCGTGACCTTAATGATGGAGAAAGGCAGATATAGTTTCAATTGTATGAACCAGCTTTATATACCCATACATTTGATCAGATGGTTCAGCAAAGGAGTCCTTGAATTTTCAACTCATTAACTTCTATGTTTAAGTACAAGAATGAATAGAATGAAATAGAGGCAGAGTAAGATGGCATTAGAAGAAAGTATGAGAACCAAAAAAAAAAAAAAAATTAGAATGTAATAGAATAGGATACTAAGAATAGAATAGAACAGGAGTAGAATAAAAAACATACAGCTTCCAGAAAGTTTGAGTAGGTTGTATCCATGAAAAATAAAGTTCTAGAAGTTTGGTTTATAAAAGTTTGGTATTCCTACCATATAAAATTTAACATTGTACCTAGTGAAATTTATTATTATTATTATTATTATTATTATTATTATTATTATATATTATTATTATTTTAGGTCTTGTGATGTATAATTAGTTTTACCATAAACCACAAATATTCCACATATTTGTCATCTTCTGCATGGGGTTATTTTCTTCTCTTCTTTCTTTCTTTGCTTATTTAAATTTAAGTTTATTATATTTTTAAATTTACCTAATTTACATCCTTATTGTAGTCCCTTCCCTTATCCCATGCTCATCCCAAACTCTGTCCATCCCCCACCTGGCCCATCCTCTGCCCCTAGTCCACAGAAAGAGGGAGCTCTCCTCTCCTACCAACTGAACACAGCCTATCAAGTCTCATCAGGGCTGGCTTCATCCTCTTCCTCTGTGACCTTGCAAGGCCTCCTCAGAAGCTGATGCAGAGACTCACAGCCAAACTCTGGGCAGAGCACAGGGAGTCTTGTGGAGATTTGGGGAGATAGGACCCAGAAGAAATAGGAGCTCCACAAGAGGACCAACAGAGCAGACAAAACTGGGTTGGGGGTGGGGTGGGGCTTACAGAGACTGATGCATCAACTAAGGTCCATGCATGGAGAGTACCTAGGCCCCTGCTCAGATGTAACTGATCGGCAGCTCAGTCTCTGTGTGTTCCCTAGAGAGAAGATCAGAGTTGGTTGTTTTCTTGTCTACTTATCTTTCTTTTTTAATATTAATGTTCATTTTTATATTAATTACGGTCTATTCACTTTGTATCTGAGCTATCACCCCTCCATCATTCCCTCCCAATCCCACCCTCCTTCTCTCATGTCCCTCTCCAAGTCCACTGATAGAGTCCTTGTCAAATGTTTACCACATGTTATTTTGGACTTTCTCACCTCTGAAACTGCAAACCAAATAAATGTTATGTTTAACTATATTATCCAGGGTCAGGTATTTGCTATAGGAACACATAAAGAGTAAGATACTCTGTGAAATTTTTAGAAATAGCCCATTCAGCTAAATGATGTGTACTTTATTTCTAGATAAAGTCCTAGTTAGATTCTCCTATGCCGTTCATTTCCATCTCTACGACACAATCACTGAGTGCCTATTATTCTCTGACTCCTAGGTGGCTCCCATATTTCATTTGATACAAAATCAACCTTTGCAGAGATGGTACCCCTGTTCTGGAGTGATCACCAAGAAGCCATAAAGGAGAATTATCCAGATTAGACAGATAATTGGTGAGCATCAAGTGTCCCTTTGCATAAATGACGTTTGTTTCTAGAATTAATGGCCTGAGGGATCAGAGGAGACAACCTGAATGCCTTTGTTTACTCCACTTAAAGTTCCTCCAAACTAAAGATATGAGTAACAGTATTTTGATGAATTGATATCCTTTAGGCTAGTGAATTTAATGATTTTTTTTTCTTTTTGATGGTCTTCAACTGATAGACTTACGACTTTTGCTGAGCCTGCCAGGTCCTGACATGATGGGTTTGCTGTGTTCCTCTATAAACTGAAAAGAAAGTCTTTGCAATTTACTAAGGCTTATTAGTTTTACAGACTTTTGACAACTTGATTTGCTCCCTCTTAATTAGTTAATGGTTGATTCAGGCTGCAACAGCCTCCAGCAAGGAAAGGCTCAGAGCCTTGGGATACAGGCTCAAAACCCCAAGTGGTTAAAAAATATCCCAAGTAGAGAAATAATGAGTGTTATCCAGAATGAAGCACCTTTCCTCCTCTTGCATTATATAAACAAAACCGAAGGAATGTAATTTTCCTAAAAATTGAGATTGACATAATAAAAATATTCAAAGAATTGAACAAAATTTGTTTAATTTCCTCATGATGTTCATTCATTAGGAGAGGAACCAAGGCCTTTGATCCATGTCCAAAGGTTTTTCATATAATTGTTTTCTTGTTTTGTTTTGGTTTGGTTTTTTTTGCTTCGTGCAAAAGACTTGTTAAGAAAAATTATGAGCATAAATTTCTAGGATGATGTTCAATGGGATAGTGGGGGAGGGAAAGAAAAGTATGAAGAAGCTGCCAAATTTATTGGTCAAGGGTGTTTCATTCAAGTATGTATGGCCACTTTTTCCTACACAACCCACTGACCAGCATTTTTACTTGTACAAATGTCATAGTCAAAGAATCAATACATCATTAGCTTGCAGAACGCTGCATTTTTCTGGTATCAATAATCTCCTGGGAGCACTATGTGAGACATAATGACAGGGGCTGGGTGATAATGAAACTCCTGCATTGGGCCACATTAAGAATCATCTTCCCATGAAACTGCCAAGCTGCTCAAATATTCCCGTGTGGCATCAGATACAACCATCAAATATTTAGCATGGATTGTTGGCTAATGTGACTCATTTACTTCCCAAGATAGTCTACTAAAGCAGGCATTGGTATTATTATGTTTTCAGACATGAAGAATGAGCCAGAGAGAGATTAACTGAACAAGACATGTACCCTAGAATATCCAAACCAATCTCTTCGATTCTTTTACTACAATAGGCATTCCCTGTTTCTCTTGGCTCTAAGACTTGGCAGGAACTTAGAAATTCTCTTCACGGACTCTCTCCAGCTACTCTATCCGCAGCCAGAGAGTTTAATGCTGGCTGGCATTAAGAATCGCCACTCACTGCCCTCTACAACCACTCAAGTTTCTCCCTTTCCTAGCCTCAGAGGCCTGCACTCATCCAGCCTCCCCTGGACTTAACCTCCCTCATTCTGAAAGACTCACTTTGTTTACTGAGCAGAGAAGCTAATAGAAGGCAGCAGAATTTAAGCTTCCCTGGGACTTGCTTTACAAGCTGACAAAATCATTCTTTTCTCTCTCTGTTAAATATTCATGGCTCTCCGATTTTTAGATACAAAGGTACATTTTGTTTTAAAATGTGCTGATCCAAGGCATACTGGATTGCATTGATTTCTGCTTCTTTGCATTTCTTTTGCATTTGAAATAAAGAGGTCCTCATTCATTTCTTCTGAAATATGGACCTGAATTTATCTTTGTTTTGGTTTTTTATTTTGTTGGTATTTATTGAAAGTGTGTGAGTTCATAGTTAATTTACGTGTTTGATTGGTTCTCTCTTTTAACATTGCATTCACACAAGCGCACACACACACACACACACACACACACACACACACGAAGCAGAATTACAATCTTTTCTGTGTCTTGATACAATATTAGTATAATTTGAAAGGCAGACTCACAGAGGTTTGGTCTATTATCAAATATTTGCACATTGGAAAGAAAATAAAATACATGTGTTTACAGAGTTGAAGACAAGTCTTACCTTGAAACAACTAAGAGAAGATAGTAAATGAAATGAGAGCAAAAATGCCACCATGTGAAACAAGCAATGCGGTATATTAAGGATGGTGGAAAGAGGGTAAGTAGGTAGGAGTGGAAAGAGAATCTTCATAACAAAGGTCACAGGTTGTTTAACAGAGAGTCACACTGTATACGTACAGGCATTCAGGCTATTGGAGTCACATGTTTGGTTTGTTGCTGTGTTTTTTGTTTGTTTATTTTTAACCATTGGTCTCACATATATCATTATATATTATTGAAAGAAAAAGTAATCTACTGATTAGAAAATTATGGGTTTCTTCAGATTATGGTAGAGGAATATAACATTTTATGAACTACAATAAATTCTTGGATTGAGGAGAAAAGTAAGATTTTTTTTAATTTAACTTTACTTTTTACAATTTTTTTCTCTTTTTTATTTTTATTTTTATTAATTACACTTTATTAACTTTGTATCCCCCCATAAGCCCCTCTCACCTCCCCTCCCAATCCCACTCTCCCATCCCCTTCTTCACGAATACCCCTCCTCAAGCCACTAATAGGGGAGGTCCTCCTCTCCTTCTTTCTGATCTTAATCTATCTGATCACATCAGGAGTGGCTGCATTGTCATATTCTGTGGTCTGGTAAGGCTGCTCCCCCATGAGAGGGAGGTGATCAAAGAGCAAGCCAGTCAGATTATGTCAGAGGCAGTCCCTCTTCCCATTACTATGGAACCCACTTGGACACTGAACTGCCATGGGCTACATCTGTGCAGGGGCTCTAAGTTATCTCTATGCCTAGTACTTGGTTGGAGTATGAGTCTCTGGGAAGACCCCTGCTTTCAAATTTTATGTTTCTGTTGCTCTCCTTGTGGAGATCCTGTCCTCTCCACATCTTACAATTTCCCACTTCTTATATAAGATTCCATGCACACTGCCCAACAGTTGGCCATAAGTCTCAGCGTCTTATTAGATAGTCTGCAGGGCAGTGCCTTTCAGAGGCCCTCCGTGGCAGGTTCCTAGCTTGTATCCTGTATTCATCTTCTTCTGATGTCCTTCCTCTTCGCCTTTCAAGATGGGGATTGAACATTTTAGTCAGGGTCCTCTCTCTTGATTAGTTTCTTTAGGTGTACAGATTTTAGTAAGTTTATCCTATGTTATGGTTTTATATGAGTTAGTATATACTGTGTGTGTCTTTCTACTTCTGGAACAGCTCACTCAGGATGATCCTTTCCAGGTCCACCATTTACCTGCAAATTTCATGATTTCCTTATTTTTCATTGCTGAGTAATATTCCATTGTTTAGATGTACCATAATTTCTGCATCCATTCTTCAGTTGAGGGGCATCTGGGCTGTTTCACACTTCTGGATATTACAAATAAAGCTGCTACAAACATGGTTGAGCAAATGTCCTTACTGTGTACTTATACTTTTGGATATATGCCTAGGAGTGGTATGGCTGGATCTTGAGGAAGCGCTATTCCTAGTTGTCTGAGAAAGCGCCAGACTGATTTCCAGAGTGGTTGTACAAGTTTACATTCTCACCAGCAGTGGAGGAGGGTTTTCCTTTCTCCACAGCCTCTACAGCATGTGTTGTCACTCGAGTTTTTGATCTTGGCCATTCTGATGGGTGTAAGGTGAAATCTCAGGGTCGTTTTGATTTGCAATTCCCTGATGGCTAATGACATTGAGCATTTCTTTAAGTGTTTCTCTGCCATTCTATATTTCTCTACAGAGAATTCTCTGTTTATTTCTGTTCCCAATTTTTTTAATTGGTTTACTTGGTTTGCTGCTTTTCAGCTTCTTTAGTTCTTTATATATACTGGATATTAGCTCTCTGTCAGAAAAAGGGTTGGTAAAGACTCTTTCCCAATCTGTAGGCATTCATTTCATTTTGATGATGGTGTCCTTTACTTTACAGAAGCTTTTCAGCTTCATGATGTCCCATTTATTGATTGTTGCTCTTAGAGCCTGTGCTGTTGGTGTTCTGTTGAGGAAGTTATCTCCTGTACCAATGAGTTCTAGGGTTGTCCCCATTTTTTCTTCTAACCGATTTAATGTGTCTGATATATGTTGAGGTCCTTGATCCACTTGGAGTTTAGTTTTGTGCACGGTGATAAGTATGTATCTATTTGGAGTTTTCTACATGTAGACATCCAGTTAGACCAGCACTGTTTGTTGAAGATGCTTTTTTTTTCCATTGTATGGTTTTGGCATCTTTGTCAAAGATCAGGTGTCCATACGTGTGTGGGTGTATTTCTAGGTCTTCTCTTCGGTTCCATTGATCCAACTTTCTGTTTCTATGCCAGTACCCTGCAGTTTTTATAACTGTTGCTCTATAGTACAGCGTAAGATCAGGGATAGAGATACCTCCAGAAGATCTTTTATTTTAGAGGATCATTCTAGCAATTCTGGGTTTCTTGTTATTTCATATGAAGTTGAGAATTTTTCCTTCCAGATCCGTAAAGAATTGTGTTGGTAATTTAATGGGAATCAAATGGAATTTGTAGATTGCTTTTGGAAAGATGGCCATTTTTACTATGTTAATCCTGCCAAGCCATGAGCATGGGAGATCTTTCCATCTTCTGATATCTTCTTCTAATTGTTTCTTCAGAGACTTGAATTTTTTTTTTTCAATACAAGTCTTTGACTGGCTTGGTTAGGGTTACACCAAGGTACTTTACGTCATGTGTGGCTATTGTGGAGGGTGTTGTTTCCCTAATTTCTTTCTCAGCCTTGATCTTCTTCAACTGTCTTATTGCTCTAGCAAGGACTTCCAGAACTATGTTGAATAGATATGGAAAGAGTGTGCAGCCTTGTCTTGTCCCTGATTTTAGTGGGATTGCTTTAAGTTTCTCTCCGTTCAGTTTGATGTTGGCTATAAGCTTGCTGTATATCACCTTTACTATGTTTAGATAGGTGCCTTGTATCCCTGATCTTTCCAATACTTTAAACATGAATGGATGTTGGATTTTGTCAAATGCTTTTTCAGCATCTAAAGAGATTATCATGTGTGTGTTTTCTTTTTTCTTTCAGTTTGTTGATGTGGTGGATCACATTGATGGATTCCCGTATATTGAACCACCCCTGCATACCTGAGATGAAGCCTACTTAGTCATAGTGGATGATATCTTTGATGTGATCTTGTATTCAGTTTGAAGTATTTTGTTGAGTATTTTTGCATCAATGTTCATAAGGGAGATTGGCCAGAAATTCTCTTACTTTGTTGGGTCTTTGTGAGGTTTAGGTACCAAGGTGACTGTGGCTTCATAGAATGAGTTTGGTAATGTTCCTTCTGTTTCGATTTTGTGGAATAGTTTGAAGAGAATTGGTGTTAGCTCTTCTTTGAACGTCTGGTAGAATTCTGCGCTGAAACCATCAGGTCCTGGGCTTTTTTTGGATGGGAGACTCTCGATGACTGCTTCTTTTTCCTTGGAGGATACAGGACTATTTGATTGATTTACGTGGTCCTGATTCAGCTTTGGTAAGTCGAATCCATCAAGAAAATTGTCCATTTCATTTAGATTTTCAAATGTTGTGGCATATAGACTTTTGAAGTAAGTCCTAATGATTGTTTGGATTTCTTCAGTGTCTGTAGTTATGTCTCCCTTTTCATTTCTGATTTTGTTGATTTGGATGGTGTCTCTCTGCCTTTTAGTTAGCTTGGCTAAGGGTTTGTCTGTCTTGTTGATGTTCTCAAAGAACCAGCTCTTGGTTTCATTGATTCTTTGAATTGTTTTACTTGTTTCTAATTAATTGATTTCAGCCCTGAGTTTGATTATTTCCAGCCTTCTACTCCTTTTTGGTGTGTCTGCTTCTTCTTTTTCTAGGGTTTTTAAGTGAACCATTAATTTGCTTGAATGAGTCCTCTTAGCACTGCTTTCATTGTGTCCCACAAGTTTTGTCTTCATTTGCATTGGGTTCTAGAGAGACTTTAACTTCTTCCCTGACCCAGCTGTCATTTAGCAAGTTGTTCAGTTTCCATATGTGTGTAAGCTTTTTCCTATTTCTGTTGTTCTTGAGGTCCAGCTTTATTCCATGGTGATCACATAGGGTAAAAGGGATTATGTCAATCTTCTTGTATCTATTGAAGCTCGCTTTGTGACCAACTATATGGTCTATTTTGTAGAAGGTTCTATGAGCTGCTGAGAAGAAGGTAAATTCTTTTGTGTTTGGGTGTAAGGTTCTGTAAATGTCTGTTAGGTCCATTTGATTCATGACTTCTGTTAGAGACATTGTTTCTTTGTTTAATTTCTGTTCTGTTGACCTGTCCTTTGTTGAGAGTGGGGTGTTGAAGTCTCACACTATTAATGTGTGGGGATCTATATGTGCTTTAAATTTTATCAATGTTTCTTTCACAAATGTAGGTGCCCTTGCATTTGGGGTATAGATGTTCAGGATTGTGATGTCTTCGTAGTAGAATTTTCCCTTGATGTGTATGAAGTGTCTTTCCTCGTTTCTTTTTATTAATTTTGGTTGAAAGTCTATTTTATCAGATATTAGAATGGCTACTCCTGCTTGCTTCTTGGATCCATTTGCTTGGAAAGCTGTCTTCCAACCTTTTACCCTCAGGTAATGTCTATCTTTGTGCCTTAGGTGTGTTTCTTATATGCAACAAATTGCTGGGTTTTCTTTACGTATCCATTCTGTTAGTCTGTGTGTTTTTATTGGAGAAGTGAGCTGAGAGAAATTAATGACCAGTGACTGTTAGATCCCTTGATTTTGATATTGGCTGTGGTCATCAGGTTGTGTGCTTGGTTGCTTTTTGTTTTACTGTTGTGAGGTTAATTATATCCTGTGTTTTCTTGAAAGTAGCTAGTTTTCTTGGATTATATTTTCCCTTCCAGTGTCTTCTGTAAATGCTGGATTTGTTTGTAGGTATTGTTGAAATTTGTTTTTGTCATTGAATATCTTGTTTTCTCCATCTATGAGGACTGAGAGTTTGGAGGGGTATAGTAGCCTGGACTGACATCTGTGTTCTCTTAGGGTCTGCATGATATCCGTCCAGGCCTTTCTGGCTTTCATAGTCTCTTTTGAAAAGTCAGGTTTGATTCTAATGGGTTTGCCATTATATGTTACTTGGCCTTTACCTTGCGGCTTTTAGTATTTTTTCTTTGTTCTGTATATTACGGTTTTGATTATTATGTGACAGGAGGTTTTTCTTTTCTGGTCTAATTTATTGGGTGTTCTGTAGGCCTCTTGTATTCTTATTGGCCTCTCGTTTAAGTTGGAGAAATTTTCATCAATAATTTTGTTGAAAATATTTTCTGGGCCTTGGAGCAGGGAATCTTCTTTTTCCTCTAAACCTATTATTCTTAGGTTTGGTCTTTTTATGCTGTCTTGAATTTTTGGACAGTTTGTGCCAGGAATTTTTTAGATTTAACATTTTCTCTGAAAGATACATCTATTTCTTTCATTGTATCTTCCACACCTGAGAGTCTTTCTTCCATCGCTTGTAGTCTGTTGGTTATGCTTATCTCTGTAGTTCCTGTTTTCTTCCTTAAGTTCTTTCTCTCCACAATTTCCTGCATTTATGTTTTCTTTAATTTTTCTAATTCTATCTTCAGGTCTTGAGCCGTTTTGTTGATTTCTTTCACCTGACTGACTGTATTTTCCTGTTTTTCCATCAATTCTTTCAGCTGTTTGTTTGAACAATCCTCTGTTTCTTTTGTTTCATTCAGTGATTTAAGCATTTCCTCTCTAAAGGCCACAAACTCTTTGGCTGCAACTTCCTGTATTTCTTTATGGATGGCCATAATCTGTTTGTTTTATCTTTCTCTGTTTCTTTACAGATGGCCATAATCTGTTTGAGTTTATCTTCCTCTTGACCTTTCTGCATTCTATTTGTTTCCTCTGTTATCCTTTTTATGAGCATAGATGTTAGGTGATCTTTTTGGATTTCAATTATGCTGGGGTATCCAGGGCTACTTGCCCCTGGATAACTGGGTTCTGGAGATGCCATATTGCTCTAGCTTTTGTTGGTTGAACTTTTAAGCTGTCCTCTACCCATTGGGCTATCTTAGGTGTTTGAATTTAGTTTCCTGTTGTTCCTGGACTCCTGTGGTGGAGAGAATCCCCTTGGCAGAAAGATGCTTTTTCCTGAAGGAAGCCTTCTCAGCTTTTTGGCTATAGTCACTGGATGGCCGGTGTTTTTCAGGAGTTGCTGCTGCTCGCTGCTCACCTCAGGCATAAAGACCTGAGTGGTAACTGTGGTCCTTGTTAGTGGAGAGGATTGTCCTTTCACCCAAAGAAGTCCTGAAAACAGCTGCCCTGTTTCGGGGTTTCTTGCTGTAAATTTAGTGAGCTGCTGCTGTAACCTGTGTGTCCTGTGGTTTGGTCAGTTTTGTTAGGGATAACTGGTTGTCCCTTGAAGCAGTATCTGGGGGATGATCTCAGGGATTCCAGGCTTTTGTAAGTCTGAGGTTGGGACTTTGTGACCCAGTATCCAAGTTGTAATCTGTGGTGGTTGGGTACTGTTCTCCTGGTAACAGTAGGCTATCTGGTGCACAGCAGGTCCCTGGGTTGGGCAGATCTGCTGAACATATTTCAGGGATATACTGGGTAGCCTAAGTTAGTCCCTTTTGCTTTGTTCCCTGTGGGGTTTTCTCCAGACAGTGACTACAAGTCTCTGTTGACCTGGGGCGCACAGCTCTGTCTGTGCCAGATAGCTGGTGTGCAGCAGCTGTCTGTGCCTGCGGCTGGATCCCAGTTCAGTGATGGCGGCTTGTATCTGCTGGTCTGCGAGACTTTTTCCAGGGAAGGACTGGGTGACCCAAGTCAGTACCGTTTCCTTCCTTCCCTGTGTAGTTTTCTCAAGACTGGAACTCCCAGTCTCTGATGTTTTTTTGTGCTTACTGATCAGCTTTTGAAGGTGATCAGGACAAGCAGGCGTGTGGCTCTGGTCTGGCAACCTAGTGCCTGCAAGACCAGGTATCTCTCCTGGTTTGGGCTAGGGGACCTAAGAGTGGAGCCGACTGATTCCCATGCTATGGGGGTTTCCTCTCACCTGGGAAACACGATAGCTGTTGTTTTAGGGTCCAGAGTTCAGTCTCTTGGTTGCTGTATTGTAAATGTAGTCCTACTCCTCAAATGCAGTGTTCTCCTGGTGCTGCCATCTTGTCCCCCCCACACACACCCATATTTTATTGTTTCTCCATTCCATCTTTTAGACATTTTGGTGTGTCTCTGTGTGTGTATGTGTGTGTGTGTGTGTGTGTGTGTGTTTCATCATCCACATGTACTTGTGAAGGCCAGAAGTTGATATCAAGTGTCTGTCTCTAGTACTCATCAGCTTATTTTTTGAGACAGAGTCTCTCACTGAACCTAGAGATAATTAATTTAACTAAAAGAGCTGACCAGCATGCACCTTGGGTCCAGATTTTTCCTGTTTTCCTCCCACTGTTTGCTTTCTGTGTGGGTTTTATGGATTGAAATTCGTGTTCTCATGCATGCATAGTAAAGAGTACTTTACTCATAGAGTCATCTTCCAAACTTATTACATTTATTTTTATTATGTTTGCCTTCTGAGATGTTATTACACTTATTGTTTATTTTTTGTAGTTTTGTTTCCAGTTTTCATAAGTTTAAAGATGTGATTTATGTACTATCATGATAGATTTATAATATTCTTAATTTGACTGTAATTACATTCCCTGCATCCCTGGGATGATCCCTACTTGATCATGGTAGATGATTTATTTGATGTGTTCTTGGATTCCATTTGCGAATATTTGTTTGGATATTTTTGCATCAACGTTCATAAATAAAATTGCTCCCAGATTCTCATTCTTTGTTGAGTCTTTCTTTGGATAAGGTATCAAGGTGACTATGGCTTCGTAGAATAAGCTTGGCAATATTCCTTCAGTTTCTGTTTTGTGGAATAGTTTGAGGAGTATTGGTATTATCTCTTCTTTGAATTACTTGCTAAAACCATCTCTACCTGGGCTTTTTTTGGTTGGAAGAATTTTGATGACTCCTTTATTTTCTTACAGGTTATAGGATGATTTAAACTGTTCACCTGATCTTGATTTAGCTTTGGTGGGTGAAATCTATTAAGAACATGGCTACTTCTTTTAGATTTTCCAATTTTGTGGAATACAGGATTTTGAAGTAAATTCTAATGATAGTTTATATTTCTTTATTGTCTATTGTCATGTCCCTCTATATATATCTGATTTGGTTAATTTGGATACTGTCCTTCTGTCTTTTAGTTAGTTTAGCTAAGGCTTTGTCTTTCTTGCTGATGTTTTTAAAGAACCAGAAAACACATCAATCATTATTCTTTTTATCATTCTCTTTGTTTCTAAGTATTGATTGCAGCCCTGAGTTTGATTTTTCCTTGTCATCTACTCCTGTTTGGTGTGTTTGCTTCCTTCTGTTCTAGAGCTTTCAGGTGTGTTCTTGAGTATGACATCTCTCCAATTTCTTTGTATAAGAACTTAATTCTATGAAACTTCCTCCTAGCACTGCTGTCATTGTGTCCCATAAGTCTGGGTTTGTTGTGCCTTCATTTTCATTGAATACTAGAAAGTCTTTAATTTCTTTGTTTATTTCTTCACTGACCCAGTAGTCACTGAGTAGGGAGTTGTTCATTTTCCATGAGTTTGTAAGTTTTCTGTTGTTTCTGTTAGTGTTGAGTTCTACCTTTGATCCATGGTGCAGGGAGTTATTTAATCTTCTTATATCTGCAGCGGTTTTCTTTGTGACTAATATATGGTCAGTTTTGGAGAAGTTCAGTGATGAGAAGTAATATTCTCTAGTGTTTGGGTGAAATATTCTGTAGACATCTGTTGGTCCATTTGATTCATGATATTCATTAGTTTCTTTTTTTTCCACATTTAGTTTATGTCTTGGTGATATGTCCATTGGAAAGAGTCGGGTGTTGAATTCTCCACCTATTAATGTGTGGCATTCAGTGTGTCATTTAAGCTTTAGGAATGTTTCTTTTACAAATAAGAGTTCCCTTGCTTTTGGGGCATAGACTTCAGAATTGTGTGTTGTCTTGGTGGATTTTTGCTTTGATGATCATGAAGTTTTCTTCCCCATCCTTTTTGACTAAGTTTGGTTGGAAGTCTATGTTATTAGATACTAGAATGGCTACTCCAGTTTGCTTCTTTCATCTCTTTCCTTGGAAAACCTTTTCATAGCCCTTTACTCTAAAGCAATCTCTTTCTTTATTGCTGAGGTATGTTTCCTGTACATAGCAGAAAAAATGGATATTTTCGTATCCATTCTGTTAACATTTTTATTAGGGAATTGATGCCAATGATGTTGAGAGGTATTAATGACCAGTTCTTGCTACTTCCTGTTATTTTGATGTTGGTGGTGGGAGACATACAGAGAGAGAGAGAGAGAGAGAGAGAGAGAGAGAGAGAGAGAGAGAGAGAGAGAGAGATTCTCTTGTTTTGGGTTTGCTTATGTGGAGTTATTCATTACTTGGTTTTTCTGGGTGTTGTTGGCCTCCTTGGGCTGGAGTTTTCCTTCTAGTATCTTCTATAGGCCTGGATTTATGACTAGGTACTGCTTTAATTTGTTTTTGTTGTGGAATATTTTGTTTCCTCCCTCTATGTGATTAAAATGTTTTTTTTTCTGGGACTAGCAGTCTGGGCTGCTATCTGTGGTCTCTTGGTGTCTCTAAGAAATCTGTCCAGGTCTTTCTGGCTTTTAGAGTTTCTATGAGAAGTCACATGTAATTTTGATGGGTTTTGCCTTTATATGTCACTTGGCTTCCACCCAACCCTGGCCCTTGCAGTTTTTAATAGTCTCTCCTTGTTCTGTACAGTTAGTGTTTTGATTATTATTTAGGGGGTGAATTTCTCTTCTGGTCCAATATACTTGGAGTTCTGTAAGCTTCTTGTTTGTTTATAGGCTTCTCTATCAGTTGGGGAGGGTTTCTATAATTTTGCTGATAATATTTTCTGGGCCTTAGAGTTGGGAGTCTTCTCCTTCTGCTCTTCCTATTATTCTTAGGTTGCTTTTTTCATACTGTTCCTGATTTCTTGGATGTTCTGTTTCAGAAACTATTTAGATTTATCATTTTCTTTGACTAATGTGTCAATTGCTTCAATTGTATCTTCTAACTCTGAGATTCTTTAATCTCTTGTATTCTGTTGATGATGCTTTTGTCTGTAGTTCCTGTCCTCTTCCCTAGGTTTTCCATTTTCAGGACTTCCTCAGATTGTGTTTTCTTTATTGCTTCTAGACCATTTTTAGGTCTTGAACAATTTTGTTCATTTCCCTCTCCTGTTTGATTGTAGTTTCCTGAATTTCTTTGATTTCTTTAAGGGATTTGTTCAATTATTTCACTTGTTTGATTGTATTTTCCTATGTTACTTTTGGGGCTTTATTTTCCTCCTTTAAGGCCTCTACCATTTTCATAACCTCAGATTTTTTTTCACTCTGTGTGATAGTATGTCCAGGGCTTGCTGTGGGAGAACCTCTAATTTATGGTGATGTCATATGGCCTGAGTTGTGTTGCTTGTGTTCTTGTGCTGACCTTTAGCCATCTGGTTAGCTCTGATGATCACCAGCCTGGTGGTCCTTCTGTTAGTTCCACTGTCTGTGTCCCAGGTGGGCCGGACAGTTGGGGAGCAGGCAGAAAGATTTCCAACCTTAAAGTTGGTCTTGTGCTACACACACCTTCTGAGGACAATGGGGGACAATGCGGTTTGAGTCCCTTGCCCAGCTCACCCCACTCTAGGTTTGCTGTCAGTACTAGATTCATTGTTTGTGACCCATCTGGTCTAGGCAGATGGGGAGCAGGCAGTTAGATCTCCAGGCCAATAGCTGGTCTGGAACCACACAGGCCTCCTTGGGATGGAGGGTCTTATTTTATATTTATATTTTATTTTTAATTAAGAAAAATTTAATTCAGGGATTCTCTATGTAACCTTGGCTATCCTGAACTCACTTTGTAGACCAGGCTGACCTCGAACTCACAGTGATCTGCCTGTCTCTGCCTTCCTGAGTGATGGGATTTCAGGTGTGTGCCACCACACCCAGCCTATAGCTGGGTTTTTACATGGTTACTTTCAGGAAGATTCCTGATATTCCCTCTCTAAACAAACTTTATACCCCACTTTGTTACTCTCTTTCTTCCTTAGTTATTATGCCTCAAGCATTTTTAAAAAAAATATTTATTTATTTATTCATTCATTCATTCATTCATTCATTTCAATTTATTCACTTTGTATACCTGCTGTCACCCCCTCCTTTGTCTTTTCCCAGTCTCATCCACCCTCTCTCTTCCCCCCTAAGTCCCTTCCTTAGTCCACTGATAAGGGACCCGCTCCTGTTCTAGCTGACCCTAGCCTATTAGGTCTTATCTGGGTTGGCTGCATCATCTTCCTCTGTGGCAAAGCAAGGCTGCTGCCCCTAGGGAGGAAATGATCAAAGGGCCAGCCACTGAACTCATGTCAGAGACAGCTCTTGCTGCTACTAGTGCATTTTTCTTGTTGCAAGCCTAAATGTGGTAATTTTTATAACATTACATGCATTGCTGCACTATTGTATAAATATGGGTCAAAACATGAAGTATAATGATGAAGAATACAGATATTGATAAAATTTAACTTCCTGCTTAATTTTAGAAAAGGCCTTCTGGGTGTAGTATTTAAATCTTTATCACCTATAGATCTAACTACAAAGCCACAGGAAAAGTATTAAGTCTTTCAGCCTACTGACAAAGTATCCAGAAGATGGCCACTGGTTTGATTTTCAAATCATGGTTATATTACGGACTATGGTATATTGTGTGCTTAGGATCTGAGAACCGTAGCTTCTTCTCTGGCAAAACAAGCATGATGAAGTCTGGAAACTTTACAGGGTAGCTTGGAAGGATAAATGTCACTAATCAAAGCTTGTTCTTAATTACCAACAGCATTTTCATATGTGAATAAAATAGACTTTTAGAAGTTGACAAACTTACTTAAGGTGTACATTTTAGAAAAAAATTTAGATGGTGGCTAGATAATTCAAGAAATTAAACACCAATAAACCAAGTAATCCAATTTAAAAATGGGGTACAGAGTGAAACAGAGAATTCTCATCAGAACAATACTGAATGGCAGAGAAATGCTTAAAGGAATGTCAACATCCTTAGTCATCAGGCAAATGCAAATCAAAGTGACCCTGAGATTCCACCTTACAACCATCAGAATGGCTAATATCAAATTTCAAGGAGAACACATGCTGGAGAGGATGTGGAAAAAGGAGAACTCTCCTCCATTGCTGGTAGGAATGTAAACTTGTACAACCATTTTGGAAAGCAATCTGGTGCTTTCTTAGACAATTATAAATAGTGTTTCCTTAAGATCCAGCTTTACCACTCCTGGGCATATATCTGAAAGATGCTAAACCACACAACAAAGACATTTGCTCACCCATATTCATAGCGGCGTACTCATAATAGCCAGAATCTGGAAACAACCCAGATGTCCCTCAACTGAAGAATGGATTCAGAAATTGTAGTACATTTACACAATCGAATACTACTCAGCAGTTAGAAACAAGGATATCATGAAATTTGCACACAAATGGATGGAACTAAAAAAGATCATACTGAGTGAGGCAACCTATTGAATATCAAATAAAATATTTTTAAGTATTTAACTTAACAGACTACTAGCTTCCAGCAGTACAAAAGCTAATAATCTAGCAAAATAGCATCTAAGATCCAAATCAGAGACATCAACTTTGGTATAACACTCTGGACTAATATTCCCATAAATATAACTGAAAATGCCCTGATTTATGTCTTTTGTTGTTGTTGTTGTTCACAAAGGTGTTTCCACATTGAAACATGTTGTTTGGGATAGCTTAAATTCCAATCACTCACTCATATTAGGTTGAAGAGTAAGCTCTCTCTTATTTCCTTTGGGGTGGGATCTGTGTTTTGTGTCCACATAGGAAAAGTGGTGGGTGGAAAAATGACCTGGCAGCATCTATGTAAAATTAGCATGAGAGGAATCTATGATCAACAAAACTGAAAGCATAAACTAGTGCTTGCACAACATGCTCAACAAATATTTGCTGAATAAATGCATATTTATGAAGCTAGTAGAAAATTTTCAATCTTAGCTTAGAGAAACAAAATGTTCTTGTAGCCAAAGATCTTTGATGTACAGAATTAAACTTTAAAAGATATGGAAACAGAGCTGGGGGTGTTGTGTGGCAGAGCTAGTAAAGTGTTTACTGCCCAAGCATGAGAACTTGAGTTTGACTCCCTGGAACTCACATAAAAATACCAGATGGATTAACATAAACCTGAAGTCACAGGGCTGGAGATGAGCTAAGGTCTGGTAGCAGGCCAGGGTAATTAAAAGGGTAAACTCCAGGTCCAGTGAAACAGCTGTCAAAAAAAAAAAGTGGAGAGAAATTGAGGGAGACACACTGTACTGAACTGTGGTCTTCATACACTTAAGTATACATGTGTACACACAGAAAGTCATGAAGGCCATGGTAACATTCTTATGTGAATATTACTGTCTTCATATTTATGTCTCTGGTAAATGAAAAAAAAGTGCAGTTTCTGAGTTGTAGAGAAGAAACAAGAAGATCAGAAGTTCATCCAAGAGAGAATGTATGAAGCTTAAAATGCCAGAGTCCAAAAGCTTCCTGCTTCCTGCTTCAAACCAGGTATTTGATAGACAGGAAGGAGAGGGAGAAATACTGTATTAATGATGGCAACAATCACATGAGTGAGTCTCCAGCAGCAAAATGGTGCTTGTCGACATTTGGGTCAATTTGCACCTATTGTTTTTCTTCACAATCGGATTTTATTACTCCCATGATCCTGTTAGTTCATGAAGCCAAAATCTCAGGGATGACAGTTCCCCTTAGTTCTGCCAGCCTCGCTGCTGTTCAGGACCTATGAAATATGAAGATCCACATGCCCTTAAATTGGGCATGTCCCAATTAATAATAGTGACAGCTCGACCAGGTATGTATACAAGAAAAAGACAAGATGAGAAAAATAGATATTCATGAGTCTTTCTGTGTGTGTGTGTGTGTGTGTGTGTGTGTGTGTGTATGCACGCATGTGTTAAAGGGAAAAGTAGTTAGAGAAAATGAGTACTTCAATGAAGTCAGTCATAATAACCCTAGCAATGGATATGACTTATAGATGCCCCCACTTGGCCAAATAAGTATATTGATCAAGATTCTATGTTATCTCAAATTGCTGTAAGACTACAAATGTTTACTGCTTATTTGATGCTAACTGCATGGAAAGAACAAACAGCCACTGACTCAGCATTATTTGTTAGATCTGTTATGCAATCCAAGTCGCCTCAATTCTATACCCCAGCTTCCTTTTTCAGGAAACACAAAAGTACTCATTTCGGATCAGTATGTAGAATGAAAAGTGTCTAACTCCAGATAATATCTTCTGATAGTTTGGTTTACATTAGAGGAAAATATAAATGACAGTACATAATAGAAACATCAGCCATTTGAGATATATTTGATATCCCTCACTAAAAAATGAATGAAACCAAACTGACACTTTAGAAATGCATTTATTTAGCTGTTTCAGGTTCACAAATATCAAAACAAATATGCTATGTGCTGGAGGGTTGGGATTTAGGGAACATTTTCTGTCTTTTTTTACTATTAAAGCCTAATGATGGGGGAGGAAGTATGAGTCTAGATAAAATTGCAATATAAATGTTTAAGCTTTGTGACACGAAACATGAAGTTATGACAACAGAGAACAGAAGATCTCATCTACTGTAGAAAAAAAAAATCTCCTTGCAAGCAGAGCCTCCTAGCCAAAGGCCTAAAGAACATATCCAAGGAAAAAAAAGAGAGCTATTATTTTCAAGCATAATAAATCTTCAGTAAAATTATTTAGAACTGAAGATCTTTTGTCACTTTGTATTCTGATATTTCCTCTCCTGAAATCATTTCCTCTCTAGTTTAGGTTATCAAGGATACATGATTACTTTTTTACTTCATTTATTCCACGTTGTTTTACTGTATATACCCACCTCAAAATAGCTTTGTGTTCAAATGCTCAGGCACGTAGACGCTGGGAGACTCTTGCCCTTTAATTTTTAGTTCTATTTAAGTGGACCTCTATCGGTCCTTTTATTTTTATTTTTTTCTCTTATAAATATCTTGACTTTTTAATATAACCTCCTTTCATGGTATAATTACAAATAAGTCAATGTTGTCAAATAAAGGCATGTTATACTGTTTTTTGAAAAGATAAACTGAAATTTTATAGCCTTATTTTTTCAGTTTTTAAAATTTTATTTATTTTTATTTATTTATTACAATTTGTTCAATTTGTATATCCTCAGCAGCCCCCTCCCTTTTCTCCTAAAGTCCCAGCCACCCTTCCTCTTCTTTCCCTATATCCTTTCCCTATTCCCATGATAGGGGAGGACCTCTTCCCCTTCTACCTTACTGAAGCATATCAGATCTCATCAAGGCTGGCTGGATCATCTTTCTCTGTGGCCTAGCAAAGCTGCACACACACCCCCAGGAGGAGGTGATCAAAGTTCATGTCAGAGACATCCCCTGTACCCCTTACTAGGGTACCCACTTGCAAAATGAGCAGCCTATGGTCTTCTTCTAAGCAGCGGGTCTAGATCATCTCCAGGCATGGTCCCTGGTTGGAGTATTGGTCTCTGTAGGCCACCAGGGGCCCAGGGATTTTCATTCTGTTTTCTTTGTGGAGTTCCTGTCCCTTCCAGGTCTTTCTGTCTCCCTCTTCTTCCATAAGGTTTCCTGCACACTGCCCAAAGTTTGGCAATAAGTCTCAGTATCACCTTCGATACCCTGAAGGGTAGAGTCTTTCAGAGGTCCTCTGTGGTAGGCTCCTGTCCTGTTCCTTGTCTTCTCCTCCTTCCAATGTCCATCCTGTTTTTCCTCCTGAATGAGAACTAAGCCTTTTCCCATGGGTCTTTCTTGTTGTTTAGATTTTTTAGGAACGTATATTTTAGTATGTTTATCCTATGTTATATGCCTAATATACATGTGTAAGTGAGTATATACTATATGTGTGTGTTCTGCCTCTGGGTCACCTCACTCAGGATGGTCTTTTCTAGTTTCATCCATTTGCCTGCAAAGTTCATGATTTCCTATTTTCAATTGCTGAGTAGTATTCCATTGTGTAAATATACCACACTTTCTGTATCCTTTCTCCACTGAGAGACGTGTAGGTTGTTTGCAGATTCTGGCTATTCGGAATAAAGACATGAACTCAGTGGATGGTTCTTTGAGCAACTTTTTCTGGAAGGTGCAGCTTTGCCTAGCCACAGAGAAAGATGATGCAGCCAGCTTGATGAGATCTGATATGCTTCAGTCACGTAGAAGGGAAGGAGGTCCTCCTCTATCAGGGGACTAGGGAAAGGGCATAGGGGAAAAAGAGGGAGAGTGGGTAGGACTGGGAAGAGATGAGGGAAGGGGCTTCAGAGGTATACAATAAGGAACAAATGTCCTTATTGAATGGTGGGGTATCTTTTAGGTATATGCCCAGGACTGGTATAGCTGGATCTTGAGGTAACATTATTACTAATTTTCTGAGAAAGCACCAGATTGATTTCCAAAGTGGTTGTACAAGGTTACAGTCTCATCAACTATGGAGGAGGATTCCCCTTTCTCTACATCCTCTCCATCATACATCATTCCTTGAATTTTTTTATCTTAGCCATTCTGACAGGTGTGAGGTAAATTCTCTACGTCATTTTGATTGGCATTTCCCGAATTACTAATAACACTGAGTATTCTTTAAGTGTTTCTCTGACATTCGATATTCCTCTATTGAGACTTCTTTGTTTAGCTCTGTAACCCTTTTTTAAATTTCATTACTTAGTTTGTTGGTATTTAACTTCTTCAGTTCTTTATATATTCTGGATATTAGCCCTCTGTCAGATGTAGGGTTGGTGAAGATCTTCTCCCAGTCTGTAGGCTATCATTTTATTCTGACAGCAGTGTCCTTTGCTTTACAGAAACTTTTAAGTTTCATGAGGTCCCATTTATTGATTGTTGATGTTAGAGCCTGTGTTGTTGGTGTTCTGTTCAGGAAGTTGCTTCCTGCACTCTGCCCAAAGTTTGGCCAATGGATTCAAGGCTCTTCCCTACTTTTTCTTCTAACAGGTTTAGTGTGTCTGGTTTTGAACTTTGATCTGTTTGGACTTTACTTTTGTGCAGGGCAATAAATATGGGTTTATTTGCATTTTTTTACATGTAGACATCCAGTTAGAGCAGCACTATTTGTTGAAGATGCTATCTTTTTTTTTTTTTTTTTCCATTGTATGGTTTGGCTTCTTTGTTAACAATTGAGTTTCCATAAGTGTGTGGGTTTATTTCTGGGTCTTTGATTTGATTCCATTGATCTACCAGTCTGTTTCTATGCCAGTGCCATGCAGTTTTTATCTCTATAGCACAGCTTGAGATCTGGGAAGATGATACCTCCAGAAGAACTTTCATTGTACAGGATTGTTTTAGCTATTCTGTTTTTTGTTTGTTTCTTTATTTTGTTTTGTTATTTCATATGTTTTTCCATATGAAATTTAGATTTGCTCTTTCAAGGTCTTTAAAGAATTGTGTCAGTACTTCAATGGGAATTGCATTAAATCTGTAGGTTGCTTTTGGTAGAAAAGCCATTTTCTCTGTTAATCCGGGGATGAGCTATCTTTCCATCATCTGATATCTTATTCAATTTCTTTCAGAGATTTGAAGTTTTTGTTTGTTCGTTTGTTTTTTCAGACAGGTCTTTTCCTTGCTTGTTTAGAGTTACAGCAAAGTATTTCTATTATTTGTGGCTATTGTGAAGTGTGTTGTTTCCCTAATTTCTTTCTCATCCCATTTGTCATTTGTATACTGGAGAGAATTTTCAGAATTTTTTGCGTTAATTTTGTAACCAATCACTTTGCTAAAGATATTTATCAGCTGAAGGAGTTCTCTGGTAGAATTTTTGGGGTCCCTCATTCATACTCTCATATCATCTGCAAATGGTGATACTTTGATTTCTTCCTTTCCAATTTGTGTCCTCTTAATCTCCTTTAGTTGTCTTATTGCTCTAGCCAGGACTACAAGCACTATATTGAAGAGACATGGAAAGAGTGGGCAGCCTTGCCTTGTCCCTGATTTCTGTAGGATTTATTTAACTTTCTCTCCATTTAGTTTGATGTTTAGGTATGTGCCTTGTATCCCTGTTTTCTCCAAATCTTTAAAATGAATGGTTGTTAAATTTTGTCTTTTTATTTTTTTTTTTGGCATCTAAAGAGATGATCACATGTTTTCTTTTTGTTTTTTGTTTTGTTTTCTTTTTTTATTTTCTTTCAGGGTGAAGCCAAATATAAAATTTACATAAAACACACAAGATTTAAAGTAGCTAAAACTAATTTTAAGAAGAATGATTTAAGGATTCAAATTGTGTAATTTAAACATACATTACAGTAATCTAAGCATTGTAGAGCTAAGATAACAGTAAATTAGTATATAAATAAAATACAGAAATTTCAGACAGAGGCCTACCACATATCTAAATATGTTTGTGTAAAACAGACTATTAAAAGAAAAATTATAACCTTTTTAATACATTATACTAGAATAACAATGTCTCCTTACATTAAAATATATAAGTACATTTGCTATTTTAAACAATATTTTAACTAAAATTGTAATGGATCATACAGCTTCATGGAATACTTAACAATGTAAAGTTGTACTATTCAGCAATTAAAAACAAGGAAATCATGAAATTTGCAAGCAGTGGTTGAAACTATAAAAGATCATCCTGAATGAGGTATCCCAGAAACAGAAAGAAACATATGGTATATACTCACTTATAAGTATTAGACATATAATGTAGGATAATCATACTAAAATCTGTACACTTAAGGAAACTAATCAAGAAGGAGGACTCTGGGTAAAATGATCAGTCTTCATTCAGAAAGGCAAAAGAGACAGATATCAGAAGAGGGAGAAAACAGGGAACAGGTCAGGAGCCAACCACAGAGGGCCTCTGAAAGATTGTACCCGGCAAGGTATTAAAGCAGATACTGAGACTCACTTTGGGCAGAGTGCAGGAAATCTTATGAAAGTAGGGGGATATGGAAAGACATGGAGGGGACAGGAGCTCCACAAGGAGAGCAACAGAACCAAAAAAATCTGGGCACAGTAGTTTTTTTGTGAGACTAATAATACAAACAAAGACCATGCATCGAGATAACCTAGAACCCCTGCACAGATGTACCCCCGTGGCAGCTCAGTCTTCAAATGGGTCTCATAGTAATGGAAACAGGGACTGTCTCTGACAGGAACTCATAGGCTGGGGGGAGCAGCCTTACCAGGATACAGAGGAAGACAGTGCAGCCAGTCCTGATGAGACCTGATAGAGGAGGATCAGATGGAAGTGGAGCTCCAATATCCCTAGGCATGAAATTGAAAGTAACTGCTTTCTGTGAATTTAAGTTAAATTAATGTCAACCTATTCTGTATCTGTGTGACTTCTCCAAGGCCAATTGTTCATCTAAATAGTAGCCTACCTATTTTAAATGATAGGTGCTCCGTCTTCTCCTCCTATGTCCCTCCCCTAGTCCCCCAATAGGGGAAGATCACCCTCACTTTCATCTGACTCTAGCTTATCAGGTTTCATCAAGGCTGGTTGCATCATCTTCCTCTGTAGCCTGATAAGGCTTCAAACCCCACCCCCATGGGGAGGTGATCAAAGAGCCTGTCCCTGAGTTCATGTCAAAGACAGCCCCTGTACCCCTTACTATGGAACCCACTTATAAACTGAGTCCTTACTTTTAAGGACTCATTTTTTATGAACTTAGCAGAACTGAATCTCTATTCCCTAACCTGGAGTCTTGCTGTATTTTCTCATCATTTTTGATCACTGAAGGTAGGCTCACCAGGATCCCTTTTTGTGCTGAACCTGGGGTTCTTATAACATATTCTGCTTTTCCATTCATATCTGCTGAGCTATTAGGCTTCACAAATCAACCATCAAGCCTGCCATCACACCTTGACCTATCTCTTTTCTGCATCTGAGCTCCTTCTTCAGGCTTTTGAAGGATAAACCCAGACTCTGATCATTGTACTTTATCAAGCATGGCTTCTGTTTAGTTTGTGTACTTTCTGTTGTTTTGTTTGTCCTGAATAACTGTTTGTATAATCTTTGTGAAGCACCACAAAAAAAAGATAAAATACTGACAAAACAATGATCACATAGAAACACTGAAATGAAAGTAAAATAGAGTAGGTATGAAAATTTCTTCACTGTTTCTATGTCTATTGGTGTTTCAGAGAATTAGGAAAAGGGATTGTTTTGCTATGGCCCTGTAGGAAAATGATGTTGGTTTTTTTCACATATTTATTTTTATTATCATTTATTACAGCTTATTCAATTTGTAGCCTGGCATGACCCACCTTCCTCATCTTCTCCCAATCCCATCCTCCTCCCTCTTCTCCCCTATGACCTTCCCTAGCCCACTGAAAGGGAAGCTCCTCTTCCTCTTTTATCTGACACTAGCCTATCAGGTCTCATCAGGGATACCTGCCTTGGCTTCCTGGCAAGGCTGTACCCCGCCAGGAGGAGGTGATTAGAGAGCTGGTCACTGAGTTCATGCCAGAGAAAGACTCTGGTTATTTATTTTAAAAAATGTTCAGTAGACATTTAAAGAATATGGAATTAGTGACAGAAAATATTTGTTGCTTACATTTTGACTGTGAATAAGATAAACACAAATTTTCTAAAAGAGTAAAATCTAAGACTTAAGGTGCAATTTTAGGATGGAGAGTGAGTGCTTTAGTGGTACAGTCACATAACAGTGCTCCCCTCCTATGCCCATTTGTCTTCCCATTGGTGACATATTTTGCTTATGAAAGAAATGATATGATCATGTAGTTTTATTGAATCCTAACTAAGTAAAATAACAAATTGGGTAATCATTTTCATTAATGATTTTATTTCACAAAGTGGAATATTGCAGACAGTGGAGGTTAAGAAAATTGTTGAATATTATCACATAGCTATGAAGTGTGTCATGACTCGCTGTATGCATGAATCCTCTGGATTCCAATAGCAAAAACCTAGATCAATAATGAATGTTTTTCTTACTTCATTTTTCCTGAAATGTTACAACATCAGGGATTATTGGATTTTTCCTTTTGTTCTATTTTTTTTTAATTTTTATACTTTTGAATTTCTGAAAATCTTTTAGACTTAAAAAATGTTACAATGTGGGTATAAAGAATATTGATATAGTTATACATAAACACTATATAAAATGAGAAATTAACATTAACAATGTATGACTGTAACCTACAGATGTTGCCAGATTCTCCTGTTGTTCCAGTGAAAAATTTTAGTGGTATAATATATAGGGGCTAAAATCACATGCTGTATTTAAAGCTCATGTCTCCTTTTTTGCCTTCAACACTTTGATATTTGGGGTGGTTTAGTCACCAGAGAGTGATACTTCTTGTGAAGGATTATTAGGTATGACCTTGTGGGAGGAAGTGTGTCACTGGAGATAGACTTTGAGGTTTCAACCACCCAAGCCAGGCCCAGTGTCTCTCTGTTCTTGCTGCTTGTGGATCTGGATGTTGAACTCTCACCTGCTTTTCAATAGCATGTCTGCCTACATACTGACATGCTCCCCACCAAGATGAAAATGGACCAAACCTCAGAAACTGTAAGCAAACCCCAATTACATGTGTGATGACGTACTCTTCTTATTGTTTCCCCTTGCCATCCTATTTCTATTACCTGATTAGTGCATTTCTGATTATATTAAACTCCGTTCACTTAAAATATCATGTGTGTTGTTGTTTATGATTAATTACTTTCTTTATAAATTGGCTCTGTCAGAACAACTTTGGGACCACGTGAAGAGACATCGTCTTTTGAATGAAATGTGAACAAAAATATCTGTGATAAAATGAGCAATGTCTGTGATTTGATTACATATGAAAGTGAATGGATGTGAGCCTCCTGTGAACTTCAGGAAAATAATATTTCCCAAATGCCAGCATGAGGTCACTGAATCACATTCACCTTGCAAACAAGATACATTTTCAGATCACACTCCAGAACCTCATTCAGAAACTCTCTCATGCTGGGTCCCTGCAAACACAGCCCACAGATGATTCTAATGTTACAGTCAGGTCCCATTCTTCCCTGCTATGTCAGTCAGATTGTCAAAGAGTGGCGAATATAAGCCATTAAAACAAAAGAAATGTTATTTTCCCCACAACCCCAAAGATTTCGGTTCATATTCTTTGGCTCCATTGGCTCTGGACCTACAATGATGCAAAATGGCAACAGGAGAGTCTGGAAGAGGAAGCTACCCCTATGCAAAAAAAGAGGAAAGACCTGGGGACAGATGTGGGACCAGGGAAAAAGTATGATTCTCATAGGAAAATCTCTGCTACCCTATTTCCCCTGGGCAGGTACACGAACTTCCTAAATTTGTGCCACTGGTTGGGCACCAGGCCTTTGACACACAATATCGTAGAAACCATTTCATATGCAAACTGTGACTTTGGTAAGCTGTTTTGTCAAGAATGCTGTTACAAGGTAAAGGACAGAGACAGAATTACCTTCATAAAGTGTTTTCCTAGTATCTGCGTGGTAAGATGGCCACAGTACAAGGAAAAGCAACAGCAGGGGAAAGAAGCAAATGAAGTGTTTCTATGTTATCTGTTGTTCAGTCTGGTGACATCTCATCCCTCACACAGGCTGTTTTTCATTAGCACTTCCATCTTCAGTCCAGGAAGTGGAGATATTATTTAATGATTGTCAGTGCTGAGATATGTATGGGGAGATAATGAAAGGAGTTTTCCTCTTCCTGACAGTGTATGAGGAGCTGTTCCCTCTATCAGAGGATCTGGCTCTTAATGAATGGATCCCACTGTGCTTATCCATCTACTGAGCAGGAGGCGAATGCAGCCCTACTGCTCCTCAGCTGACAACGTGTGTTCTCTCATGCACCTCTGTGTTTACCATTCTCCGTTCTTGTGAATAAACCATTTACCATCATCCTTTGCAGGCTGTAAATTTGTCCAAAGGTAGTAGATAAAATTCCTCTGAGACACCCAAAGAAGCCATGGCAGTCTAAATGGGCACAAGCCCAATGACACCATTTAATCTTGGGCCCTTAGTCCATATTTATGCTCTGTTTCAAGCCTATTTCCTTCTCCATTTGAAAATAAATTAACTTTTCATAATCTAAATTTTCATAAGTTAAAATTAACATTTCTTTAAGCAGTAAGACCAATGTTAATTTTCACTTATTATTTTTTATTATTATTAGTTACATTTTATTAACTCTGTATCCCAGCTGTATCCTGCTCCCTTATTCCCTCCCAATCCCACCCTCTCCTTCAGCTTCTCCCTGCCCTTTCCAAGTCCACTCATTGGGGAGAACCTCCTCCCCTTTCTTCTGGCCCTGTTTTATCAGGTATCTTCAGGACTGGCTGTAAAGTCCTCCTCTGTGGCCTAGCAGGACTGCTCCTCCCTTGGGGGACGGGGAGGTCAAAGAGCCAGCCATTGAGTTCCTGTCAGAAATAGTCCCTTTTCCCCTTACTATGGTAAACCAATTGGTTATTGAGCTACCACGAGCTTCGTCCGAGCAAAGGTTCTAGGTTATATCCATACTTGGTCCTTGGTTGGAGAAACAGTTTCATAAAAAAAACCCTGTGCCCAGATATATTTGGTCCTTGTAGGGCTCCTATCCTTTCCCTATCATACTAATTCCCCTTCTGCCGAAGGTTTGGTTATGAGTCTTACTATCTGTTTTGAAATGCTGCTAGGTAGAGTCTTTCAGATGCCTTCTGCAGTAGACTTCTGTCACACATCCAAGCCCTAGAGAAAAAGAAGCAAGTGCATTTCACTTATTATTTATCAGTATTTTGTGAAAGATGTGTATTCACTGTTAGTATTTAGGCAGCCTGTTTCTGGGTTGCCTAGCAACCTATGATGTCATCATGTGTCACCTGCCAGGTAGCCACACCTGGTAGGCATATTTCAGTTTCTCCATAAAAGGATCAACTGATCAACTAGCCACTTTGTTGCTCTC
Organism: Meriones unguiculatus; assembly: GCF_030254825.1. Classification (NCBI taxonomy): domain Eukaryota; kingdom Metazoa; phylum Chordata; class Mammalia; order Rodentia; family Muridae; genus Meriones; species Meriones unguiculatus. Next base: position 185,550,276 of record NC_083351.1, read on the forward strand.
TTGTCCTCTTATGCTCTCACTCTCCTGCTCTCCCCCCTTTCTCTGTCCTCTTTCTCATGTCTCTCTCCTCTCTCTCTCTCTCCATCTAATAAACCTCTTTTATATAAAATTTATGTGCATCATCATTTCCTTGGTCCTAACAGTCACTACATATGGCTTTAAATGCTGTTTTTCTAAAACTAGCATCGTATCGGATAGAACAGTAAGGTTTATGAAAGATTTTTTTAAAATATTTCTACCAGTTGAAGTGCAGATGTTCAAAGCCGTGATGGTGACTACCTGCAATGCTGGCCTTCAGGAAGCTGGGGCCACTAAATTGAGAGTTTACGGTCAGCCTGGCCTATACAGTGAGACTTCGTTTACAAAAGTTAATTGATAAATAAGCAACAAAGATACTCTTCATTATTGTACTTCAAAATGTAAAAGCATAATTCTCAGAAAGTTCAAAGGTACATTCATCATAATCCACATGACATTATATAAAGAGCAAAAATTTCCCAAATTCTCATCAGTAGCCAAATTGTTAAATAAATAATGGATCTTCCATATAGACATACATCCGGTAGCTACTAGAATAAAATTTGTAGATTTACTAATGTACATATGTTGAAGTTGGGAAATTGCCAAAATGCTTTTCTGTCATAAGAAAAGCAAAGAAAAATATTCTGTGATTCCACTTTGTTCTGTTTCTTGGTGAAATTGTTCACACTGGAGAATTCTCAACTTTTACAGTTTCAGGCCCGTAGAATCTGACCACACATGGAGTTTTCAGTTATATGTACTTAAAACAAATGTTAATCATTTTACAGAATGTTACATTAGTATTAAGAGTTACAATGAAACAATAAATATTTTCATAAACTATAGTATTTTGCCTATCTCAAAGAAACATACATTTTGATAGTGGTTATCACTAGGATGGAGAAAATAGTAGGACATTTAGACTTTTACTTTCTATTCCACATTTCTTGTATTTAGTGTGTGTCATTAAAAGATGGGACTGGGATGAAATTTAGTTTTTAAAGCACTTGTCTAGCATGAATAGTGCCTCTGCTTGAGTCCTAGCATTGCATAAAACTGGGTGTGATGATACATGCCTGTTAGAATAGGAGAAGAGGGAGGGAGGGTAGGATTGGGAGCAGTTGGGGAGGGGGGCTACAGCTGGGATACAAAGTGAATAAACTTTAATTAATAAAAATAGCACTGCACTCAGGGTCAGCCACTTTCGACCCAGAGAAGAGCATGTCTGATTGCATGCGGGTTGATGCCCCAGGTCCCGCCTCTGAGAAAAAGGTATCAGACGGGTCTGATGCTCTTTGGGTGGACGACACCTAAATGAACATCAGTACAAAGTCCCAATTTATTTCTAATATCAGAGATCAGACCTCTACTCTTGCCTGATGTGTCTAAAACAAAAAGGGGGAACTGTAGAGAGCTGCGGAATGCCGCGCCTGAAAGATGGAGCTGGTTTCTGCCTTCCACCTTCCTGATGGTGAGTGCTCTCTGTCACAAACAACTCCACATTTGGCTAAGGCTGAGGATCTGGCTTGCTTCCATGTATGTGGACCTATCTGCATTGCCCACGTGGCACGCTGGGGTTGGCTACCCAGAGGCTATTTCAGCTGTGGGCTGGCTTTCCCCAGGGTCCGATGATTGTTCAAGGTTCCTGAATAAACTGCATTGAAAAATAAATAAATAAATAAATAAATAAATAAATAAATAAAATAAAAATAATATAAAATTAAAAATAAAAAGCTTAAAAAGTTTACTTTTATTCTTAACCACATAGCAAGTTATACATAGCTAGGCTGAGGTACATGAATAAATTTTTGGCTCTAATCTCCACATCCCATAAACAAGCAATTTTAAAGCGTAGCAGAAATTATTTTGACTTCTGGTGTACGATACTTAGAAAGTGAAATAATAATTCCACAACTTAAAGCCAACTATCAAGTTTCATGGCAGTTTTTGCTCTCAGCATCTGTTTTTTTGTTTTTTTTTTTTTTTTTGTTGTTGTTGTTTTTCCTTTGGTGATGTATGTCTCCAACCCTTAGCTCCACTACGCTGTAAAAAGCTCCTTTTTCTTCCTTTCTTCGTCTCCTTCCAGGCTCTGTCTCCTTTCCAAGTCTTTCAGGATCTCCATTCCAAGTCTAGGCGTGAAAACAGCTGCTAACCACTGCTGCTTCCAAATTGAGATGGGGCCACGATGCTAAGCAAGAGGCCAAGACAAGAATCATTTTGAATAGAAAATAACTTGGCAGGGTCTGATGTTCTGGGACCCGTTTGTAAGGAAAGATCATTAATGTTAATCTAAGTGAGCTCAGGGACAGAAGAAGTAGAGCTGTGTTTTCTGAAGGAAATAGCTTGTGCTAAGGGCTGGTTTTATTTGACAGGGACAATGAGAAATCACTTGCCTGTACTAAGTGGAGACATGATTATCTATAACTGATACATGGTTTTCAAGTCTCCTCACTGCTCTGGGGCAGCAAAGCCCACAGGAAGCAGCAGAAAAGTCAAGAGAATAGTCTCATAATGCCAAAGGCTGTGCTCTAAGATGAGCTGGAGATGTTCACTCTGAGATAAAGTATATGGTTGTTTACAGAAAACTCAAAATTTAAGGTTTCTTGAATAGCTTAAAATTCTATCAGCTAAATACCAATGATTTCATTTACCATGTCCTCATATTAAATAGAAAAGACTTTTAACCAGATTGTTACCTATATAAATTTTGTTATGAACAGCAGTGACTTCATAATATGAGGTAAGCAATCCAAAGGCATATTTTCATCTACAAAGAGGGGAGATAACTGTATTTATCTCCCAAAATTATTTGTAGTCAACATTAACAATTATATATTAGATTGATTTTAGTAATGATCATTGTATGCCATAGTTACCCATGAGGGATATATAATTATAAATAATTTATATGACAAAAATGAAAGTCTGATGATGTGACTGAAATGGAGAAGAGAAATATTTGAACACATTTATATGATATGAAAATTAGTCTATACTGAACTTCACAATTTGTAGAACCACTTTGGCTTAGTCCTGTCAAAACAGAATTTTGAAGAAGTGTCTTGCAAAACAAGTGTGATTGCTATAAGCCCCCAATGTGCTTTAAACCTGTAAGATAAACTCCCTTTCATAGCACGCATTCAGGTCACCCGGTGGCTCAGAGCATTAATAGCATTCTCCCCAAACAAAATGTGTTAAAATTTGTGCACAGTTCATCTCACACCTACTGTCCAGTCACTCTGCCACCCACTCTGACAATGTGATCACTGACTTGGGCGACTCAAATACTCTGACTATGGCAGAAGCTGGGGTGTCAGGCAGAATTCTATAAATGCAAATTGGTCCATTTAAAATGTACTTTTTTCTATTTTTTTTTACTATTTATTCATTACATATTCCAATTGAAACCTCCTCCCTCAATTCCTCCCAGTCACACCCTGCCTCCCTCTTCCCCCTATCCACTTCTCCTAGTCCACTAAAAGGCAGAGTTATCCCCTTTTGCCATCTTCCCATAGCTTATCAAGTCTCATCAGGACTACTTAGATCTTCTTTCTAAAGTAAACAACAAGGAGGCCCCTAGGGAGGGTGCTTAAATCCCATTCAGAATGGCAAACAGAAGCAGTGGAAGACAGAGAACAGGATGGGAGCCTACTATAAAGGGTCCTCTGAAAGGCTCCACTCAACAGGGTATCAAAGCCTATGATGAGACTCGCAGCCAAACTTTGGGCAGAGCACAAGGTGTCTAATGGAGAAAAGTGAAGATAGAAGGCCATGGCAGGAAAAGGAGGCCCACAGGAGACCAACAAAGCTAAAAAACCTGAGCCCAAGGGTTCCTGCATACATTGATGCACCAACCAAGTGCCATGCACGGAGAGGGTCTGGACCTAAAATCCCTGCTCAGATGCGGCCAATTGCAGTTTCATTCTCCATGTGGGTCTCCAAGTAAGGTGAGCAGGGGCTGTCTCTGTCATGACCCCGATTGTCTGCTTTTTGACAAAATGTTTTTTTAAGAGCTCAGCCAGGAGTCCTGAAGTTTGAAAAACTCTGTGCCCAAACCAAGATGTTTAATAAATCTTGCTTGCCTCTAAAAGAAGAAAGGGATGGAGCTTTGTAGCAAGTCTTTCTTCCTGAGAGTGTTTTACTGTTGGTTTGTTTTTTGTACATTTTTAATTTTTTTATTCTCTTTACATCCTTGTTGTAACCCCACCCCTCCTCCCCTCCCAGCCTCACTCTCTCTCCCTGTATCACCCTTCTTTCCTCAGAAATTGGGAGCTCCTTTGCCCATCCACCCCAATTCATCAAATTGCATCAAGACTGAGCGACTGAGCATGTCTTCTTCCTCTATGGCCTGGAAAGGCAGTCCAGTCAGGGGGAGTGACAAGAGAGTCCATGTCTGATGCAGTCATCACTTCCCTTATTAGAGAACCCACAGGAGGCATGAGCTGCCCATCTGCTACTTCTTTGTAGGGGGCCGAGGTCCAGTGCTAATAATCCTTAGTTGATTCTTCAGTCTCATCAAGCACCTCCTGGCCCTATTTACTTGGCTCTGCTGGTCTTCTTCTAAGGCTCCTGTGACCTACAGGTCCTTTTCTCTTTCCTTCTACTGTTCCACAGACTTCCTTTGCATCATGCAATATTTGGCTGTGAGTCTCAGCATCTGTTTTGAGGTGCTCTTTGGTAGCATCTCTCAGAGGACAACTATGTCAGACTCCTATCTGCAAGTTTAGCAGAGTGTTGTTCATGTTGTTAGAGGTTGGCACTCTCCAATAGAGGGAGTCTTTGCTTGGGCCAGGGAATATCTGGGCATTCCCTCAATCTCTACTTGATCTTCTCTATCTTTATCCCTGCACATCTTGTATGCAGGGTAAATTTTGGGTTGAAGTTTTGTAGGTGGGTAGGTATTCAAATTAGTGGGTGTCTTCCTCAGTGTCTACCTCCTCTGCCTCTGGAAGTCTCTGCTTGAATACCCCTCAGATCTTCTTAAGAGCCTACCCTGACTTAGACCTCCAGCTTGTCACAGAGACATACCCAACCTTAGTTTCTCTTTTCTCTTCAGGCATGTGTCCTCAGGCCCTTGCTCTCCAGGTCTAATCTCTGCCCTCTTAATTCCCTGCACCCACTGATATAAAATTTCTCAATAAAATACTCACTAACCAAATCAAAAAAACTTTTTCACAGAGTTTTGTCAGGTCTTTCCCCATCCTTCAACTGTCATTGCTTTAAAATGCAGCTTGAAGGCTAAAAGGAAAGGGTCCTTCAATGGATCATTTTAAAACATCTTTTGTCTCTATATTAGCCCACTGGGTTAGCAAGCACTTTCCCTCTTCTGTAAAATGTGAGATGATTCTTTCTCTTCATTTTTAGGTCACTGGATAGGAGAGCCATAATATATATGATATTATGACTATATATATATAGTCATATTATCCAAGGCAGATCAAAATGAAGGTGATTTGAGTCAGACATTATGATTTGTGTTGACTTAAAAAGGAAAAATTAACAACTTAAATGCTCTTATAGAATAAACATCATTTAGTTAAGTCACGAAGGAGGAAGAAAGCAAGGTAGATGATGTAATCTAAGAATGTCAAGTATCAGACACTGATGTCGTTATAATACCTATACTAACTCATTATCTCCAAAAGATACCCGGGAAACATGAATCCTATTATTCTTTGATTATTTTTAAGAGTAAAAAATAAGAAGCCTAAGAAAGTCAATTGTTATAACTAATATTAGATAACTCTTCAGCTGTAGAGCCAAATGTTGATACTATCTGGAGGGAACAGTCCTGGTTTTATTTAATTATTTAATTTGATATTATAATTCTAATTATTTAATTTTACTAATAAACTTCAAATGTGTGTGTGTGTGTGTGTGTGTGTGTGTACCTGTGTGTTTGTGTAAGGAACAATGATTTCTAAAAACAAATGTTAAAAAGTAAAGAAAATTCCATGTACTAGAAATGTTTTTTGCTGCCCTTATCTTACTGCCTCGTACTTTATGAACAAAAATATATTCCACTCACACAAACCACTTCAACATCTTTTGTTTTTAATCTTTCCAACATAGGAGAACAAATTTAACAATGAGATTCTGTTTCTGTTCTGTACATGTAGAATAAATAAATTTGCATCCCACTTCAGTGTCAGATCTGCTATTTGAAAGGAAATGTATCAATTGGACACATGTCCCATGAATTCTTGTCTGCAAAAACTGCTTTGGAGGAGGGGCAGAAGCTCCTTCTTCTAAGCAATAATCACAGTAAAATCTTCACTTAGTGACAGCTTGTTTGAGGTTGGATTAATTCTCATTTGAGAGGGGGCAAGGAGGCAGGCGGCAGGGAAGAGAAGGAAGGAAGCTGAGAAGCAAAGCATAATTAGAGAAAGTCCCAGGGGACTTGGAGATGGAAGGCTTGCAACAGAGCACAGTTGGCAAATATCTGAAAAGAACACAGGTCAGGGAAACAGCAGGGACATTTTCTCAGTTTCTGGCTTGCTCCCAAGGTCTCAATATTTTCTTCATAAGGAACTGGGCCTTAATCACAGAAGACACAACTGTTATAGCCTATAATCAATTTATGCATTGAAAGTAAGGAGGTGACTTGGGGTTTAAGTCTCCATCCTGCCAGTCTGTCTTTGAGATCCTAAGTAAATACCCTGATATTGCTGAGATTTCGCTGTCAGAAAAAAAAAAATACACACACACACACACACACACAAAACAGTAAGATGCTTATTTCTATCCTCCACTGTGTCTCTAAGGGGTAAAGAGAATACCAAACAAGACTTATTGGTGTGCATTAGGTTCTCAGAAAAAATTTCCTACTACCTGTTTTTAATAATCATTTCAACATTTCCTTTGCATGGATGCACCGTTATTTTGTTTTTAAAATTTCTTCTTATGCTACAGAAGGTGCAGAGAAACTAGCTGTAACTTGAGAACACTACTGCCTCTATAAAATGAGAGAGTTGTGGTGAAAAACCTAATGAAAACAATCAGCCAAATAAACCAAAACCTCACCTTGTAATTCCCTGTAACCTAGTGCCCTTCAAAAACATTTTGTTTACCGTGGCTCTATCGAACTTCGTGTTGTAACTGAATAAGTAAACAAGTATAAGAAATAGAAATAGGAAAAGAAGAAGACAGAGAAAGAGGGTGAGGGGGACTGGAGAAAGAGCTCTTTGGTGTAGTATTTTTTTTTAACAAGCATAAGGCCAAGTCTTCCATCACTAGTACCATAATCATCCAATCAAATAAACAATGGTGAAAATTTATCAACTTGGAAAGCTGAGGATATGTATATGTAGCCAAGAATCATTATGCCAGTGGACTTTGATCTCCTCTTCCAAAGTTTATTTTTTTAAAACCAGGTTTACAGTATGAAGAATATATTTCTTCCTATGGAATAGGTCTAAATTTTGATCAGAGAGCAATTGATTTTCCCCTTAGCTTCAGTGTTTAGTGCTACCATCACACCAGTGGGCCTATCTTGCCTGGGAGGTTGGTCTTGCATAGAATTTTCAGATGGTGAGATAGTTGACACCATTTTTTGCTCAACAGCTTGCTTAGCACCTTTCGAGACTCTGAAAGCTAGCCAGGAAGAAAGCATTACACTCATTTCCAGCTTGATTTCTCTGTACCTTGAAACCTTTATAAGGTATCTTTAACAAGGGAATTTTTTTTCAGGGAAAATAAGAAAAGTGTCAAGAACCTGTGTTGCTTTGGCTGCCTGTGGGGCCTCCCTGCAATAACATATAAAGAAGGATCCTATCCTCAGCTTTGGAGCTTTGTTTAATAGCCCAAGCCTTGGATGAGCATCCATTTCCACTTATGCAGTGTATTTCTCTTCAAACGCTTTTTAAATATATAAATTCTGAATTTTTAGTTTGATTACAAGACATTTCTACATGGCTTTTTCATTGCCCCTTCACTCTGGCTGATTCCTCCTTCTTCTTCCTCATTTCCCCTGTCTTTCAACCTGCTTGCTAAATCTTTTTACCATAAGCATTCCCACTTTCTACCTAAATTCTGCTAGCTCCCTGTAGGCATATGCCCCTGATAAGCTCTTTTTAGTACTGGCTGTTACAGGAACTCCAAGTTAAACATAACACAATAAGATAGTTGAAGCTAAGAGTTCACATGTGACACAGAACATGCAGCCTTTCTGTTTCTGGGCCTAGATTTCCTCCTTGAATATAATTTTCCACTTTCATCATTTACCTACAATTTTTATTTTTCCTAACAACAGAATAAAATTTTATAGTGTATATATACAGCATTTATTATTCATTCGTGATCATCACTTGTTGGCTACCAGACTGACTCTGTTTCCTCGGTATTGTAAATAGAGCTGCAATGAACATGGATGAGCAGGAATCTCTGCAAAAGGATGTGAAATACTGGTATATGCTCAGAATCAGAGTAACAGAATCAGAGTAACAGATTTCTAGACTTTTGAGGAACTCAGAGTTTTCTACAGTAGCTGCAACTGTTTGCAATTTCATAAGGTGCAAGGGATCCTATTTCCTCTGCTACTCACTGGGATTTAATATTATTTTATTTCTTTAGATCAGGTATTCTGACTTGAATAATATAGAACATCAGGATAGTTTTAACTTGAATTCTCACCACAGCTAATGATCTTCTTAGCCATTCATATTTCTTCTTTTGAGAATCATCTGTCAAGGTCCTTAGCTTTGTTTTTATTGTGGTTTTGTTTTTTCTTTTTTTCTTGGTTCCTTGTGTACTGTGAATATGTATTCTCTTGAATGTATAGCTGACAATTTTCCTACAATTCTGTTGACTCCTTGTGTCAGGCATTAGTGATTCCCATTTAGAAGTTCCTACCTTTGCCTGTAGGTTGCCCCACATTCCCTCATTCTCTTCTAACAGCAGCTTCATAAATATACTTTTCATTAACATAGTGACATGAGCTGAAACATACATGTTACTTTTTTGGTTTCCTCAGAAATAACATTTGTGATGTTCATCATAGCATAAGAAGTTACGTGTATGTCACAGCTATCATTATGTCTCTATTGCTCAAAGTGGACCTCTGGGCTGGAGATGGCAGGAGATTTACTTGGGATAAAGATAACAGTTGAAGGCAGGAAGTAGAAAGATGGATTAGCTAGGACCCTAAGGCAAGTTTTTTGCCTGTGTATCAAATTAAATGGAATGCAATTAATGTTTAATTCACTAAAGAGAACCCAGAAATACCTCTCCCATTTCCATAATAATTTGTAGTATCTCTAAATTGTAAGATTCAGGTAACAGGTTTTGAAAACATTAAATATTTGGAAGTAAGAACGTTCCAGATGGCTTAAAAGTTTCAGAGCTGTATTTAACCTTATGAAATCATGGAAGTTTAATAAATTTTTTTCATTGTTAAATTTTTGAAGAATAATTCTCTAGAACTTTCTAGCAAGTTGGTAAAATTCTGTGCTTGCGCATCTCCACAACTGGGCGGCCAAAACTTTGTGGTACATCTTGATCAGTTTTGGTCTTCATTTTTAATTTAAATTTATTTATTCACTTTTTATTATTTATTGAATTACATCCCAATTGTAGCTCCCTCCTACATCTCCTCCTAGGCTTACCTACATTTCCACCATCACCCCCTTTCTCTCCACTATTTCTCAGAAACAGGGAGCCCTCCTTCCCTATCATTTGACCCAAGCCTATCAAGTCTCATTAAGTTTATATGCATCTTCTTGCTCTGTGGCCTGGCACTGTGCAACACCTTCCCCACCAGAGTGACATGACAGATTCCATGTCAGAGACAGTCCAGCTACCCTTACTGGGTGACTGGGCTGCCTGTTGGCTACATCTGAGCAGGGGGTCCAGATCCTCCTCATGAATGGTCCTAAGTCAGTGCATCGACTCTGCAAGCAACCCTGGGCCCAGATTTGTTCCCTCTGTTGGCCTTCTAATGGAACTCCTGTTCATTCTTTTTCCTTCTATTTCCTTAGTCTTTCCTATGACTCCTTGTGCTCTGCCCCAAGTTTCTCTGTGAGTTTTAGCATATGCTTTGTTCCCCTGCTGGGTGGAGTCTTTGAGAGGACATTTATGTATGCTCCTAACCTGTTCCCTTTCTCCAACTCCTGGTGTCTATTCTATGTGCCCTTCTAAATGAGAATAAAGAATGCTCCCTAGGGTCCTCTTTGTTATTTAGCTTCTTTAGGCCTATGGATTGTAGAATGGTTATCCTATATGACTAATATCTGCTTATATGTGAGTATATTTCATGCCTCTCTTTCTTTTTCTGGTTGCCTCACTCGGGACCATCTTTTCTAGTTCCATCCATTTGCTTGCAGATATCATGATTTCCTTGTTTATTTCTTTCTTCTTTAAAAACTTTTTAAACTTTTATTAATTACACTTTATTCACTTTGTATCCCCCCATAAATTTCTCCCTACTCCTCTCCAACTCCCACCTTCCCTCTCCCTTCTTCATGCATGCCCCTCCCCAAGTACACTGATAGGGGAGGTCCCCCTCTCCTTCCTTCTGATCTTATTTTATCAGATATCATCAGTAGTGGCTGCATTGACATCTTCTGTGGCCTGGTAAGGCTGCTCCTCCCTCAGGGGGAGGTGATCAAAGAGCAGCCCAATCAGTTTATGTCAGAGGCAGTCCCTCTTCCCATTACTATGGAACCCACTTGCACACTAAACTGAAAAGGACTACATCAGTGCAGGGGTTCTAGGTTATCTCCATACATGGTACTTGGTTGGAGTATAAGTCTCAGGAAAGAACCTTGTGTCCTCCCTCTTGATTAGTTCTTTAGATGTACAGATTATAGTAGGTTTATGCTTTATTATATGTCTATATGAATGAGTATATACCATGTGTGTCTTTCTGTTTCTGGGACATCTCACTCAGGATGATTCTCTGCAGTTCCCACCATTTACCTGCAAGTTCATGATTTCCTTGTTTTTAATTGCTGAGTAATATTCCATTGTGTAGATGTACCACAATTTCTGTATCCATTCTTCACTTGAGGGACATCTGTGTTGTTTCCAGCTTCTGGATATTACAAATAAAGCTGCTACAAACATGGTTGAGCAAATGTCCTTATTGTGTACTTGAGCAAACTTTGGATATATGCTTAGGAGTGGTATAGCTGGATCTTGAGGAAGCACTATTCCTAGTTGTCTGAGAAAGTGCCAGATTGATTTCCAGAGTGGTTGTAGGAGTTGACATTTGCACCAGCAGTGGAGGAGGGTTCCCCTTTCTCCACAGCCTCTCCAGCATGTGTTGTCACTTGTGCTTTGCATCTTGGCCATTCTAATGGGTGTAAGGTGAAATCTCAGGGTCATTTTGATTTGCATTTCCCTAATGGCTAATGAGGTTGAGCATTTCTGTAAGTGTTTTTCTGCCATTCGATATTCCTCTATAGAGAATTCTCTGTGTAGCTCTGTTCCCCATTTTTAAGTGGATTTCTTGGTTTGTTGCTTTTCAGCTTTTTGGTTCTTTATATATACTGGATATTAGCCATCTGTGAGAAAAAGTTTTGGTGAAGATTCTTTCCCAATCTGTAGGCATTCGTTTTGTTTTGATGATGGTGTCCTTTGCTTTACAGAAGCTATTTAGTTTCATGAGGTCCCATTTATTGACTGTTGCTTTTAGAGCCTGTGCTGTTGGTGTTCTGTTCAGGAAGTTTTCTCCTGTGCCAATGAGTATTCCCCAGTTTTTCTTCTAACCGATTTAATATGTCTGGTTTTAGGTTTTTTATTCACTTGGACTTCAGTTTTGTGCAGGGTGATAAGTATGGATCTATTTGCATTTTTCTACATGTAGATATCCAGTTAGGACAGCATCATTTGTTGAAGATGCTACCTTTTTTCCATGATATGGTTTTGACCTCTTTGTCAAAGATCAGATGTCCATAAGTGTGTGGGTTTATTTCTTGGTCTTCTGTTTGGTTCCATTGATCCACCAGTCTGTTTCTATGCCAATACCCTGCAGTTTTTATTACTGTTGCTCTATAGTACAGCTTCAGATCAGGGATGGAGATACCTCCAGAAGATCTTTTATTTTAGAGGATTGTTTTAGCAATTCTGGGTTTCTTATTATTCCATATGAAGTTGAGAATTTTTCTTTCCAGGTCTGTAAAGATTGTGATGGTAATTTGATGAGAACTGCATTGAATCTGTAGATTGCTTTTGGTAAAATGGCCATTTTTACTATGTTATTCCTGCCAAGCCATGAGAATGGGAGATCTTTCTATCTTCTGATATCTTCTTCTAATTCTTTTTTCAATGACTTGATTTTTTTTTTCCATTCACCTCTTTGACTTGCTTGGTTAGGTTCATACCAAGGTACTTTATGTCCTTTGTGGTTATTGTGAAGGGTGTTGTTTCCCTAATTTCTTTCTCAGCCCTTTTGTTTTTGTATACAGGAGGCCTACTGATTTTCTTTTTTAACTTAATTTTGAATTCGGCCACTTTCCTGAAGTATTTATCAGCTGTAGGAGTTCCCTGGTAGAATTTTTGGGGTCACTCAGTTATACTAATATATCATCTGCAAATAGTGATATTTTGACTACTTCCTTTTCAATTTGTATCCCTTGATCTCTGTCAACTGTCTTATTGCTCTAGCAAGGACTTCCAGATCTATGTTGAAGAGATATGTAGAGGGTGGGCAGCTGTGTCTTGTCCCTGATTTCAGTGGAATTGCTTTAAGTTTCTCTCTGTTTAGTTTGATGTTGGCTATAGGCTTGCTGTATATTGCCTTTATTATGTTTAGATATGTGCCTTGTATCCCTGATCTCTCCAATATTTTAAACATGAATGGATTTTGGATTTTGTCAAATGCTTTTCAGCATCTCATTATCATGTTTTTTTTTTTTTCTTTCAGTTTCTTAATATGGTAGATCACATTGGTGGATTTCTGTATATTGAACCACCTCTGCATAACTGGGCTGAAGCCTACTTGGTCATAGTGGATAATATCTTTAATGTGTCCTTGTATTCGGGTTGCAAGTATTTTGTTGAGTAATTTTGCATCAATGTTCATAAGGGAGATAGGCCTGAAATTCTCTTTCTTTGTTGGGTCTTTGTGAGGTTTAAGTACCAAGGTGACTGTGGCTTCATAGAATGAGTTTGGTAATGTTCTTTCTGTTTCTATTTTGTGGAATAGTTTGAAGAGAACTAGAGTTAGATTTTCATGAATGTCTGGTACAAATCTCAGCTGAAACAATCTGGCCCTGGCTTTTTTTTTTTTTTTGGATGGGAGACTTTTGATGACTGCTTCTACTCCCTTAGGTGATATAGGACAATTTAATTGATTTACCTGGTCTTGATTCAGCTTTGGTAAGTGGAATCGATCAAGAAAATTATCCATTTCATTTAGATTTTCAAAATTTGTGGTATATAGACTTTTGAAGTAAGTTCTAATGATTGTTTGGATTTCCTCAGTGTCTGTAGTTATGTCCCCCTTTTTCATTTCTGATTTTGTTGATTTGGATGGTGTCTCTCTGCCTTTTAGTTAGCTTGGCTAAGGGTTTGTCTATCTTGTTGGTTTTCTCAAAGAACCATCTCTTGGTTTCATTGATTCTTTGAATTGTTTTGTTTCTAATTGATTGATTTCAGCCCTGAGTTTGATTATTTCCAGCCGTCTAATCCTTTTTGGTGTGTCTGCTTCTTTTTTTCTAGGGTTTTTAGGAGAACCATTAAGTTGCTTGAATATGCTGTCTCGAATTTCTTCTTGAAGGCACTTAGTGATATGAACTTTCCTCTTAGCACTGCTTTCATTGTGTCCCACAAGTTTTTTCTTCATTTTCACTGAGTTCTAGAAAGACTTTAATTTCTTTCTTTATTTCTTCCCTGACCCAGCTGTCATTTAGTAGCAAGTTGTTCAGTTTCCATGTGTGTGTAGGATTTTTGCTATTTCTGTTATTGTTGAGGTCCAGCTTTATTCCATGGTGATCAGATAGGATACAAGGAATTATGTCAATCTTCTTGTGTCTGTTGAGGCTCACTCTGTGAACAACCATATGGTCTATTTTGGAGAAGGTTGCATGAGGGGCTGAGAAGAAGGTAAATTCTTTTGTGTTTGGGTGTAATTTTCTGTAATTGTCTGTTAGGTCCATTTGATTCATGATCTCTCTTAGAGACATTATTTCCTTGTTTAATTTTTGTTTTGTTGACCTGTCCTTTGTTGAGAGTGGGGTGTTGAAATCTCCCACTATTAATGTGTGGGGATCTATGTGTGGTAAATTTTGTCAATGTTTCTTTTACAAATGTGGGTGCCCTTGTATTTGGGGCATAGATGTTCAGGATTGTGATGTCTTCCTGGTGGAGTTTTCTCTTGATGAGTATGAAGTGTCCTTCCTCATCTCTTTTGATTAATTTTGGTTGATAGTCTATTTTATCAAATATTAGAATGGCTACTCCTGCTTGTTTCTTTGGTCCATTTGTTTGGAAAGCCATCTCCCAGCCCTTTACCTTCAGGTAATATCTATCTTTGTGACTTAGGTGTGTTTCTTGTTTGCAACAGATTGCTGGCTATTGTTTACACATCCATTCTGTTAGTCTGTTTTTTTTTTTTATTGGAGAATTGCGTCCATTGATGTTGAGAGAGATTAATGACCAGTGGCTGTTAGATCCTTTGATTTTGATATTGGCTGTGGTCTTAAGGTTGTGTGCTTGGTTGCTTTTTCTTTTATTGTAGTAAGGTTATTTATTTCCTGTGTTTTTTTGAAAGTAGTTAGTTTTCTTGGGTTGTATTTTTTTTTTTCTAGTGTCTTCTGTAACATTGGATTTGTGTGTAGGTATTGTTAAAATTTGTTTTTGTGATTGAATATCTTGTTTTCTCCATCTGTGAGGACTGAGAGTTTTGCTGGGTATAGTAGCCTGGGCTGACATATATGTTCTCTTAGGACCTGCATGATATCCATCCAGGCCCTTCTTGTTTTCTTAGTTTCGGTTGAGAAGTCAGGTGTGATTCTGATGGGTTTGCCATTATATGTTACTTGGCCTTTTTCCCTTTCAGCTTTTAGTATTTTTTTCTTTGTTCTTTATAGTTACTATTTTTTATTATTATGTGGCGGGAGGATTTTCTTTTCTGGTCTAATTTATTGGGTGTTCTGTGGACCTCTTCCATTCTTATTGGCCTCTCTTTTAAGTTGGGGAAATTTTCTTCAATGATTTTGTTGGAAATATTTTCTGGGCCTTGGAGGAGGGAATCTTCCTTTTTCTCTATTCCTATTATTCTTAGGTTCTGTCTTTTTATGTTGTCTTGGATTTCTTGGATGGTCTGTGTCAAGAATTTTTTAGATTTAACATTTTCTTTGACAGGTACATCAATTTCTTCCATTGTATCTTCCACACCTGAGATTCTTTCTTAGATCTCTTATAGTCTTTTGGTTATGCTTACCTCTGTATTTCCTCTTTTCTTCCCTAAGTTCTTTCTCTCCACAATTTCCTCCATTTGTGTTTTCTTTAATTTTTCCAATTCTATCTTCAGATCTCGAGCTGTTTTGTTGATTTCCTTCACCTGATGGACTGTATTTTCATGTTTTTCCTTCAATTCTTTCAGCTGTTTGTTTGAACAATCCTCTATTTATTTTATTTCTTTCAGTGATTTAAGTATTTCCTCTCTAAAGGCCACAACCTTTTAGTCTGCAACTTTCTGTATTTCTTTAAAGATGGCCATAATCTGTTTTTCTTTATCTTCCTCTATTTCTTTACAGATGGCCATAATCTGTTTGAGTTTATCTTCCTCTAGGTCTTTATGCATTTTATTTATTTCCTCTGTTATCCTCTTCATGAGCATAGATGTTAGGTCATCTTCTTGCATTTCAATTATGCTGGGGTGTCCAGGGCTACTTGCCCCTGGGTAACTGGGTTCTAG
Source organism: Meriones unguiculatus (assembly GCF_030254825.1). NCBI lineage: Eukaryota > Metazoa > Chordata > Mammalia > Rodentia > Muridae > Meriones > Meriones unguiculatus. The sequence goes on from NC_083351.1 coordinate 185,566,156, forward strand.
AGATGCCATGTTGCTCTGTCTTTTGTTGGTTGAGCTTTTATGCTGGCCTCTACCCAATGGGCTATCTTAGGTGCTGGGTGTTACTTTCTGGAATCCTGTGGTCGAGAGAATCCCCTTGGTAGGAAGATGCTTTTTCCTGAAGGAAGCTTTCTCAGTTTTTTGGGTATAGTCACTATATGTCCGTTGTTTTTCAGGAGTTGCCACAGCTCATGTCTGGCATACAGACCTGAGTGGTAACTGTGGTCCTTGTTGTTGAGAGGGCTCTCCTCTCACCCGTAGAAGTCCTGAAGACAGCTGCCCAGCTTCTTGTAAATTTAGTGAGCTGCTGATGTAACCTGTGTGTCCCGTAGTTTGGTCAGTTTTGTTAGGGATAACTGGTTGCCCCTTGGAGCAGTATCTGGGGGTTGATCTCGGGGATCCCGGGCTTTTGTAGGTCTGAGGTTGGGGCTCTGTGCTCCAGTACACAACAGTAATTTGTAGCGGGTGAGTACTGCTCTCCTGTTAGCAGCAGGAGAGCTGGTACACAGCAGGTCCCTGGGTTGGGTTGGTCTGTTGGATGTTTTCCAGGGATATACTATGTGGCCTAAGGCCGTCCCCATTTGCTTTGTTCCCTGTGGGGATTTTCCCGACAGTGACTCTAAGTCTCTGGTGCTTTGGAGCGCACAGTTCTGTCTGGGAGGAATAGATGGTGCACAGCAGGTCTCTGGGCTGGAGGCACGCATGCCCACCAGTTTGTGGGACCTTTTGCAGGGATACACTGGATGTCCTAGTTGGGTCTTCTTTCCTTTCTTCCTTATGGGGTTTTCTCCTGACAGGGAGTCCCAGTCTCTGTTGCCCTGGGGCGCTCAGCTCTGTCTGTGATGGAGAACTGGGGTGCAGCCAGTCTCTGTGCTTGCAGCTGGAGCCCAGTTCAGTGATGGAGTCTCCACCCGCCATTCTGTGAGACCTTTTCCAGGGAATGACTGGGTGACCCAAGGCCAGTCCCATTTTCTTCCTTCCCAGTGGGTTTTTCACAACTGGGACTCCCAATCTCTGGTGTTTTAGTGCCCACCGATCAGCCTGTGAAGGTTATCAGGACAAGCAGGTATGTGGCTCTGGTCTAACAACCTACTACCTGTGAGACCCGGGATCTCTCCTGGTTCTGGCTGGGTGACCTGAGAGTGGACCCAACTGATTCCCACACTGTGGGGTTTCCTCTCACCTGGGAAACATGATTGCTGTTGTTTTAGGGTCAGAGTTCAGTCTCTTGGTTGCTGTATGGAAAATGTTGCCCTGTTCCTCAGAGGTTGTGTTCTACTGGTTTCACCATCTTGTCGAATCGAGATTTCCTCGTTTTTAATAGATGTGTAGTATACCATTGTATAATTGTACCACAATTTCTGTATTCATTACTTATCAACATATAGGTTGTTTCTGGCTATTATGAATAAAGCTGCTATGAACATAATTGTCCAAATGTCCCTGTTGTATGGTGGTACTTCTTTCAGGTATATGTCCAGGGGTTGTATAGCTGGCTCTTGAGGTAACAGTATTCTCAATTGTATGAGAAAGTAGGAGATTGATTTCCAATGTGGTTGTACAAGTTTGTACTTCCACCAGCAATGGAGGAGGGTTCCCCTTTCTCTACATCCTCCCCAGCATGTGCTTGAGTTTGATTTAGCCATTCTGATGGGTGTAAGATAGAATCTCAGAGTTTTTGGTTTGCATTTCCCTGATGACTAAGGATGTTGAGCATTTCTTTGAATGTTTCTCTGCCATTTGATATTCCCCTGTTGAGAATTCTGTTTAACTTCATACCCCATTTTAAACTGTATTATTTGGTTTGTTGAAGTCTAATTTCTTGAGTTATTTGTATATTTTAGATATTAACCCTCTGCCAGATGTAAGGTTAGTGAAGATCTTTTCCCAGTCTATATGCTGTCCTTTTGTTCTGCTGAGAGTATCCTTTGCTTTGCAGAAGATTTTCATTTTCATGAGGACCCATATACTTATTATTGATCTTAGAGCCTGAGCTATTGAAGTTCTGGTCAGAAAGTACCCTATGCCAATGAAATAAATGCTCTTCCCCAGTTTTTCTTCTAACAGGTTTAGTGTGTTTGGTTTTATGTTAAGGTCTTTGATCCATTTGGACTTTAGTATTGTGCAGGATGGTAAATATGGATCTATTTGCATTTTCTACATGTAGACATCCAATTAGAACAGCACATTTGTTGAAGAAGCTGTCTTTTTCCCATTGTACGATTTTGGCTTCTTTGTGAAAAATCAAATTTACATAGGTGTGTGTGTGTGTGTGTTTTTTCTGGGTCTTCAGTTTGATTCCATTGATCCATCAGTCTGTTTCTATGCCACTACCATGCAATTTTTATTATTGTTGTTCCATAATACAACTTGAGATCAGGGATGGAGTTACCTCCAGAAGATCTATTATTGTAGAGGATTGTTTTCCATGTGAAGTTGACAATTATTCCTTCAAGGTCTATAAATAATTGTGTTTTGATACATCTGTAAATTTGTTTTGGTAAGATGCCCATTTTCATTATATTGTTCCTACCAATCATGGGAGATCTTTCTATCTTCTGAAATCTTCTTCAACTTCTTTCGTCAGAGACTTGAAATTTTTTCCATACAAGTTTTTCACTTGCTTGGTTAGGGTAACACCAAGAAACGTGGTCCTTTTAGCTATTGTGAAGGGTGTTGTTTCCCTAACTTGTTTCTCAGCCCCTCTATTTTTTGTTTAAAGGAGGGTTATTGATTTTTTTTTCAGTTAATTTGTATCCAGCTACATTGCTGAAGATGTTTCTCAGCTGTAAGAGTTCCTTGGTAGAATTTTTGGAGTCACTTATGTATACTATCATATCATCTGCAAATAGTGATACTTCAACTTCTCCTTTGTAATTTGTATCCACTTGATACATGAATTACATCATTCATGCTCTGTATTAGGTTGAATATTCTTCAGAGAGATCTTACCTGTTTTTGACTACCAACCTCTGCTCAGGTAAACACTGAGGTTTAATCTTATGCAGATAAGTTTTAACATTCTAAAAGGCCTTGTTGAAGGTTTTAGTTATCATTGCTAGGAGACATGCTCCTAATAAGAGTAACAAGCCAAGTCCTATAATACTACATAAAAGTGACTTTAAAAAAATGACCTCTTTTCAAAATACAAAGCCTGAGAAACATTCACAGGAACCATAATAAAAGGATGTTGAACAATCATAACCTATTATCCATTTTAAAGCTTAGAAATAGTTTGTTTACATTGATGGCAAGAAATAATGTTTGAATCTTGTTAACATTTCCAAACAACAAAGCATAAAAAGTTACAAGGCCTCCCAAGAGTTTCTGTGATAAGCTTCCAAATATAGGTCTGCTGAAAACCAGAATCAGACCAAAGTCCCATAGTCAGTACTCTTTTTCATTCTTTTTGAGTTTGTTGAGAATTGTCCTGATTACCAGATCAATCAAGTCCAGTTACCTTGTATCTAAGAGGTTTCTCTGCATAACATCTTCTCCCAGGAGCAGAATGAAACAAAGGTGAGTCAGAAACAGAAGGCCAATATAGCTCTCTGTTCACCATCAGGACAGAATTCACCATGGTTAGCAGCAGGAACATCCTCCTTTCGGGAAACATCTCCTCCAAATCACACCAGCCTTTCTGGGATCACCTGGCTCCTTCTGCATCGTGCAGAAAAGCAAACATGCCCTCTTCCTCGTTTTAATACAGGGCCGGGGCCCTGCCATATTTCAGTAATCAGATGTTTCCATTTTACTTTGGAATAATTAACTTTGATATTAGGGTGCCACAATCAATCAGCTGCAGAATGGCCCTGTATATCCCAACTGAAAAAAATTTAGAATAAAGAGAGCATGGGTAATATGATTATATGCTGTTTGGAGATATCACTTGCCCTTTTTAGTTTTTTTTTTTGTAATTGGTTCTTAGGAGATCCATGGACATGCTCCACAAATACTTGACCTTGAGGACTATATGAAATATATGCCGTACTGTTGTCAGTGTTTATAACAGAAGGAACACCAATCATAGCAAAACACTTTAAGCAGTGACTTATAACATGTTTGGTGGCTTCTTCTGCTAAGGGAGTTGCCATGATAAATCCTGAAAAAGTATCAATTGTTATGTAAACATATTTTAGTTTTCTGGGATATGAGTTATGTCCATTTGCCACAAATGATTGGGAATCAATCCTCTAGGATTGACACCATATTTAGGTACATTAAAATGTTCAGGACAAGAAGAACATAATATTACAATTTGTCTAGTAACTTCTCTGGTAATATTAAATTGCTTTCTTAAGCTCTGACTATTTTGATGATGTAAGGTATGAGATTGTTGATCCAGTTCTTGTTGAGTTAATCTGACCAAGCATGTGGCTTGATCTGCTAAATCATTTCCTAAAGTTAGAGGTTCAGGAAACCCTGAATGAGCTGTAATATTCCCTATATAACAAGGCTGCACATGACTATGGATACTTTGTTATATCTCTCTAAATAGGTCTTGTATTTGTTTATTAGCTGTATCAACAAATGTTACAGTCTCTAGGACTTGCAAAGCCTTCCCAATATAATGGCTATCTGTGTACAAGTTGAAGGAGGTAAAAGCAGTATTTTTAAAAACTGCAGCTACAGCTCCTATGTATACAACATGAGCTGAGGCTGGCAATGTTTGCAAAACCAAAGTTTGTCCCTGCAGTACATATAAAGCCTTTCCATTTTAAGATCCATCTATGAATACTGTTGGAACTTGAGGTAATGGCTCTTGTTTAATTATTTTAGGAAATACAAAAGCATGCTCATTGACAAATTGAAGTAACTTACCAATTGTCAATACATCCTAAATAATGAGCAAAAGCTATAGCCCAACAACTTACATTTTGAAATAACCAGTCTACTTGTTGTTTGGTAAAATGCACTCCAACTAAGGCGGGTGCTCTACCAAAATACTTGCAAAATTCTATGTGAGCCATTTGAACTAAACTAGCCACTGCTTCATAGTATGGTGTTAGAATTTGCACAGGAAACACAGGCAAGTTCAACCATAATAATGGGTCCTTCTTGCCACAATACAGCAGTTGGAATATGAACAGTAGCCAAAATATATGTATCCCACTCTTTTGAATAATCTACATATTGAACATGTTGTTTTTTAATAGTCAATTCTATCCTTTGCAAAGCATTGTGAGCACCTTTGGTAAGTTCCTTTTTTGACAAAGGATCAGCCTCTTTTTGAAAATGTCAAAATTTGATTTCAGTTCTCCTGTAGTTAAGTTCAAATGGGGTCAAAGCAAATTACTAACAACTAACAACTTTTGAAAATCATTTAAAGTTTTTAGGTTGTCTTTCCTTAATTGAATTTTCTGAGGCATAATAGTCTGAGGGTATAATTTATGTCCCAAATACAAATAAGGTGGCTCTGTCTGCACCTTTTCTGATGCAACTATTAAACCTTTATCCTTCAAAGCTTGTTGTAAGTGTGCAAAAATACTTAATAAAATTCCTTCATTCTTATGAGCCAATAAAATGTCATCCATATATTGATTAATATACACAGAAGAATATGTTTGTCTAGTTTTAAAAACAGCTTGAGCCACAAATTTTTGACATAAGATTGGACTATTTGCCATACCTTAAGGTAATGTAAGCTAATGACACCTCTTCATAGGTTCTTTAAATTTTACAGATGTCACACTAAGATCAAGTCTTTTACAGGCTTTAGGAGCAAGAGGAATAGTATAAAAACAAACTTTCAAATCTAGTATAATATTAAAAGTATCTCTAGGAATAGCAGGAGGGGCAGGTAATCCGGTTTCAAGGCTCCCATTAACTCCATGGTCTCATTTACTTTTCTGAGATCTTGTAAAAGTCTCCATTTTCCTAATTTCTTTATAATAACAAAAATAGGGGAGCTCCAAGGTTAGTTTGATGGAACAATACTGCTGCTATCTACCTGTTCCTGTACTAACTGCTTGGAGGCTTTAATTTTCTCAAGGGAAAGAGGCCACTGATCCACCCACACAGGAATACCTGCTTTCCATTTATTGGATCTGCATGGAGTATAGGTTGTTCAATGACCTGCCTTAAAAATGACCCAAGCTCTTTTTAAAATTTCTTGGGATAGGTAGTAATGGCTGAAATTTTCCTAATTCTGAATTTGGTAAATATCCTTGATTAAACATCTGATTGGTAACTACATTACTAAGACTGTAAAATACACTCCCATGTTACTCATCACATCTCTGTCCTACAGATTCACAGGAAGGCCAAGAACAATATATGGTTTAATGGTTTCCCCATTTTGTTCCTCATCCTTCCAAGTTGATTCATCAGTACTTTGTTCAGGACATTGGCTTTGTCCTATCCCTTGTAATTGTGTAACTGAGGATTGTTTAGGCCAATGCATAGACCACTGAACAGCAGTTGAGACAGAGACACCAGTTCCTGTATCAAATAACTCTGTAAATTTTCTTCCATTAATTTGTAACACTAGTTCAGGCCGATTGGGACCAATCACTTGTACCCAATAAGTATCAGAGGATCCAAAACCTGCATCTACTCTCCTATCCTTCTTACTTGCATTTTTTTTTTGTCTGAATCTGGGGAAGCAATGTTAATTGGGTTAATATTTGACCTTGTTTTATTATAGAAATTCTGTTTGGAGAGTGTGTCATAATTTTTATTTCCCCTTCATAATCCACATCAATTACCCCAGGAGCTACTAAAATTCCCTGCATAGTTGTACTACCTCCTCCTAGTAATAATCCTGTAGTCCCCCTAGGTAATGGTCCATAAACTCCTGTAGGTAGGACCTGCATCTCCATTCCAGGAGTTAATACTGTGTAGGTAGAGGAACTGAGGTCCAGTCCTGTATTACCTGTGCTCTAAAGAGGTCCTGAATGGATTTCCTGCTGAGAGATGAAGTTCTATAGCACCCGATAATATTGTTGCTGGCCCTGGGGCTGGCCCCTTTTCCAGTTTCCCTGAATTAAAGAGTTTCCTGAGCATCTCTTTTAGACTTAGATTCATTAGCCCACTGCTTTCTTCTTTTACATATTGGGCATAGACCAGGTTCCTTTGACTCCCTTTTTACCAGCATTAGGACAATTTTTTTTTCTTTGATGTCCCATTTGCCCACAACCACAACTTTCAGATACTCCATTCTTTGGGCCTTTCTGTTGCTGAAATAATGCCTCTTTACTAGTCTTCCCTCAAAGGGCCACAGCCATAGCCATTCCTAGAGTATCAGATGGCATGAGGTCAGAACATAAGCTAATACAGTCAGAAATATTTCTTTTCTTCCTAAAGGGTCTCAAAGCCGCTTGGCAGGCACTGTTAGCATTTTCATAGGCCAGTTGTTTTGCTAATAATAACCCAGAATCTGTATCACCTACTGGTCTACTTGATGCTTGCCTTAATCTTGTTACAAAATCTTGAAATAATTCATCAGGTCCCTGACAGATTTTAGACAAATAAATTCTCCACCTGTCTATCCCTTTGTAGAAGTTTATTCCAGGCCTTTGAGGCAGCAGCATTTACTTGAGCATAAACAACCACATCAAAATCCAATTGCTCTCCTGTTTCCCTGTAGATTGCTTCCCCAGCACGCAAGTTATAAGTTATAGGAACTCCTTGAGCTTGGTTGAGTTCAGCTGTAACTTGACAATGCTCTGCAAATTCTGACTTCCATAATAAATTATCTCCTCCTGACAAACATGCTCTTTCTAATTGCTTCCAGTCCCCTGGGCAGAAGACCTCAGTAGACAAGGATTCTAACAGAGCTTGAGTAAAAGGTGCTGTAGGAACATATTGAGAGCATGCAATTTTCACTTCTCTTAATTGTTTAAAAGGTATAGGTGAATAGACTCTCACCATATTTCCCTGTCCATCAAGTTTCTCTAGAACTGGAAAACCATAAAACTCAGTTATGTCTTTTCCATTCTGCCTAGCTTGTTGTAAAGAAGCTTGTAAAGGGAATACAGTTGCCTGCACAGTGGACAAAGGAAAAAGGTCCCATTTTCTTTTGAACTACAGCAACTGTAGCCTTCCCTGGAGAAGGGTCCAAGCCTGCAATCAATGTGGGAGATGGAATGGGGGACTGAGCCTCATTTTCTCTAGTAGTTAATTCTCCAATTTTTCTGCTTATTCCCTCCAAACCCCATTCCAACTTTTTTTTTCCTTTTTGCCAAGCCTTAAGTTTTTAACACTCATAGCCTGAATCAGAGGATATCTCTCAGAATAATATTTAGCTACTACTTCCTCCAACTCTGAAACCACATCAGGATCTAAGTCATCCTCAAAGTCTTCTTTTAACAAGAAATTATCAACAGGAAGGACATATAACTCTTCTAGAGAAGCCAATGGGTTAATCTCATTTTGTCTCAGAGCCTCCCATCTTTCTATCCTCTTTCTCTCTAAGCCTGAAAGTTTCACTTTCTCAGCTCTATGCCACATATACGGACTATCTCTAGTTAAATTTCATACAAAACAAAAAAGCAAAAACAAAAACATGAGGCTGCTAACTTGTCCCATTTTTACTCTCAAATTTTAATCACCATGTCCTTTTTATGATTCGAGCGAGGCAACACTCACAGTGTCCTTCACTCACATGTCCTTCACATGTATCTCAAGTCCCCGTTCGGGAGCCAAACTGTAAGAGACTGCAGGCAGAGTTGAAAGTTCTTGAGTTGGGAGTGAGCATCAAAAGAAAATTCCTACACACTACACATGGGATCTGTCCAAGATGGCTTCCACCAGACACTAGTCACCCCGGTGGTTTATTCCAATAATCCATTTCATAGTCAGAGCAGAGCACCTCAGTACAAGCAATGGGTTCGCAGAGAAGTCAAACTTGTTTACATCGACCACCTGTCTGTGTCATCCTTGCACAAAAAAGGTGTGAACTTGACAAGCTATCCCACCTGCTGTCTCAAACAAAAGAAGACAGACTTGGCAAAACATCCTGCTTATCACTGACTCCAGGTGAAGGCCAGGGTGAGAGCTAAATAACAAAGCAGCCTGACCAACTAGCAGCTCTCCACACAATATGATAATTTAAAGAATATATTGTGAATAGAATAAATCTAGCTAATGAGCATATTCTACCTTACTTATTTATTATTGTGGCAAGACTATACTTAGCATTGTTAAAGAATGTAATTTTTTTCTGTTAACTATGACCACCGTATTGTACATTAGAACCACTTGAGATAATCCTCTTAATTAACTGAAGGATGGTGTCCTTGGATCAACACTTTTTAAATCCAGTGAAGCTGACAATAGCGATCAGAGATGTGTACAAATGGTATGTACAAATGTATCTGTAACACTAGATACTCTTGCTACTTGTTAATTGACATTTCACATTTACTTCCACATAGATATTTAAATTTATAACCCTAACAATAATGTGTGGAGTTATCATTTACCTGCATCATTGCTAACATCTCTTTTGTCTTTTGTTGTTTTCTGATACAGGGTTTCTCTGTGTAGCCTCGGCTATCCTCCCTTTGTAGACCAGGCTGGCCTTGAACTCACAGTTATCTGTCTGCCTCTGCCTCCCTGAGTGCTGAGCTTACAGGAGTGTGCCACTGCTCCCCTGTATTTTATCTTTTAGATAGTAGCCATGCTTGTAGGTGTGACGTGTTAGTTCACTTGGCTTTAAAATTACCGATATTTTACAGTTAACAATATCAACTGTGTTTTCATATCCTTATTGGTAATTTTTTTGTTTTCTCTTTACCTGTGAAGAGTGTTTCTGGCTTTTGAATTATTTGATATATGTATATACTCACATGTATCAATATAATTACCAATTATATTAATAACATATATTAATACAATATAAAATTAATCCATATACGTCAAAGAAAAATTAGAGCATAAAAGCACAAGTCAATATTTCTAGATTCAAGTGGAACAATTAAAGTTGTATAGGATACATGGTGTTGCCCAGATTCGAAGACTATTTTGCTTTATGTGTTGTTTTCCATTGTCAGCCTACAGAGCAGGGGATTTCTGGATAATATGGTAATTTCACTTTCTTTTAATAGCCACAAATTATAATGTAGAAATAAAATTTTCTTTCAGTTCCTTTCATGTAGTGAACAACCCAATCCACATACTCAAAAGTCTTATCCAACTTCTCTATATCTTTTGAGGATGGATTAGTAACTGTCTGCCTTCTTCCTGGATTCAAATGGGTGATGACAGTGGTACTAAATCTCCAGAATATTTTTATGCTTGCTATTAAAAAGGGGTATATGTTTATGTGTGTGTACATGCATATGAGTACACATGGATGTAAGGAAGATGGGTTTTGGCTACTTTATTGAGCTCCTATATTTACTGTCCTTCTGCACCCTAATCCCTTCCAGCCCTGCCACACTAGGTAGGCAAGAAAGGAGGTTAGATAGGAAAAAGCCATAGACTTCTTCTTACTATTTCTTGCTGATCAGAAGCATCATGTTCCTGGGGTAAGTTTCATCTTCCCTGTCAGGATATTCAGTTTCTTCTTTTATTCCGCAGACTATTTGACAAACTGCCACCAACGACAACAAACTGCAACCACTCAGCAGCACCTAGCCACTCTGCCTCTAGGAGCCCTAGCATTTATACATCCTCTGAAGAGTTCCAAGAATTCCAAAAGTCACACACTAGCAGAAAATATCTGTAGCTTGCAAAACCACACTACTGCATGGGAGCATGAAGGAAAGGACAGTCATTGCTGTGACACAGCTGTAAACAATCTGAAGTGGCGCCCTGTCTGACATCTAGCATTAGAAAAACAAAAACAACAACAACAAAAAAAAACAGATTTCCACAACATAAATTGATTTTTAAAGAAACCAAAATTCTTACTGTATTCCCCCCGTGAGTCAAAAAATGGCTTTTCTCTAACATTAATAAATGACATACAATAGGAACAATTATGAGAACTATGAAGTAAAAATTTTATCTACAGTGTCCAGCACTTGTGTCTGGCTACCTAGGAGAATCACCTTCTTAACTGCATTTATCAACCTAAAAACATCCTTATCAACAAAACACATTCTCTTAGATCCTAAACAACTTAATCTTTAATAAAGAAAACTGTAGTACTATAACTATGTAGTCTTTAACTCCATCGGAGACCTGAGAAGGATAGATATTACCTGGGTAAACAGGAAATATAGAGTAAGCACCCTCCAAAACTATAGACATGACAGAGATTGCTGGCTACCCGGACAGTCACCAAAGGTCCCTGTGCATTCAATTTTCAGAGTATCTGACAGAAGCAGAAATTTTAAAAGACAGACCTATCTTATCTCTGCAAAGTTGGGAACTAGGTTTTCCAAGTGTCCTACTTGTTCATAGTTTGGACAGCCTGCTTTCAGCAGTTGAGATAAAAGGAACGTATTTTTCCCCCTCAATGGTCACAGCTTTAGCACCTTTGAAGAAAACTCCAAGAGGAGGTTCTTCAGTGACCATTGTTTTCTTTGAAGTAGATTGGAGTTGCTTCTAGGAGCAGATGTGTCTCTCTGTCAAATAAAAAAAATCCTTTTATTATTAAAATATCTTAAATGTCATATTTTGTAAATTTCTGAAGTATAGTAAGACAATCTATCTTTCTCTAGTATATCTGAATAGAAAACATTATTTCCGGATGAAACTTATTTCTGTAATTAACTAAACTAGTACCTAGTAAGACTACATGTAAGATTATTTATACGTGACTATTAACATATTTCCAATTACCCTAAACCGTTTGAAATAGTAGCTTTTATAAGATTAAACTTCCTATTACATTTCAAATGAGTTGCATATGTATAATACTTTAAGCAACGGTTGACCAAAATAACCTTAAATTTCTATTTTGCAATAATATATACCAATATAAAATATTTAAGTCTTGTTGCTTTCTTACTTTGAAAGGAAATAATGAACCAAACACTTTTTAGAACAGTATTTTCTAAAACCTGGTGACTCTTGGATGCTCTTGCCTGAAAAGGCTCATACGTCAAGCTGGGGCCCCAAAGCCACCTACTTCCAAACTGTAAGAGATTATCTTATTTTTCTCTCTTGGACCCTTACTAATTAGTACAACGATGCCCTTTACCACAGCAACTTTGAACTCCAGGATGCCTAGGCATTCTTTCAAAGGACTCATTGCTGCCAGAAGTGCTCAGGTCTCTGATGAAAATAACCGTATCTCTCACAGTTAATGTACTGAGCATTTTGAGATTTGGCTCTAAAAGTACCGTATTCCTCAAAATTCCATGCACATTGTGAGATCTGAAGCTTTTAGTGGTTTGGAAACAGTTTCTTTGTAAGTCACTGAGTTCACCAGAATTAAGTCACTGGGCATTTTAATATTGACGACTTCTAACTATAGCTTGTCCTGTGATATTGCCATGATGCTCATGAGAGACAAATCATCACGTCTGTTTTCCACTCATCCATCGGCGCTTCTCATGCTGTTAATGGCCTAAAAACACTTTTACATTCAGTACTCACATTCACATATACCAGGGCCCTGACCAACACATCTCTTGCATCAGGGTCAGGGCTTTGTAAAGAGCTGAAACCAATCTTTGCAACAACAATAACAACAACAAAATTCTATGAAGGCTTCCCCAGAGGGTTGTACAATCTTAGTAAATAAGGTAAAACTTTTCCCATGTTCTTCAACTTTATCCCAAGCTCTTAAATTTGTCAAGTTTCATTGTTCTAGAGCAGTACCACCAAATTAAATATATTCTTGTAGGTCAGAGTACTGCCCTTCTCCAAGCAATTAATCTTTAACAACATTCATCCCCCTTGCTCTATTTTGATGTTTAATACTCATGGCTTCATCCGTCCACCACGTTAAGCATTGTGACTGCTGATTGGCCTCTAGCAAAGCTGTTACCAGATCTATCCAGTCTTGGGAAATGATTCTATTTTTGGTATTTTAGTTATATTATATTTGTTTAACAAAAGGAGAATGCATTCCATTGGAAACAACATCCTCTTTAAAACACCCCAGATCTATCTTCTTAATAGGTTGCTACATTATCTCATGATAATCAGGATAAGCACCATTAAGCACATACTGTACAATTAGCTAAAAAACCAACGGTGATTTTGTAACCTCAAGACACCTTTCCTCTGGTGGCATAGTTGGCCCAAGATGACCACTTTCTCTCAAAAGGGACTGTTTTTAAGCCTGTCACCCTGGATGACTCCATGTCCTCCTGTCTGCACCTCTGCTCCCTGCCATGTCCAATGTCTACAGGAATTTAAAACTGAAAGTGTATCCCACTAGGTGGGACCACCCAGTTTGCTTCCCTCTTTCATCCTACAGGAAGCCCCCATTCTCTTGTTCAGTCACCAGATCCCAGCTCACTGTTTTCTTCTTTTTCAGAAACTATTCACTTTCCAGGTACTTCCACCTTTACTCACAACCTCCCAAGTTGCACCTCAAATCCCTCCATTTTGAAACATAATTTTTCCAATTGTTCAGCCATTCTCTCAATATTTTTTTGAAACTTAATATAGGAAAAATAAAATAAAAATAAAAATAAAAATAAAAACAGAAGAAAATCCCCTCTGGGAGCATCTAGGGAGAAACCAATGCAGCCACATTAAACATTTTGCTGACATCATGAAACAAAATATCCATTCCTTCCTTCCCCTACCATCTCCTCTAGGGCAATAAAAACCAAGTTCCCCATCCTGCCTAGCCCCAGGCTGGGCACTGCTTCTAGCCAGACCTTTAGGATACTTGATTGGGTTCCTTTATTTACCACCCTTCTTCACTGCAATCTCTTCCAACCCTCCAACACTAGGTAGGCAAGAAAGGATGACAGAGAGGAAATGGGTGCAGAATTCTTTAGGCTACTTCCTGATGATCAGAGGCGTCAGATTTCTTGGAGCAAGCTTGACCTGTACTGTCAGCATTTTCAGGTTCTTCTTCTTTCTTCTCTTTTCACCGGTCTACTTGGCAAACTGCAACCATCCACAACAACCCACAGGCCAGTAACAATAGCAAAAGTAACAATAACCTCCCTGCATCACAGAGCCATATATAGCATTTATGTATTCTCTGAAAATTTCCCAGAATTCCAATGTCACACACTATCAGAAACTATATGCAGCTGACAAAAAACAAGGTCATGCACACGAGTATGCTGTGAGGCAGCTGTAGACAATCTGAAGCCGCCACATGTCCCATACCTGGGATTAAAACAAAAACATTCACATAGCATAGCTGGGATTTTTAAGAAATCGAAATTGTAACTACAATGTATATTTGTAAACACAAGTTTAAACTCTTGTTTCGATACATTCTAACAGAAAAAGGGGTCTAGAAAGCCTTGTTTAGTTCACGTCTACGTGATATGCATTCAAGTTTTCACTGACTTGAACGCTGTACAACGATGTAGTCACTCACTCAATGAGTTACAAACTTGTGTTTTCCTTCTATTTAGTTCATTTTCTTTTACTATCCATGACATTGATTTAAAACATGCCAAAAGGCATACAAGGGAGTAGTCCAATTTAATTGCCAAGTATGAAACATTATTTTCCATCATCTACTAATACACTTCATTGATGAAGTTTCCAGATTCACACAAATTCACATTGATTTTGCTTCTATGTTTTCATCATCATTTATAGCCTGTAGCCATAGGCTTCAGTGCTAAATTATGTTCTATTTAAAATATGACGGTAATTGTTTTATTGCTTCTAATTAAACTGTAACATCCCTGAAGATAGAACTAGTTAATATTTGAATGCTATTGTTGCTGCAGTTCCTACTGGGTGAATGAGGAGCTGCCGCTATACTATAATGACCACAAAGCCTTCTTGCTGTAGTTTTAATTTTTTCATTCAATATTAAAATAATAAACTGTCTAGCTAATCTTTTACTTTGAAAATTAGTGGATAATACAACATATAAAATAATATATAGGTAAAATAAAGATATCAAAATAAGGTTTGGTGTGTACAGAACTGGCAGGTGGTTAAGGGAAACTATCAAATGTAAATGATGGGTTTTGTCTCCTTAATTTGATAAATTTCTTATCTGTAAAAACATTGTATGGTTGCTATTATTTCCATTTATTAATGAAAACAAAACAGTTTCTGATCTTTGTCCCATATCACCTTTATATTTTCACCTCCCTACCCTGATTTGCTCTAATCCTAACCTGTTTTTTGTCTTCCACACCATAATTGTACAACAGAGAGATGCATACAAAATAATTCTAGTTTACAAAACACAATCCATTTACATTTCTTATCTATTGCACAGAAATGAACCCTTTTAAAATGGGAGTAAGAATACATCAATTTTAGGGAAAATGTTTTGACAGTTACATTCAAATTAAGTCCACTCTTCTCAAGTAGATAAGATCTGAGAGAATATGTGGGAGATATAGGTGGTAGGCATGTCTTATAAGAGGTAAGTAAACGTACTTCTCCAAATCAAACATTGTATCTGTGTAGATTATTAATTTTAAAAAAAAGCAACACACTAAGTTGTTAATTTTTATTCTCTGTCCAAATTTTGAATTACTCAAACTCTACCATGTTGCTTTTCCTTTGCTTTTATCCTGGTCCTAATTGCTTATAGGGAGAAAGAAGCATGATCTCTTTTCCAAGGTTTGTATTTGGCTGCACTATATGGGACCATGATTATTTTAATAAAGTGCTTGCTTAAAAACATGAGCAATTCATAATGCCACTAATATCATTAGGTATTAGGCTTCCGTATTTGCAAAGAGCAAGTCTGTACCATATAGCACTCCTGAGAACCTTGTCATCTTTGGCCTCTTATCACCATGATTTATAAGCAGGACTTGCTGCTTATCAAAAACTAAATTTTAAGATGATCTATATTTATTTATATTAAATACTCCAGTTTTTAAATCGTAGTGCAGGCTTTATAAAATGTATCTGAGGCTGAATCTTCCCACTTACCTGTAATAACTAAAATCTCTCTAGAGCACCACACAGAGTTAACAGACACATACTCTGCATGACCCCACTTCTCTTTTTTGTGTATATGGCAGACATTGCTCATTGATGTTGAAATTCTTTCCATCCCACTGTCTAGAAATGAACTGAAAATGACTTCTGATAAGCAGTATAAGCAGCCATTAGAGGTGCAGGAGGAATCTGTCTGCAGTTCTAGACATGGGTAACTTAATCATTACATTCATTGTTTTTTTTCCATGTATGATAGACGTTTTTAAAATTTGGATAAAGAACTGGGTCAGACACTAAATTATAATAATTATACTTCATTATTTGATTGTCTTGTTCAACTTGTAATCGTGTTCAAATATCTTTTCTAATTAGAGCCACAAAAATCTTTATGAGGTAGGACAGAAAGTGTGTCTATATTAAAATAGAGAAAACATGTTCGGAGAAGTTAAATGGGTTGCCAAAGATCACACATCTAGCAATTAGAAATTTTTGTATCTTGGGTAGCTGGAGTCTTTACAATAATAATAAAAAATCACAGAAAAATCCTTAGGGAGAAAAAAATTAAGCCCTTAGTGCTGCAGCCAAAATAAGTAGAAAATGTTCCATCCAGAATTCTGGTAGCTTGTGTCTCAGTCATTACCATTCCTGCTAAAGAGACAGCCATTAATGCCTGTACTGGTAGCAATCCTGTGCCATTGGAGGCTGTAATACTTTCTTCAAATCTGGTGAACTTCCTCCTATGTACTCTATTGGCTTCAGAAAGTTCAGTTGGTAAGTTGGTGGAAAGCAAAGATTCCAAGAAAGAGATATTCCATTCTTAGATAGTGAATTACAGAAAATTCTTCTACTGCTTTTTCTAAGTTTTATGTCTTACCTTGTGAATTACATTGTCTGCTCACTATGACAATAATCCATATGTCTTTTTCTTAGATTTATAAAACAGTCATTCAACTTTCTCCATGTATGCAAGAAGGAAAACACCCTTGTGGGACATAAATTCCACTGACAAATAGTAAAAAAACAAACAAAATTTACTATAGGTTCCTGTCACACTTGTTTAATTGCAAGATGGCTGTTTGTGCTGTTGATGATGTTTGTTAGTTTCATTAGTATCCTTCTCATTTGTGCATTTTAATAAACTATACATGTTTTCATTTATTGCTTTATATTTGATTTTCTCAGAAACCTCTCAGGTAAACAGAAGAAGTAATATGAGAAGTGGAAAGATCGATGCTTACAATCTTCACCAATTAATGTCAAAATCAAATCAAATAAAGGCAACAGCAAAGGCCAACCTTTGCAGTGTGAGAATGGAGGGAGGGGTCTTTTGACAAGTACTGGCAGACACAGTAGACATATACAAGGATTTATTAGCTGTTACAAACAAGGAGGAAGAGGATCCAAGCAGTTCTGATGAGACTTAAGCTATGAGCAGACGGCAATAGTGGAGGACTCCTCCTTTAAGTGGACTTAGGGAAGGGATGGGGAAAGAGGGAGGGAAGGCGGGGCTGGGAAGTTGAGGGAAGGGGCTTCAATTGGGTTATATAATGACTAAATTGTGAAGAAAAAATTAAAAAAAAATTATCCTTACCCCATCTCTGAACATTTGGTAATTCTTGGTGTTTATAGTCATTCTTTTAACTTAAAATTCTCCATGGTTAACAAAGAAGATTCAAGCATAAGTGGATAATCCAGATACTGACTGTTAGAAACCGCACCAGCATTTCTAAAAAAAGTATGAGGTTTTTAAAGTACCTTCTCAAACCAAACTTTATTGTATATACAAATAGTTTGATCAATAAGGATATGGTTTTATCCTCTTAATTATTTTTAATTAACAGTCACTTTGTCATTCATGTATGAGCAATGAGTCCCACTTTACAAAATGTTCTGCAAATTATTTTGAAATTTAATCTAACATTTCTTTAATAAACTTATATCTACAGTGTATTACATATCATCCCACACCACAAACACTTTTAATAGCTTGTTCTACAATGAAATGCATTAGTTTAAACCATTAAATTAACGTTATTCTGTTACTCATAAACTCACTAAATCCCTTATTACTCACTTGTTTTAGTAGTTTTGTATCCATCCAGATATTTACTCATGATATAACCAAAAGTATTAACTTACGGAGTTCAGACCCACGGAAATAAAGCAATCCCTCAAAGGAGCTCATTTTTCAGTTTCTGGACTTTGATCAAAGTAATATATTCTAAGCACAAATGAAAAATTTGAAAATATAGACATTTGTTTCACATCACAAAAATTCAAATATAAGTCATCCTGGTTAGGGCTCATGCACTAGAAGTTTTAAAAATTCCTCAAGTAATTTAATATTTACCACCAAATAAGCCCATCTCCTATCAGGATGGAGTTGAATAGTTCTCATTTTATCACTGTCACAATTGATGTATGGCAAGGTTAATAATTTTCATAGACTCATATTTCTCAAAATGATCAAAAGTTAGCTTGAGTGGAGAAATTCTTTCACTTTCGATAACATTTTCTTGTCATTCCTTCTATCAAAATATTCTTTTGTAACCAAAAAGAACCAAACAAGAAACTAATCTAACAGAACATTATTTTTGTGATATATAAGGAACAAAGAAATGTTACCCAATATGTAGTTATTAAAATATTTAGACTATGTGAATCGGTAGAGAACAAAAGTATAATTCTCTCACCTAGTGAATTTCTTGAAAAGTTTATATGGTATCTCCCATAGGCTGAAATGCATTTGCAGGATACATTCTTCAATTATTATACCATCTTAATTGGATGCTAATTTTAAAATATGTAATAAAACATAAAACAATTCCTTGACCATTAGCTTACCTTAAAATCTTTGAATTTCAGCCAGGTATAGTGGTTCATGTCTCTAATTGCAAAATTCAGTAGGAAGAGGCAGGAGAATCTCTGTGAACTTGAGGCCAGCCTGGTGTACAAAGTGAGTCCAGGACAGCCCACGCTACAGAGAGAAACCTGTCTGGAAAGAATCTTTAAATCTTGTGTTGTGTACTTTTTGTTTGTTTGTTTGTTTTGAGACAAGGTGTCTCTCTGTGTATCCCAGGCTGGCTTCAAACTCACCTTCACCTGTTTGCCTCACTGGGCTGGGATTACACAAAGAACTACAATGCCCATTAATAATGATTTATACTTATTAAGAACTTTTTTTTAAGTTTCTTTCACTTGTAAATTTGTTTATACATACACACGCACGCACACACACACACACACACATATATTGAGTTCATTAATTCTTTGAGAATTTCATACATTGTATTCCCCTACCCCCGTGGTTCCCTCCCTCCTCCCGTCCCAATTCCTCCCTTCCTCCACCATCTGCATGCATGCCCCTCCCTAAGTCACTGATAGGAAGGTCTTCTTTTCCTTCCTTCTGATCCTAATCAAAGGTCTCATCAGGAGTGGCTGCATTTTCTTCTTCTGTGGCCTGGTAATGCTGCTTCCCCCTCAGGGGGAGGTAATTAAAGAGCAGGCCGATCAGTTCATGTCACAGACAGTCCCTGTTTCTATTGCAATGGAACCCACTTGGACACTGAACTGCCATGAGCTACATCTGTGCAGTGGTCTTAGGTTATCTCCATGCATAGCCCTTGGTTGGAGTATCAGTCTCAGGAAGACAACACATGCTGGAGAGGTTGTGGAGAAAGTGGAACCCTCCTCCACTGCTGGTGAGAATATAAACTTGTACAACCACTCTGGAAATCAATCTGGCCCTTTCTCAGACAACTAGGAATAGTGCTTCCTCAAGATCCAGCCATACCACCCCTAGGCATATACCCAAAAGAGTCTCAAGTACACAATAAGGACATTGGCTCAGCCATGTTTGTAGCAGCCTTATTTGCAATAGCCAGAAGCTGTACACAGCCCAGATGGCCCTCAGTGGAGGAATGAATGCATACATTGTGGTATACATACATTGTCTTTTTAATCATATTCACCCTCCTTTCAAGTCCCCTCAGAGGTCCAGCTCCCATTTCACAGCCACCCCACTTCATGTCCTCATTTTTTAAATTCCTATAAGTATTACCCACATATTCTCAGGCATGTGAATATATAAATCAGGTTGTGGGTGTTAGATGCCATGGAATACACCCTGATATCATAAACTTTATATAATGTGGTAACAATGACTGTGGCAGACCTGAGGCTTTGTGTACGATGACTCCCCTGCTCTTCCTTGCCCTGCTGTGCTTAAGCAAACACCGTATGAACAATCCCAGTCTGAACTGCAATCTGAGGAGGAAGAAAACTGATATGGAAGCCAGCCCCTTCTTCCCAATCTAGATCATCTGATCCCTGTGAACCCCAGACAGGAAAGCTAAATAAAAGGACCAGTGGTTGGAAATTGCAAGTATATAACTATTTGTTATACAGATTGCTGTGTTTGAGATTTACTCCTTCACCTGCAAGAGCAGGGTTGTGGTAGCTAGAACTTTAGCATGACCCTTGCTCTAGATCTACAATTTAGAGACTGTGACCAAGACAGCCACTGTAAGTCACAGAGATTCAATGTCCTTTCCTTAGTTACATGTCGATTGGAAAAATCTTCCCTCTCCACTACTGCTGTGGTAAAGGAGATAAGCAGGTTACATGAAAGGGCTGTGTAGATTGTGGAGGATATGGGCTGTGTGCACCAGTGTTTGAACTTACCTCCTTTCTTGCTTCTTGGTCACTTGTTCACCCTTTGATTATTTAATTCATTACCCAACAGGGACAACACATGTGGGCACACATTATTTTAGGAAGGAATTTTAGGAAGGAATTAGGAACTTATCAACTGTGAATCACTTTGTTTAGTAAAGTCTCTCAACCTGAGTGGTATCCAATTTCATAATCGTTAGAATAACTCAATAATTTTCCAGCACCCAGTATCAGCAGCCAGACACCTTGGGGACTGTGCAAACATTACCAAATTACCCAATCACTATTAGGCAGACTTCCTGAGTGATCTCTGCCTCTGTCTCTTTCTGTCTCTCTGTCTCTGTCTCTCATCCCTAATTGCTGCAAGAATCTGGAATGATTAATGTGATGAGTGGAACTTTCAGTTTTTTAAAATATTTTTCTTTTATTATTTCCCCTAGATACACAAAAGACAAGAAGATTTGACTTTAGCTATGTGGAGAGGTGATTCTAAAAGAAGCAGTATTCAAATTAACCTTTACATGTTCATATCCAACCAGACACAGATGTTTGTGACTGTGGTCGAATAAGGACACAGCTCAAAACTCCTTTAAATTTAACAAATGCTCCTGATTGTTCATGTAGTGTAGACTGGGTCGGCTGTTATCCCTTCTGTTCTTCAGTGTTTTCCCCTCTTTGTCCAGATCCTTTCTCTACTACACACCACACACACACACACACACACACACACACACTTTTTAAACTAATTTACTAAATTTTAATTTTTGACAATATTGTACAGTGGTTAAAATGCAAAATTTTAACTTTATTATTTGGAAATGGACTCCAAACTTTGCATTAAGATAGATTGTGTTGTTTGTGAGTGTGTGTGTGCGTGTGTGATGATCTCCATCTGTTGCAAATAGAAGTTTCTTTGATGAGGGATGAGGAATACACTTATCTGTGGGTATACAAATAAATTCTGTGTCTCCTAGAAATTTCAGGAGCTTCACCCATGAAGTCTCACCAACATTACTGCGTAAACATGATGTTGAGTCCCATCGATCTGTACCTCTAGTCCCAGATATCTGAAACTTTCACCAGTCTTCACAGGCACCAGGCATGTGTGTGGTACACAGATGCACATAAATGCAAAACACTCATACCTTCGCCAAAAACCATAAAATAAATTATTAATTAATACAAAAGACACAATCATGATAGTAACTCATTGTTTATTTAACATAATGTTAAAAGAAAATCCATTCTTTGGTTGTGTGGCTATTTCTTCTTAATTAAAACATTTCTCCCAAGAGAGAGAAAGCCAGTTCATAAAACACAGAAAGTAATTGAAGCATACAAGGGCCAGAGAATAAATTAAACACCCAAGGCTCTGGAAGTTACACAGGTCACAAATCCCCTCCCTGAGGTCATGTAAACACTGAGACTTTCTGCCCAGAAGAGGTTTTCCAACAAGTGCAGATGCCTTCAAGTGGTGCAAGGAACTCCAGGGCAGGTGTGTTTTAAGTCACCACATAGGCTGAAGTGGAATTTTGGGTGAAGGATCTACCAAAGCTATCTATGTTATCTACCTTTGAGTGATCCATGCTTTTGAATAAATGATCCCTCATTCATGGTCCTGTGAGTAACACTGGGCAACTTCCTTGTTCACCAAGGTAGGCATGAACTCACCCTTTATTTGGTCTGTTGTCCGTGTTCGACTTGGGCAGAAGAGATGTTTACCCATGCTTTGTAAAGAAAGTCACTTACCATTTAAGGACTGGTTAGTTATCACTAAGTAGATGACTCATTTGGGGCAAGTAACCTGTGTCTCTAAGTGTCTTCATGTACAAAGTATGATGACTATAATAGAATTCACCTCATAATATTATGAGGATTAAATGACCCAGTATATAAATGTGAGCTCTTCTTGGCACGTAGGACTACCAAAGTGCCAGCAGTTGTTATTGGATATATCCTTCCTGGAAACTTTCCCAGTTCTCATAGGGATTGTTAGGAATTTTTTCATTGCAGTCAGTTTGTCTCATTTCCCATTAGGCTTTATTCAGCATGGGAAGAAACACAGATGTCAATATTTTATATCAAAAGCCTAGCATAAGGCTGACCGTGTAATAAGCACTAACATTATTTCTCAACAGATGAAAAAAAAATAAGTGGAATAATAGAATGTTAGTGTAATAAGCACTAACATTATCTCTCAACAGATGAAAAAATAAGTGGAATAATAGAATCCAGAGTTACTTTGCATATCATCTCCTCCATCTTAACTCTCTTCTTTACGTCTTATCATATGGAAAAAAACAATTTCAGCACAAAACCCACAGTTTCATGGCCTATAATGTGAATCCTCATGCAGCTCTAGCACCTAAATGAGATTCGCTCATATTAAAGTTATTGTGTGAGTGTTGAAGTTCACTCATTATCCCCTTGTCTACACCATGCAGATTGTCTTCAACATGCCATTTCTTCACATTTTCAATGACAGAAGTTTCATTTTTTCCAAAGCCTGATCCCTTTATAGTTTTCTCCAATTAATTCTACCGCATTTCATTATATCTAGCCTAAAACTCAAGAATATCAGACGTTTCCTCCATAGGTGGCTCATTTTTATTTCAGTAGTGTGCACTGCAGAACAACATACATTTTCCGAAGTATGTTCTAGGGAGTGATATCTCCACAGATGTTAGAACACATGACTGTAAAATTAAAAATTTATAATAAGTTTGGGAAATGCTGTGGTAAGTAATATCAAATTGATATCTTTTTGTAAGATTTTTTAGAGTTTTTAATATTCAAATGTGCTTTGTGAATCGCCAAAGAAACTTGAAATATGTAGCTGTGTCAAAATTATTATTTGACCAAAGAAATGATTTGTTTTTCCTAGAGCATTTTGTAGGTTACTCTTCCAAGAAAAGCTCATTTAGACATTTTGAATAAATACTGGTTTACGTTTTTTATTAAGTAGCCTAATACACTATTTTTGAAAATACATATTTCTGTATTTTAAATAAACTGCATCTTACATATGCATTGTTATAGTGTAAAGTACTAGTAATTTACCGTGGTATCTTAGAGTGGTGTGCTATCTTATAGTGGTGGTCACAGTATTCAACATGTCAAAATTCAAACAACATTATTAAAGTTCATACTTCATTACGACTTCCTTGCTTTTCTGCCATGGACTTGGATACCATCTAGGGCAGTCTACTAGAAATAATAATCCTGGCTTTAGGCTCCTCTGAGTTGTAGCAGCATTTCGTATCTCAGATACATTTTCTCTCTTTTTAATTTTTTTTTCTTTTTAATAAACATGACAGTTTTATGGTTGACTTCTTAGAATGTGTCTTGGTTATTGTTTCTCTAATAGTTTTTCTCATGATGAGGCTTAGTATGTTTGGGAAAGTTCAGGTAACAATTGTCTTTTGGCTTATATCACATCCAGATACATATCATCCGTTTACTTTAAAACGTTAATCACTTTCATGTAAGTATTGTTTGTTAGGTTACTATTACAATCTTTTCTTCCACACATTTCTACATGTAAGCCATGTCCTGTTACTCTCTGCTACATTCAAAGCAATTTTTCTGCATAGATTTTGTTATCTCCCACAGACAGTCTTGGTTCAACTATTGATTTTTATCATTATTGTCTCATGAATACATATATTATGTTTTAATCTTCAATGCCACCTTACCTGCAATTATTTCTTGATAAAGAATCTTGATACATGGCTCAGGGTGGTTTTAAAATCACTGTTATATAGGCTGTCCTTGAATTTGTAATCCTGCCTTAGGCTCCAAAGTGCTAAGATGAAGAGTAAGTCCATAATGGCTAGGTCTGTTTCACTTTGGACTGAATATTCAGCTTTCATTACTGGATGCTTCTTCAGGTGGTTCCTGTTTCACTTTTATAGAACCCAAACACTGGGTGTTTGTGCATGTTGAGGTATATTTTTATCACTTTCCTCATTCTTGCTCATCTTGATTACTTCCTGTCTCTGTTTACAATTGTCCATTTCTGGAAAGAATGCAGATTGCCTCTATTGAATAATGTAAAAAAAAATGGGCGGTAGATTTGCTTATTGCTTCTGAAATGACATTTTATAAGGCAAAAAATTCCTTCTCAGCTTACAGAGAAAGGGCAACTTTGTGGATGGTTTTATATTTAATCTGCATTTTAACACAATTTGGTACTGTGTTTCCACACAACCCATTCTAATCTTTTTCTCTCTCGGCTTTACTAACTTCCTGCTCTACAATAACCTGACTTCAACATTTCCCAGCTATGAACGTATTATTGAAGCTCAGGGCATGTGTAGTGTTCAGAACTGTTAATCAATTTCATAGGTAGAAGCCACTTTATCAACTAAAACCCTGTGCCATACGTAAGTCATGCCACCATTATTTTTACATTTGCTTACAAAGTTAGTCATTTCTGAAAAATTTTCCCATTGGTTCCATAGAAAATATTGCTACATTATTATTATTATTATTATTTAGTATCAAGCACAAATTATTCCATTGATGGGATATATTTTAACATAATTTTTTTTCTTTATTACAATGTATTCACTTTGTATCCCAGCTTACAGCCCCACCCTTATCCCCTCCCAATCTCTCCCTCCCTCCCTTCCTTTTCTATGCCCCTCTCCAAGTCCACTGATAGGGGAGGTCCTTCTCCCCTTCCATCTGACCCTAGCTTATCAGGTCTCATAGGACTGTCTTTCATAGTCTTCCTCTGTGGCTTTGTCATACTGTTTCCTCCTCAGGGAGAGGTGATCAAAGAGCCAGCCACTGAGTTCATGGCAGAGACAGTCCCTGTTCCCCTTACTAGGGCACCCACTTGGATGCTGAGCTGCCATGGGCTACATCTGAGCAGGGGTTCTAGATTATCTCCATGCATGGTCCTTGATTGGAATGTCAGCCTCAGAAAAGACCCCTAAGCCCAGCTGTTTTGGTTCTCCTTGTGGAGCCGCAGACCCTTCCAGGTCTTTCTATCTTCCCCTTTTTCATAAGATTACCTGCACTCTACCCAAATTTGGCTATGAGTCTCAGCATCCACTCTAATACCTAGAATCTTTCAAAGGCCCTCTGTGATAGTCTCCTGTCCTGTTCCATTTTCTCCCACTTCTAAGGTCCATCCCATTTGCCTTTCTGAATGAAGATTGAGCACCTTACCCAGGGTCCTCCTTCTTGCTTAGCTTCTTTAGGTTTACAGATCTTAGTATGATTATCCTATATTATATTTCTAGTATCCACTTATAAGTGACTATGTACCGTGTGTGTCTTTCTGCTTCTGGGATACCTCACTCAGGATGATCTTTTCTAGTTCCCACCATTTGCCTGCAAATTTCATGATTTCCTTTTTTTCTTTTAATTGCTGAGTAGTGTTCCACTGTGTAAATGTACCATAATTTCTGCATTCATTCTTCAACCAAGGGACATATAGGGACATATAGGTTGTTTCCAGATTCTGACA
This sequence comes from Meriones unguiculatus, assembly GCF_030254825.1. Taxonomy (NCBI): domain Eukaryota; kingdom Metazoa; phylum Chordata; class Mammalia; order Rodentia; family Muridae; genus Meriones; species Meriones unguiculatus. The sequence continues at coordinate 185,592,278 of NC_083351.1, forward strand.
ATTACGAATGAAGCTGCTACGAACATGGTTGAGCATATATATATATATATATATATATATATATATATATATATATATGCTTGTATACTTGAGCATCTTTTGGATATATGCCTAGGAGTGATATAGCTTGATCTTGAGTTAGCACTATTCCTAATTGTCTGAGACAGTGCCAGATTGATTTCCAAAGTAGCTGTACACGTTTATATTCCCAATACAATCTAGGAGGGTTCCCCTTTCTCCACACCCTCTCCAACGTGTGTTGTCACTTAAGTTTTTGATTTTAGCCATTCTGATGAGTGTAAGGTGAAATTTCAGGGTCGTTTTGATTTGTAATTCCCTAATGACTAAGGACAATAAACATTTCTTTAAGTGTTTTTCTACCTTTCAATATTCCTCTACTGAGAATTCTGTTTTGCTCGGTACCCCATTTTTAATAGGATTCCTTGATTAATTGCTTTTTATCTTCTTGATATTCTGGATATTAGCCCTCTGTCATATATAGGGTTGGTGAAGACACATTCCTAGTTTGTAGGATGTCATTTTGTTCTGATGACAGTGTCCTTTGCTTTAAGAAGCTTTTCAGTTTCATGAGGTCCCATTTATTGATTGTTGCTCTTAGAGCCTGTGCTGTTGATGTTCAGGAAGTTGTCTCCTGTGCCAATGAACTCAAGGCTCTTTTCCACTTTTTCTTCTATCAGGTTTAGTGTATCTGGTTTTATGTTAAAGTTGTTGATCCACTTGGACTTCAGTTTTGTGCAGGATGATAAGAATGGATATATTTGCATTTTTCTACAAGTAGATATCCAGTTAGACTAGCACCATTTCTTGAAAATGCTATCTTTTTTCATTGTATGGTTTTGGCGTCTCTGTAAAAAACAGGTGTCCATAAGTGTGTGTTTATTTCTCGGTCTTTGTTTCGATTCCATCGATCCACCAGCCTGTTTCTATTCCAGTACCATGGAGGTTTTTTTTTTTCTTCCTTTTTAAAAATTCTTTATTAATTACACTTTATTCACTTTGTATCCCCCCCCTGTGGTTTCCTCCCTCCTCCATTCCCAATCCTTTCCTTCCTCCACCCTCTGCATGCATACCCCTCCCCAAGTCCACTGATAGGGGAGGTCTTCTTTCCCTTCCTTCTGATCCTAGTCAAGTAGGTCTTATCAGAAGTAGCTGCATTGTCTTCTTCTGTGGCCTGGTAATGCTTCTTCCCTCTCAGGGGGAGGTAATTAAAGAGCAGGTCTATCAGTTAATGTCAGAGTCAGTCCCTGTTCCTATTACAGTAGAACCCACTTGAATACTGAACTACCATGGGCTAATCTGTGCAGGGGTCTTAGGTTATCTCCATGCATAGTCCTTGGTTGGAATAGCAGCCTCAGGAAAGACCACTGTGCTCTGATTTTTTATATATATATTTGTTGTTCTCCTTGTGGAGTTCCTGTCCTCTCCAGATCTTACTGTTTCCCACTTCTTTCCTAAGATTCCCTGCACTCTGTCCAACAGTTGCCCATAAGTCTCATCATCTGCATTAATAGTCGGCAGGGCAGAGATTTTCAGAGGTCCTCTGTGTCAGGCTCCTGACTTGTTCCCTCTTTTCTCCTTCTTCTGATGTCCAGCCTCTTTGCCTTTCTGGATAGGAATTGAGCATTTTAGCAAAAGTCCTCCCTCTTGATTAGTTTCTTTTGGTGTACAGATTTTAGTAGGTTTATCCTATATTATGTATCTATATGAGTGAGTATATACCATGTGCATCTTTCTGCTTCTGGGATAGCTCACTCAGGATGTTCTTTTCCACATTCTAACATTTACCTGCAAATTTCATGATTTCCATGCAGTTTTTATTACTGTTTCTCTATAGTACAGCTTGAGATCAGGGATGGAAATAGCTTCAGAAGATCTATTATTTTAGAGGATTGTTTTAGCAATTCTTGGTTTCTTCTTTTTTTTTTTTTGGTTTCTTCTTATAATAGGATGTATTTTTATCTTTTACTTACAGTGTTCTTCCCCTTTAAATAAAGATGACTCATAAGTTCAGTGTACCTATTTTTTCTATGCTTTTCTCAGTTCTCAAATGGTTGATGGCGGTGATACAGCTCTGAACATGTGAACATTGTGACTTAAACAGCATCCAAATTGCAACGTTCATGTTCATTTTTGCCAATGTGGTATTTAGAACTCAGTACTGAACCAAAGGATAAAGCAGTGACTTCAGCTCATGGTACAAGCTCCTTTCTCTCTAGAAGCTTACTTAAGTCATTGACATTCTTTCGTATTGTATCTCACTTCTAACCTGAAAGGCTCTCCTCAGGGACTCCACTTCAGAGGCTGCTCTTCCGGCCCAACACTTCTGGCCCCTTCGGCTGTGCATTATGGACAGAATCTCCTTAATAATGAAGTGCATATTCACTGCCAAAAACTTGTGACCAGTTTATTTCAATTAACCTGAGTGGTACTTACTCGATACATAAGAAGTGTAGCTTTGCTATGTTCCTTTATAAATGAGGAATTGGAGGCTAGGAATGGGAGGTAACTTACTCAGGGCTATATAGTTTGAGGTAGTCACACAAAGATACACCCTGAATGGTTTAGTCCAATTTAACTCACTAAGGAGCTGCGTGCAGCAGAAAGTGACTATCTGCCTTGCCTCGTTGGACTGGCTCACTCCTGAAAAGTTTTGAGAGTATGAAATGTTTTACTGTCATAATCACAATTTATATTACCAGAACGAGACAAATGAGCATGGTGATAGTGGGAATTCTAGAACGTATGGTTTAAACATACGACTTGCAAGCTCATAACTCAGTAGTGTTCACTTTAAAATTAAAGATGATTTGTTCTTTTTTTCTGATTTTTATTTTATTAATTACACTTTATTCATTTTTGTATCCCCCCATAAGCCCCTCCCTCCTCCCCTCCCAATCTCACCCTCCCTCCCCTTTCTACATGCATGCTCCTCCCTAAGTCCACTGATAAGGGAAGTCCTCCTCTCCTTTCTGATCTTAGTCTATCAGTTCACATCAAAAGTGGCTGCATTGTCCTCTACTATGGCCTGGTAAGGCTGCTCCCCCCTCAGGAGGAGGTGATAAAGAGCAGCCAATCAGATTATGTCAGAGGCAGTCCCTCTTCCCATTACTAGGTAACCCACTTGGACACTGACCTGCCATGGGCTACATCTGTGCAGGGGTTCTAGGTTATCTCTATGAATAGTCCTTGGTTGGAGTATGAGTCTCTGGGAAGTTCCCTGTGTTCAAATTTTCTTGTTCTGTTGCTCTCCTTGTGGAGTTCCTGTCCTCTCCAGCTCCTACTATTTCCCACTTCTTACATAAAATTCCATTCACTCTGCCCAACAGTTGGCCATCAGGCTCAGCATCTGCCTTGATAGTCTGCAGGGCAGAGGCTTTCAGAGGCCCTCTGTGGTAGGTTCCTAGTTTGTTTCCTGTTTTCTTCTTCTGGCTTTCAGAAACCCTCTGTAGAAGATTCCTAGGTGATTTGTTCTTATTTGTTTTGGTTGTCCTGGTTTTCTTCAGAGAAATTCAGCTTTCAGCTTCTTTGGAAACATTCTAGTTTTGTTTTGCTTTCTTCACTGATAGGAATTTACTTTGTCCAGCCTTCCTTCTCACATAAATCATTTCTTCACTCAAATTAAACAACTGGTAGAGATATGTTATCTATCTAGAAAGTAGCATATCTGATATAGACCATGGTTTATCCTGATTCCACAGAAGCCAACATTACACATTTTTGGTATAATGTTCTTTTGAAATGTATACACCTTACCCTTGTTCATTCAAATGCTGGTTTCTTCCCCCTACTCTCTGCTTTCAATCTGTACATTGCATTGTGGTGCTTATTCTAAGCATCACCTGTTTCACCTTTGTGTAAACTTCCAAATAAAGCAACAGGCCACCAAGTTAAGCAAGGAAAGGAAGTAGGCAGGAGAGGGGAGGAGCCAGAGGACAGGAAAGAGTGGGAGGAAAAGGGCAGCAGAGCTGGAAGAACACAGGCAGGAACAGAGATCTTGGAAAGATGGACTGGATTAATATATCACTAAACGCATAATGTGGGAAATCTAAAGATTTAGGAAACTATGAGGGCTTGGAGGTTTAGGAGGTAGTAACTATTGCCCAGCATTGTGTTCTAGGTTAACTAAATAAACCCAGTCTCTGTGTGGTGATTTGTTTATGCAGCTGTTTAGGATTAACAGCCGCATTACTAAAAGATAATTATTAGTAAATATTAATTGTCACTTATAACAACATGCTATTCATGTCTAACTCCCAAATGCTATTTGCTTTAAAATGGGTCTTTCAAAAAGGAAACTATGGTAAATTGGTAAAAGCGATCGTCTCTCTTAGTCTCGCCCTATCACTGTTACACACACACACACACACACACAAAGACAGTGGAAAAACACAGAATAATGTGTCCTTAAAGTGTATTAGAGAATTCTTAGCTGAAATAAACCTTTATCTTGAGTTACAGCCTCCAGAACTGTGAGAAAATAAGCTCTATCATTTAAGCTACCCAGTTGATGGTATTTTGTTATTATATCTCAACCACAATGAATTCTAACATTACTGCTAAGTTTTTGTGTTATTATGTCTCTTGAATATGTACTTTTAGAATATGAAACAGTCTCTTCCTTGGCACATGCAGTCTAAATGAATTTCTCCATCAAATGCTCCCCTCAGTGCTCAGTGGTCTGGACTCTTCTCCCACGCGAGTAGAGGAAGGGAGGAGCATAGGGGGAGAAGAGGGAGGGGAGGTGGGATTGTGATGAGACAAGAGAGGTGCCAAAGCCAAGATACAAATTGAATAAATTGCAATAAATGATAATAAAAAAGAAATTAAAAAAGAGTAGAGGAGATAGAGGGGATGGAAAATATCAGGAGAACAAGGCCGTCTAAAGCAACTGAGCAAAGCCCATAAGAACGCTGAAACTGAAGCAGAAATCATAGGGTCTGCAGAGGTCTGCACTAAGTCTCCTGCATGTACATTACTGCAAACTTTCATGGGACTCCTGGATGTGTGAACAAGTGTGTCTCTGTTTATTATGCCCACTTTTGAGGCCCTTATTTTTCTGTTGGCTTGTCTTGACCAACTTATCTATGATGGTTTTTGTTTTATCTTATTATTTTTATTTTGTTAGAAAAAAGAAAAATAATAAAGTCTTTTGTCATTTTTGTTTAACCTTGTTGTAAATAGTACCCATAACATAGAAGATGGCCACTAAATCCATGTGAACAACACACTAATATATATTAATTGCAAATAATTAATAGTGATTAAATTAAATATATATTCATAAGAAGAACAGCTGATTTGGGCTAATTTATAGCAATCAATAAGCAAATTATGTATAAATCATCTAGTTTAAACTTCTTCCTCATAGAATTTCCTAATAGAATTACATTTTATTGTACACATGTATGATTTCATCCTGCAGACATCTAGTTTAAAGGGAGTTGGAGCCTGGTAATTCAATGACTTAGATTTTACCTAGTATATATGACATCCTAGATTAGATTCATTATATTGCAAGAAGTAAAAACAATAGTTTACCTTATAAAACAAGATATTTATGGCAACAAACTCTTCTTAAAAAATCTTTTTAGCTATGTCTGAAGTGTCAATTCCACAAATACAAAGATGTAGTCCCCATCATTTCACTAATGTTGGTCAGATATGAAACCACGACCATATTAATTGTTCTTGGAAATTTCTGGTATAGTGTTGTGGATTTCCACTAACATCACCATCTAGCTCTATTTTAATCTGTGTCCATGGCCTATTATCACATAAAATTATCTATTCTATTTTCAAAGTAAATGAGCAACAGGACATTCTTTTATTTCACTCTAGCAGCACCTTTTTCAAAAACTGTCAAAAGGTTTGCTTTACTCACTCTTCTTTCTAAATCTGCAGCTTAGCTGAAGCTGGAATTATTTCATCAACCATCACTATTTTGATCAACCTGTCTGTTTTTAAGCAAATGCTATGTTGTTTTAATAACTACATTTCCATAGTACAGCTTAAAATCAGGGATGTTGATTCCTCTTGATGTTCTTTTACTGATGAGGATTGCTTTAACCATCTGTTTTTTTGTTTTGTTTTGTTTGTTTTGTATTTCCACATTAAGTTGAGTATTGTCCTTTCAAGGTCTGTAAAGAAATGTTTTGGAATTTTTATGGGGATTGCATTGAATATATAAACTGATTTTAGTAAGATAGTAATTTTTACTATGTTAATCTTACTGATCAATGAACATGGGATATCTTTCCATATGATGTCCTCTGTGATTTCTTTCTTCAAAGACTTCAAGTTTTTGTCATACAAGTCTTTCACTTGGTACTGATTTTTAAGAGTTAATCTTGTATCCAGTCATTTCACTAATGGTGTTTATTGCTGTAGGATTTTTCTGTTAGCATTTTGTGGGTCACTTATATACAATATCATATCATTTGTGAATAGTGATACTTCTTCCTTTAAAACTTGTATCTCCTTGATCTGCTTTAATTCTCTTACTGCCTAGCTAAAACTACAATTTCTATATTGAATAGACATGGACACAGTGGACAACTTTCTCTAGTTCCTGATTTTAGTGGAATTGCTTTGAGTTTTTCTCCATTTAATTTGATGTTTGCTATAGGCTTACTGTGAATTGCCTTTATTATGTTTAGGTATGTTCCTTGTATCCTTAATCTCTTCAGGACTTTTATCATGAACAGATGTTGTAATCTATCAAAGACTTTTTTAGTATCTAATGAGTGTTTTATTTTTTTCTTTTAGTTTGTTCATATGGTGGATTGCATTAAATGATTTTGAAATATAGAACTATCCCTGAATCTCTGTGATGACAAAATTCTCACCTACCCAATATTTTTGACTTGTCTTTAATATATGACACTGTCAAAGTGCCTCCATTTTGCATTTGAAAACTCATATATATCCTTGTCTGTCTGTCCACTACACATAGAAAACCTTTCATTGGCTCTGAGTTATTCAATGACAGTAAGGAAAAATGGCACTATCTCGAATTATTCTCATTTGGTCAATATGTACATCATTAGGTGATTTCATCCACTTTGGTATTTAATTGACTAAAAATATGATAATACATGTTGTCATGGGGACTCTGACTGCTTTAATCCATCTCAAAGTCAGTGTATCCAGAATATGCTTCATTTTCTTCCCTTCATGTCTCAGATCTAATAATCTAATAACATTGATTTCATAAGACCCTAGAGTCAGAATCTTATATGACTAAGGTTTATTGCAATTGTGAAATACTTGACATGGAATAGTTATGAAACAAAAGTCTATTTAATTCATATTGTTGAAGATTCAAAGGTATGAGTCATCAAAAGCTTAATTCTGGTGAAGAGCCGCTTAACTGTAACTCAAATATGACACAAATCCTGAGCAAGAGATTCCATCTTGATAGAGCACAGTGAGCAGAACTACTCTCAGATTTTTCCTGTAGCACTCTCAGGACTTAGTCTATTCCAATTTCAGTGATCCCAGTGACCCAAAATACCTAATTAGGCCCTACCACTTAAAGTCCTATCAACTCTCATATAGCTATGCTGGTAATGGTGTCTTTATAAACTTCTAAAGGACATTCCAAACAAACCCAACCATCGCAATTCACAAATCCTCTCTCAGTACCAAACCATTTGAAAATCAACTTCTAAATGTGCTTGCTCACCCTCAAAAATCACATGCCCCAACACTGCCTCTTCTCCTTCAGTGAACATTGGAGCTCTATTTGATTTCTCAATGCCCTTTGAATTTTCAGATTAAACAGTCACAAATACTGAAGTATCCTTTGCTAGCTTTCCAAGGCAACTTACCAGCCTAAACAAAAGTGGGAGATTGGGCTGTAAATCTCAAAAACACACAGGGAAAAATCTTTTATCCATACATTTCTATATGTTCTCAAAAAGATTATATGTTCCTAAGAAAGCTAAGAAGATGGTAGACGAATAGAAAGGAAAAAGTAAATTTTTCTATATAAATAAATTTAACTTTAAAACGGTTAAATTTTAGCATGAGAATGTAAGAAGTAAATGCTTACCTCTTGTATTTTTTTTTTTCAACCACAAGGAGACAAACACTCCAGTTGTCTTGATAGCACTTAGTAAATCATCTGAGCTAAGGGGAAAAAGAGGAAAACACCCTGCTTAATACAATCCATTCTTTTGCTCCTCCATTTCAGACAGTATGCTAATCAACTTCAACTCAATATCGGTCTCACTCCTCTTTTTACTTTTTTTTATTATTAATTACAGTTTATTCACTTTGTATCACCCTGTCCCTCCCTCCCTCTTCCCTCCCAATCCTACCCTCCCTCTTTTCCACCCCTGTCCCTTTTCCAGTCCCCTGAAAAGGGAGGTCCTCCTCCCCTTCCCTCTGATCCTAGTCTGTCAGGTCTCATCAGGAGTGGCTGCATTGTCTTCCTCTGTGGCCTGGTAAGGCTGCACCTCTCTCGGGGGGAGGTGATCAAAGAGCAGGCCAATCAGTTCCTGTCAGAGACAGTCCCTGTTCCATTACTATGAAGCTCACTTGGATACTGAACTGCCATGGGCTACCTCTGTGCAGGGGTTTCTGGCCATCTCCATGAGTGGCTGGAGTATCAGTTTCAGAAAAGACCCCTGTGCCCAGACTTTTGGATCTCTTGGTTCTTTGTGGAGCTCCTGTCCTTTCCAGGTCTTACTATCTCCCACTTCTTTCATAAGATTCCCTGCACTCTACCCAAAGTTTGGCTATGACTCTCAGCATCTGTCTCAATACCCTGCAGGGTAAAGCCTTTCAGAGGCCCTCTGTGGTAGGCTCCTGTCCTGTTCCCTGTTTTGTCCCTCCTCCTATGTCCATCCTCTTTGCTTTTCTGAATGGGAATTGAGCATCTTAGCCAGAGTCTTCCTTCCTGATCAGCTTCCTTAGGTGTACATATTTTAGCATGATTATCCTATATTATATGTCTAATATCCAGTTATGAGTGAGAATATATCCTGTGTGTCTTTCTGCTTCTGGGATACCTCACTCAGGATGATCTTTTCCAGTTCCCACCATTTGCCTGCAAATTTCATGATTTCCTTGTTTTTTATCGCTGAGTAATATTCCATTGTGTAAATGTACCACAATTTCTGTATCCATTCCTCAACTGAGGGGCATTTGAGCTGGCAACAGCTCACGCTTCTTTTAAACAGTACCTGCACGAAATGTAAGACGGTGCATGTGCTTAATTCTTAGAGGTATACCTGCAAGTGCCGAGCTCAGGGTAAAAGGCTGCAGCTATGAAGCTGGGCAAGGGCAGCCAAGTGGGTGCGAAGATGCTGAGTTCTATTCTTTAGTTTGAACTGAATCCTTGGGAATCCTGGCATACCACTCTTCAGTCCGAGAATTGGAAGAGTGCTCATTAAAAAAAAGTTTCCTAACCCTGATTTTACAAATATGAAACTGTGGACCACAAAGCTTAATGATAATCACAGGATGTGTGAACTCATCTTCTGATATCACTCCCAACAATTCGCTAAGTCTCATCATCTGAGTATCATCAGAATTCCCAGCATTTTAATGGTTGTGGATTTTTCTCGGGGTATAATCTTAGCTTGAGAACTTCCATTTGACTACTACTTTATTGGAAGTTTTCCTACATTTTCAGAAATCTATATTTGCCCCACTCATTTATACTTATTTTGTGATATCTTGAGCACTCTGTATAAAAATAAAATCAGCCTTTCCTATGGCAGTTTATTTTGCGTCATTTCCTTCTATTCTCCTTCTCACCGACTGTCATGCTAGTTCTTCTTACTATTCCTGTCCTCTGAAGTTAGTGCTGAGATAACAAGGGTGTCTGCTGTGCTGTGGAGGAGGGTGTGGTGTCTGCGGCCTGCTTACTACTGCGGTTTAAATATGCTCACTTGGACTGTTCAGACCACCGACATTTATGTCAGGAGCAAATGTGTGAGACACGCTCTGACGAAACTGGACAATCGAGGTCCAGGGCACCTCTGCAGCCACTGTCCAGGTTCGTCCCCTGGGCTCCTCATTACTTCCTTCTGCTGATCCACATTTATGCACTTGCTTTTTGCATTACTTTCTTTAAATGACTGACAGGCACTAAAAATAAGAACTGTTCTTTTGTTTCTATGCTCTTTCCGACATACCTCAAGTACATTTGTATATGACTCCACACCTAGTTCTGATTTCCTATTTATGCACCATCAAATTTCTGCTACACTAAGGTGAAGTTGCCCGCATTTATTTTTAATTTCCATTCATGTTTGCCACCATATATAAACAGTGCTTAGGATATATGAAATCTATACACTGATTAGCTATTGTATTGAATTCACCAGACCTTTACTTTTATAAACTCTGAAATTATTTAGTTGTGGAAATAACACCTACAGTAGTTTCCTTC